>NC_081367.1:23747624-24064568 GCF_030684315.1 Stegostoma tigrinum | reverse complement strand
AAATAAAAAAAACAAAAATGACTGGGTGGTATTGTTTGCTCGAGCACTATGTTTGATGTTGCAATTTGCCAATTCCCACTCTTGACAGTTTTGCTGTAAGGAGAAAATTTTTGAATTGGATCATAAAGGTCACCTTGCAAATGTATACGATGTCCTGTACTTTTTGAATGTGTTGTAGTCGATTCTAGTTCTTGCCTGGGTTAATTATCACATTTAGGGCATTAGAATATCATCAACAATCTCAAAAATAAAGCTGTTTGGAAAAAGGAACAACATATGCAAAAACAAAACAGAAATAAGGGTAATGTGAATATTAGAATGAGTTGCCATTTTTGCATTTTGAAGTCAAAGGTTATAAACTAAATTAATTTGCATATAGGTTCTGAGGCACTCCAGGTGTTGTTGTGAAATAGGGAGGAGCTTTTACTTTGAAGAATTCTGGGAAAGCTATTACAATTTCCTGAACCTAAAGATGTAAATACTCTTCTAATCTACAGTCAGAATGGTAGGTACATTGAAATTTTATACTCGTAGTAAAGATGAAGTAAAATCAATAAAGCCCTGGCTGGTTGACCAAGTAAACAACTGGCATATTGAACAAGGTGTTTTTACTAGCACTTTGATTTGAATCCTGTCTGGTGTTGCTGTGTGCTTCTCTCTTTATCCCTCTCTCTCACTCTGTGTTAAGGGAAACTGGTGTCTGTATTTTAAGATATTTAGTAATTAGATGTGGTTCCCATAACACACACTCCTTCAAAGGAGTTCCCACAGCATTGTGAAACACCTGAAAACAGGCTGAACAGGTTTCACAACGCAGCTGCTGAATTCTTTATTTACTTGAATATGAAAAGCATTCCTTTAAATATGCAGAGACAGTGAGAACTGCTGGTGCTGGAGTCAGAGATAGCAAGGTGTGGAGCTGGATGAACACAGCAGGCCAGGCAGCATCAGAGGAGCAGGAAGGCTGATGTTTCAGGTTTGGACCCGGGAAGGGTCCTGCACCACCTCCCTCTTCTCACCAGCTTGCCCCGCTTAATGTCAACTACTGTTTATTTGTTCTATCATGTAGTAAACCAAGAAGGCTATAATGATTATACCCAGCCTGTAATTAAGTGGATTTTTCAGAATCCTTTAAGACAGGATCAGATCCTACTGTATATGGTATGTCATTGCCTATGTACATTGTACCTTTAATAAATAGAGTGGTGGGCTTGTGGATTCAGCCAGAGAGTGGTGGGCTTGTGGAATGCATTGCCACGGAGTGCAGTGGAGGCCGGGGCATTAGTTGCCTTCTAGGCAGAGATCGATAAATTCTTAATCTCACAAGGAATCAAGGGCTATGGGGAGAGTGCAGGCAAGTGGAGTTGAAATGTCCATCAGCCATGATTTAAATGGCGAAGTGGACTCGATGGGCTGAATGGCCTTACTTCCACTCCTATGTGTTATTGTCTAACTCTGGAAGCCAATAAACACTTCTTCAAACTCAGTAGAAGTGAGCCCAGTAGAAATCAATTAGCTTTGATGATCCCTGTTAAATATTGCTGGTGGGGTGATTCTACTTACTGTTGAAAGTACATTCAACTGTGTAAGTGCCTCAACTAGAGTGTTTAGCTGCAAAGTGCACTAAGCAAGACTCAGTTACGTGTGGGATGACTTCACAATGTGGCTCTTGCATGTGTCATTAGCTGAAGCTCCCAGCTGCACAAAACTCTTCACAATGGCAAACAGCATCTTCATCAAGAAGAAAATTGATCACGGATGCTGTCTTCAGGTTCATGTTTATGAAAGATCTTTGGTTGGAGACATTTATTTTGATTCCGTTTCTCTCACCAGATAATGTTGACTGATGTTTGGAATCAACAGTTTTTGTTGATTTCTGTCTTCATGTTCCAGTATAAATCATTGAAAAATTTATTTATTTGTTCTCTCAACAGCTTCGAACTAACTTGGCGTGTTGTTATTACTTCCTGCATTTACAATTTGTTTCTGTTTTATTTCCTTTTTAAAACCTTGCTTTTGATACAAAGGCCTACTTTGAAGGGCCTAGGCCCGAAACGTCAGCTTTTGTGCTCCTGAGATGCTGCTTGGCCTGCTGTGTTCATCCAGCCTCACATTTTGTTATCTTGGATTCTCCAGCATCTGCAGTTCCCATTATCTCTGGCCTACTTTGTAAGTGTTTTTGTGCATGTTAATTAGTTGGTGGTCCTCCTGCCTCCATTTCAATGGAAGTACAAGCATTATGGGATTTGGAGCAAACTGGGTAGCAGTGGTGTGCTACAGACCACTCGGAGGTTTTGTGTTCTTGTGGCAACAATGCACAGTGCTATCTGGAGCTGTGAAAAGTGACGGCAGAAGCTCTGCCTTTCTTTCCATTACGTGGCTGACTAGGAGCCATCTGCGATGGGAACTGCAGATGCTGGAGAATCCAAGATAACAAAGTGTGAAGCTGGATGAACACAGCAGGCCAAGCAGCATCTCAGGAGCAAGGGCCTAGGCCCGAAACGTCACCTTTTGTGCTCCTAAGATGCTGCTTGGCCTGCTGTGTTCATCCAGCTTCATTCTTTGTTATCTAGGAGCCATCTGCCACTGGCATGTGTGGAGAGGATTTTCAGGCTGATAATCAACCAGTTTGACATCATTATAAATGTACTTGCCTTAGCCATCAAGCCCTGAGGTGAGACTCTAACCTACTAGTAATTGTGCCGCACAACCTCCCCACTATACTGAGTGCTGATGGATAAATATTTATTTTCACAGATGCGTTTCATGCTGCTTTTCAGCCGTCAAGGCAAATTGAGGCTCCAGAAGTGGTATACTCCGTTGCTTGATAAGGAGAAGAAAAAGGTTACTCGGGAACTTATTCAAATTGTGCTGTCTCGACAATCCAGAATGTGTAGTTTTGTTGAATGGCGAGATCTGAAAATTATTTATAAAAGGTTTGAACTTTTTAATACAGATTTATGCAACATTTGCACTACATATACTGTAATTACTAACAGGTCATTTATTGAATTTTGATGGGAGCTTTGACTTCAAGTAAATCGCAGAAAACAAGATCCAGTTACTTTCAAGTACAGTTACAACATTGAAAAGACACCAGTGGCATGGTGGCTCAGTGGCTATTACTCCTGCCTTATAGCACCAGGGACCCAGTTCAATTCCACTCTCGAGTGACTGCCTGTGTGGGATTTGCACATTCTCCCCGTGCCTGCGTGGGTTTCCTCCAGGTGCCCCGGTTTCCTCCCACAGTCCAAAGATGTGCGGGGTAGGTGGACTGGTCATGCTAAATTGCCCATAGTGTTCAGGGTTGTGCCAGCTGAGTGCATTATTGATGGGAAATGCAGGGTTAGGGGAGGGGTGTGGGTCTGAGTTGGGTGCTTTTCAGAGGCTGGGTGAAATGGCCTGGTTCCACACTGTAGGGATTCTATGATTCAAAGCAGATATTACTAAAGTGCTGGTGCCAGCTTTGTTTTTGACATGTCAGTCTGTTGATTCTTTGAAGAACAAGGAAAAGCTTCCGTGTTTGTTTCAACTGAATTTTATTAGCAGCCACTTTGTTTTGGAACAGTCATCTTAAATTGAGTTCACAGTTCCTCCCCTGCCTTCAGTAATTTTGTATGCTGCCTTATTGAATTCTTACTCTTTGCCACTCCCAAATATCCCGTGATGCCAGTATTGTAGCTGAAAGGTGAGTTTTAATTTGTTCTATTTTGACTGCTCACCTTTCATTGAATTAAAGCATAGCCTATTCCGTTCAGTATAAACCATGATTTAAAATTTTAGCAGCTCAAACCATAAGTCATTGAAATATGCCCCTGTACCATCCACTGTAAATTCGAACTTCAGTGCCTAATCCATCAAAACGTGAAGCTGATACGAAGACTGCATCCCATTCCATTAAAAAGAAAAATAACTTGTACTTATATAGCACCTATTGCAACCTCAGCACAGCACTTTGAGTGCAGTCACCAGCCTTTGTGTAGGATAAAGAGCAGTCACTTTGCAGACAGCAAGATCACATAAATAGGAATATGATAATAACCAGAATCTTTTATTTTGTGATACTCATAGAGGGATAAATATTTTTCAGGACACAGACAATATCCCTGTTCTGTTTCAAAATAGTGCCTAGGGATCTTTGGCAAACACCTGAGCAGGTAGGTGGGGCCTTGATTTAAAGTCTTATGAGAAGTTTAGCATGGCCGATCCACCTAACCTGTATCGCTGTCAGTGCATTGTTCCCTCTGCACTGAACTGTGTATCAGCTTTAACCTTTTGTAGAGCTTGAACCCAATGCCGCTCAGAGATGCATGCTCCCTTGTTACTAATCCCATCTTTTTATCTGTCAAAAGTCAGATTAAGTCAGTCTATTTGAACCTTGATGCCACGTCTGATTCCAAACTGACTTTCTGACCCCAGCTCATGCCATGACGAAGACCACTGAATACAACCTGCATGTCATCACCTGACTTAATCATTGGCATATTAATTTGTGAACAACAAGCAGGACCAAGCTGTTCGGTGTCTTGAACATTGTTTGCTATTCAACAAGTGTGTGTTGATCAAATCTACATTCCTTCTACCCACCATTACCACCTCCCCTTAATTTAACAAGAATCATTTAACCTCTGCCTTCAAAATATTCAAGGACTCAGTTTCTGTCACCTTTACATTAAGAGTTGTAAAGGCTCATGACCCTTTGAGAGAAAACAATTTTGCCTCATCCTTGCCTTAAAGGGACTGTCCTGGGTTTTTAAATTGTGAGCCCTCATTCTAGGCTTTCCTAAAAGACGAGTCATCTACTCCAAATCTACCCCATCAAGACTACACCCCCCCCCCCACCCCAGCATCTATTTTTATGTTTCAATCAAGTTACCTCTTGCTCTTTGAAATGCCAGAAGATACAGTAGATACAGTAGCTTGTCTAACCTATCCTCATAAGGCAACCTGCCTATTATAGGGGTTGGTCTAGTAAACCCTCTAATGCTGTTGCATCCTTCCTTTAAAAAAAGTAACAACTTCAGGTTCGATTCCAGCCTTGGGTGACTGTCTGTGTGGAGTTTGCACATTCTCCCTGTGTTGGTGTGGGTTTCCTCCGGGTCATCTGGTTTCCTCCCACAGCCCAAAGATGTGCAGGCTAGGTGGATTGGCCATGCAAAATTGCCCAAGGTGTTCAAGGTGTGTGGGTTATAGGGGGATGGCCCTGGTGGGATGGTCCAAGGCTCGGTGTGAACTTGTTGGGCTGAAGGGCCTTTTTCCACACAGTAGAGAGTGTATGATTCTATGAACCTATGAACCTTGCCATTATTTAAGAAAGGCTGTAAGGAAAAGCTGAGGAACTATAGAGCGGTGAGCCTTACGTCAGTGTTGGGTAAGTTGTTGGAGGGGATTCTGAGGTACAGGATTCACCTTCATTTGTAAAGGCAAAGACTGGTTAGGGATATTCAGCATGGCTTTGTGCGTTAAAAATTGCATCTCACTAACTTGAGTTTGTCTTTTGAAAAGGTGACAAAAAAAGATTGAAGGCAGAGCAGTAGATGTTGCCTACATGGACTAAAAGGTGTTCAACAAGATTCTGTATGGTAGACAGGGCAGTAAAGGTTAGATCACATGGGATCCAGGGGAAACAGCCAATTGGATATCAAATTGGCTTGAAGATAGGAGACAGATGGTGGCGATGGAGGGATGTTTTTCCACACAGGAGGCCTGCAACCAATGGTGTGATGCAAGGATTGGTTCTGGGTGCATTGCTTTTTTTTAATTTATATAAATCATTTGGATGTGAATAGGTGCGTATGATTAGCAAGTTTGCAGATGACATCAAAATTGGTAGTGTAGTGGACAATGAAGAAGATTCTCTCAGAATACAACAGGACCTTGATCAGATGGGCCAGTGGGCCAAGGAGTGTCAGATGGAGTTTAGTTTAGATAAATGTGAGGTGTTGCATCTTGGCAAAGCAGGCCAGGGACAGACTTATGTAGTAAATGTTAGGGCCCAGGGGAGTGTTGTCGAACAAAGGGACCCAAGGTGCAGGTACGTAGTTCCTCGGGAAAAGTGGAATTGCAAGTCGATAGGATTGTGAAGAAGGCATTTGGCATGCTTGCCTTCATCTCTCACAACTTTGAGTGTAGGAGTTGGGATGTGGCTGTTGTAAAGGATAATGGTGAAGCCACCTGTGGAATTCAGTGTCCAGTTCTGGTTGTGCATCTATAGAAAATATTTTGTTAAAGGTGAGAGGATGCAGAAAAGATTTTAAAAGATTTTGCCAAGTCTGAAGGGTTTGAGCTATGGGAAAGACCGAATATGCTAGGGCCTTTTTTCCCTGGAGCACTGAAGACTGAGGGGTGACCTTTTCTAGAGGTTTATTATATCATGAGGGCCATAGATAGGGTGAATAGCCAAGGTCTTTTACCCAGGGTAGGGGAATCAAAAACTAGAGGCATAGGTTTAAGGTGAGAGGGGAACAATTTAGAAAGGACCTGAGCGGTAACTTTTCATGCAGAGGGTGTTGTATGTGTGGGACGAGCTGCCAGAGAAGGTAGTGGAGGCAGGTACAAATCCCAGCATTTAAAAGACATCCAGATGGGTGTATGAATAGGAAAGATTTAGAGGGATGTGGATCAAATACTGACAAAGAGACTAGGTGAGACTGGGATGTTTGGTGGACACAGATGAGTTGGATCGAAGGGTCTGTTTCCATGTTGTATGACTCACTGTAGTCTTAAAAAATTCCTGTCCAGACTAATCTCTGTAATCTTGTATTTGGCTCTCTTGAGTTAGCTCATTTGCTACTGAAACCTTCACTCATGCTTTTGTTCATTTCTGGACTTGTCTATTCCAATGCACTTATGGCTCATCTCTCACAGTCTGATCATCCAAAATGCTGCCAGTGCTTCACTCACTCCTGTTCTCCATCATCCTTGAGCTTGCTGACCAGAATTGGTTTTGGGTCAAACAAAGTCTTTGTTTAAATTAAGAGACAACAATGTGCAGAGCTAGATGAGCACAGCAGGCAAAGCAACATCTTAGGAGCAAAAAAGCTGATGTTTCGGGCCTAGATCCTTCATCAGAAATGGGGGAGGGGGAGAGGGGGATCGAAGACGGATAGAGGAGAAGATAGGTGGAGAGGAAACAGACAAATTAAAGAGGCAGCGATAGAGCCAGTAAAGGTGAATGTAGGTGGGGAGGTAGGGAGAGGGCAGGGAGGACAGCCAGGTCAAGGGGGCAGGATGAGGTTACTAGGAAAAATTGGGGGTGCGGCTTGATGTGGGAGGAGGGGATAGGTGAGAGGAAGAACAGGTTAGGGAGGCGGGGACGAGCTGGACAGGTTTTGGGATGAAATCGGGGGGAGGGGAGATTTTGAAGCTTGTGAAATCCACATTGATACCATTGGACTGCAGGGTTCCCAAGTGGAACATGAGTTGCTGTTTCTGCAACCTTCGGGTGGCATCGTTGTGGCACTGCAGGAGGCCCAGGATGGACATGTCGTCTGAGGAATGGGAGGGGAGTTGAAATGGTTTGCACCTGGGAGGTGCAGTTGTTTATTGCGAACTGAGCGTAGATGTTCTGCAAAGCGGTCCCCAAGCCTCCGCTTAGTTTCCCCAATGTAGAGGAAGCCACACCAGGTACAGCAGATGCAGTATACCACATTGACAGATGTGCAGGTGAACATCTGCTTGATATGGAAAGTCTTCTTGGGGCCTGGGATAGGGGTGAGAGAGGAGGTGTGGGGGCAAGTGTAGCACTTCCTGCGGTTGCAGGGGAAAGTGCCGGGTGTGGTGGGGTTGGAGGGGAGTGTGGAGCGGACAAGGGAGTCGAGGAGAGCGTGGTCTCTCCGGAAGGCAGACAAGGTGGGGATGGAAAAATGTCTTTGGTGGTGGGGTCGGATTGTTGATGGTGGAAGTGTTGGAGGATGATGCGTCGGATCCGGAGGTTGGTGGGGTGGTACATGAGGACAAGGGGGTTCTCTTTTGGTGGTTATTGCGGGGATGGGGTATGCCCAAGCTACCTGCCTCTTTGTAGGTTACATGGAACAATCTCTGTTCCGTACCTACACAGGCCCCAAACCCCACCTCTTCCTCCGTTACATTGATGACTGTATTGGCGCAGCTTCATGCTCCCAAGAGGAGCTTGAACAGTTCATCCACTTCACCAACACCTTCCACCCCAACCTCAAGTTCACCTGGGCCATCTCCAACACATTCCTCACCTTCCTGGACCTCTCTGTCTCCATCTCAAGCAACCACCTAGAAACCAAAATCCATTTCAAGCCCACCGACTCCCACAGCTACCTAGAATACACCTCCTCCCACCCAACTTCCTGCAAAAATGCCATCCCCTATTCCCAATTCCTTCACCTCCGCCACATCGGCTCCCAGGATGAAGATTTCCACTCCCATACATTTCGGATGTCCTCGTTTTTCAAGGACTGCAACTCCACCACCCCCCCTACCCCCCACAGTGGTCGACAATGCCCTCGACCGCGTCTCCTGTATTTCCCACAACACATCCCTCACACCCTGTCCCTGCAAAAACCACCAAATGAGAATCCCCCTAGTCCTCACATACCACCCCACGAACCTCTGGATATAATGCATCATCCTCCGACACTTCCGCCATCTACAATCCGACCCCACCACTAAAGACATTTTTCCATCCCCACCCTTGTCTGCCTTCTGGAGAGACCACTCTCTCTGGGACTCCCTTGACCGCTCCACACTCCCCTCCAACCCCACCACACCTGGTACCTTCCCCTGCAACCGCAGGAAGTGCTACACTTGCCCCCACACCTTCTCCCTCACCCCCATCCCAGGCCCCAAGATGACTTTCCATATTAAGCAGATGTTCACCTGCACATCTGTCAATATAGTATATTGCATCCACTGTACCCGTCGTGGCCACTTCTACATTGGGGAACCCAAGCGGAGGCTTGGGGACTGCTCTGCAGAACACCAATGCTCAGTTCGCAATAAACAACTGCACCTCCCAGTCGTGAACCATTTCAAATCCCCCTCCCATTCCTCAGATGACATGTCCATCCTGGGCCTCCTGCAGTGCCACAATGATGCCACTTGAAGGTTGCAGGAACAGCAGCTCATATTCTACTTAGGAACCCTGCAGCCCAATGGTATCAATGTGGATTTCACAAGCTTCAAAATCTCCCCTCCCCCTACTGCATCCCAAAACCAGCCCGGCTCGTCCCCGCCTCCCTAACCTGTTCTTCCTCTCACCTATCCCCTCCTCCCACCTCAAGCTGCGCCCCCATCCCCTACCTACTAATCTCAGCCCACCCCCTTGACCTGTCCGTCCTCCCTGGACTGACCTATCCCCTCCCTACCTCCCCACCTACAGAGATAATGGGAACTGCAGATGCTGGAGAATCCGACATAACAAAGTGTGGAGCTGGATGAACACGGCAAGCCAAGCAGCATCTTAGGAGCAAAAAAGCTGATATTTCGGGCCTAGACCCTTCATCAGAAAAAATCTAGGCCCAAAACGTCAGCTTTTGTGCTCCTAAGATGCTGCTTAGCCTGCTGTGTTCATCCAATTCCACACTTTATTTCCCCACCTACAGTCACTTCTACTGGCTCCATGGCCACCTCTTTAACTTGTCTGTTTCCTCTCCACCTATCTTTTCTTCTCTCCATCCTCGATCCACCTCCCCCCCTCCCTATTTATTTCAGAACTCTCTCCCCCTCCCCATTTTCCGATGAAGGGTCTAGGCCTGAAACGTCAGCTTTTGTGCTCCTAAGATGCTGCTTGGCCTGCTGTGTTCATCCAGCTCCACACTTTGTTATCTTGGGTTCTCCAGCATCTGCAGTTCCCATTACCTTTGTTTAAATTTCTCATTCTTGGTTTTTAAATCCTTCCTTGCACCTCATTATCTCTCTCTGTTTTCCTCTAATGTACCTATACTGTTATAAGTCTGGCTTGTTATGCATCCCAGATTTTTAATAAATTGCTCTGTTGTTATTAGCATGCCTACTGTTGCCCTGGGTTCTGAAATAACATCCCCACGTCTCTCCACCTGTTCACCACACTGTTCTCCTTTTAACATTCCCCTTACAGTATACCTCTTTGACCAAACTTTTGGTTATCTGAATTTTTTTTCCTGCCTGTCTCAATGGTAGATTTTTGTTCTAATTCTTCAGTGAAGAGTCTTCGGATGATGCCAAGTAAGTTGTTATAATGTGCCGCCAGCTAAGCCCTGACTAGCACGTTGTTGGATGTATTAAAGTTCTGTACATGCTGCAACGTACTCAAACAGGCCTTGTGGACTCACCAGCCAATGTCAATGATGTACTTGTACATGCACAATTTGTGGCTGAATCTAGTTGTATCCCTACGCCAACTGTTCATAATATTTTCAGGAAATTAATCAAGATCAGCCCCATTGTGCACCCTCCTACTTTAGCAGGTACTCATCTCCTTTCTGGCATTAAAATTTTAATTTAGTTAAGTTGGGATGACATCATTCCTTTTTGTCGATTTATTGGGCAAACCAATATTTATGACTGAGTATTGCATAAAATCCAAATATGCCCTCATGATTTTTGACTTTACTATCGATGATTAATCTTCACCATACCGTTTTAATACATAAAGCATCTCTTTTGGGACTTGATGACCTAACTAGTCATGTTATTGAAAGTGCAGGTGCCAATAGTTTGAGTATAGACTTCTTGAGCTGAGGCGATCACCATCCATCTCATTGTCTCTCTCTCTCTCGCCACCATGTGGTAACTGTGCACATTTATGTAATTGGTCCATCCCCAGCAGATTCTAAATAGCAAACTTAGTGACTGAAAGCTATATGGATGGATAATTTTCCTTCTTGTTTGCAACAAAAATATAAATTTCCCACTGTTCTGTCCATACATATGATGTTTGTAGGTGATTCCTCTGGATTCGGCTATCTTCATATTCTAACCCTTCAATTTGGTATCATTGTGACTCTGATCGCTTTTCTTTGTTTAAATTTGTAATCTCTATGAAAAATAGCTCTCTAAAATGTTGATTTATATAATAATCATATTTCTGTTTTCTACTTTTATTTTATCACAGGTATATTTAAATAGCTAAAGAAAACCAAAAGAACTCGATGCTGTAAATCAGGAACAAAAACAGAAGTTGCTGGAAAAGCTCAGCAGGTCTGGCAGCATCTGTGAAGGAGAAAACAGAGTTAACGTTCCAGGTCCGATGACCCTTCCTCAGATGCTGCCAGACCTGCTGAGCTTTTTCAGCAACTTTGTTTATATTTAAGTAGCTCTATGATCTTGTAGCAAAACTATATACTTCATCTAGATTCTGCCAATTATTTCACTCCTTTCCATTTTGTTTTCTTTTGTGCACTTTCTCTATTTGTAGTATTGTTGCACTAATTGCTTTTTTATTTAATCAGAGAACCATAAAATTTAAGTATACTGCAGTGGCAGAATTAATTTTCAAATGACTTGGCAAAGATAATGAGCTGACACTTTAGCCTGAGGGAGCACTCTCAGAGAACAGCAATGGGCAGCCACTATCATCAGAAGGAAAGAGTTTGGTGCCATAAAAAGAGAAATGAAATTTTAAACTTATATCCTTGCCCTTAGATTTTTTTTTAACCTCTGTTATTTTAAAGGAAAGCGTAAGTGCAGTTTATGGCTCCATTACAAGAGCGCCAGGAGAAATTTGTATGTCACTGTCAAGAGAATGACAATGTATTGTTCAAATCTTTGTTGAATGTAAGCCACTCCAAGAACTCACTGTTATTATCCAATGTCATAAAATGATTCAAAACCATGATCTCTTGTATGGCTACCCAGAGGTAGCTTGCTGAACTAAAATATTGGAGAGATGCCTCCGAACAATTTGATCAGATGAGCATTTGCACTGGATTTGCAAAATTCTGACTTGAATCAACAAAGGTGTTTGCCTGGTTGCTGAACAACTGGTATACAGTAGTAACAGAAGTGATCTACTCAAATGAGAACTATATTATTGGCTGCACCTTGCATACTCCATCCTTGTATGTAATAGGTATCAAAGCCATGTTTCAAATTGTTTCTCGCGATCTTGTTAATGTTTCGCAAATAATATCCAAGTGAAATTCAGTTAACAGGTGTGATAAAGCAATGTATTTGTTGCCCAAGTCAGTAGTTTCTTTGTTTATTTTCTGTGGTATTTTTATTTCAAAGGAGTATGCAATTTTCATTGTATGTAATTTACTTTAACAAAGGCCTTAATTAAATGTTTACAATTCAAAAAAATCCATCGTTCACATTTCATTTGGGAAAGAAGAAAATTTGTAGAATTGCCCTGTAAATAGTTTATGTAATTTCACGTTTCTCTAATTTCTTTGTTCCTCAGGTTTGCTAGTTTATATTTCTGTTGTGCAATAGAGGAACAGGACAATGAGCTTCTGACTCTAGAAATCATTCATCGTTATGTGGAACTTCTGGATAAGTATTTTGGAAATGTATGTTTTCTGTGGTAAATATATTTTAAAATTTAGAGTAAAATGGAAGATTTACTGGATTTTATCACTTTGTCACCCCACTATGGTGGTTGAAATTATTTATCTGATTAAATTCTGCTTTTTAAGAAAGGAAGAAACCTTGATTTCTACTCAATCAGTGTCATTGGTGCTTTTGCATGGAACAAAAACTTCTTGATCAACTACAGGCAAAGCCTAGTTAGCTACTAAATGTGCAAAGCTCATTTTAGCTTGTTTCAGCCCGAATTTTATAAAGACTCTTCAACTGAACCAATGATATTTTTCCATAGCATCCTAAGGGAAAGTTTTTCTGTCATAGGCACTGGATTAAGCCTGCCTAAACTTTGTTTTTATACACTGGCTGTAAACTTTCGACTTCTAACGCTATTCTTCAGATTGGAAAGGGTCTGTAATCAGGGCACAATCATGACTTCAGGATCAGATTCACAATAAAGTGTTAAAATAAAGCAAACAATATTTAATCATAGAACTGTCCGAAGACATCACAATTCAATGCAGGTTTTTGACTGGTGTGTTGAAATCAATTCCCATTTATTTAAGTTAGATTCACCGTTAATCAGTTCTTTTAACATGTACTTGTCATGCTGTTGCCTTGGTGAGAAATCAGAGATGGAAATCAATCCTCCTACTTTGGTGATCATCTGATGGTAAACAAATTTAAATCTCATCGCGAGATTCAAGCATGACTGCTATTCGTGTTGGATTACCCTGGATTCTAAATTAAAGTTGGTTGAAAGTTTTTGTGTCTAGCGCATTGAATAAATGCAAATTAAACATTTTTTGTTAGGTGCAAAGGGTGAGGTAATTGTTAAGCTCAAGAAAGTTGTAAAATTCAATTGATGGGTTTACATTTGCTATTGAGTGACTTTTAGATTTCACTATTAACAGATCTGGGGAGGCAGCAACAGAGAGGAGATAATGGGAACTGCAGATGCTGGAGAATCCAAGATAACACAGTGTGGAGCTGGATGAACACAGCAGGCCAAGCAGCATCTTAGGAGCACAAAAGCTGACGTTTCAGGCCTAGACCCTTCATCAGAGAGCTGTCTGATGGGTCTCTAATGAAGGGTCTAGGCCCGAAACATTCAGCTTTTGTGCTCCTGAGATGCTGCTTGGCCTGCTGTGTTCATCCAGGCAGCAACAGAGTTGACAGGAGACTGTAAGTCAGGCGGGACTGGGGTAGGATGAGTGTAAATCAGTTTGTTTAGTTTGCTCAATGCTAATCAGATTTGTGGAAAGGCCTACACCTTCTCAAGTGAGCTGGATAGTAAATATAAGCTACTGAAAAAGTTTTGGGAAAATGGTTAATTCCATTCTTATTAAAATGGAGAAAGAGTATAGAAAGCAATAGGATAGTGAGTAGAGACAAACAAAAACCTGCAAATGCTGGAATCCAAGATTGATGAACAGGAGGCTGGAGGAACATAGCAGGCCAGGCAATGTCTGAAGGAAGGAGCAGTCAACATTTTGGGTATTACCTTTCTTCCAGTCCTGAAGAAGGGTAATACCCAAAACATTGACTGCTCCTTTCCTCTAGATGCTGCCTGGCCTGCTGTGTTCTTCCAGCCTCCTGTTTGTCTACCAGTAGGACAGTGGGATTGGAGGCCCTTGTCCAGGAAACTCAAAAGCTAGCCTCCAATATACACGAATAATATGAAAGGCAAATTAAATGGTGGCCTTTATTTCAAAGGGAATGGAGTCTAAAAATAAGGAGGTTTTGCTAATATCCAACAAGACACACGCCTCTCATGATCTTACACACATCAGTCTGGTCACCTGTCAGCTTTCTCTGTTCTAAATAAAACAACACAAGCTTATCCAGCATCTCTTCATAGCTGAATTGCCCCATCCCAGGTAATATCCTGGTGAATCCCTTCTGCATCCCACTAGTGCAATGACATCCTTGCTGCAGTGTGTGACCAAAACTGCATGCTGTATTCCAGCTGTGACTTAACCAAAGTCTTGTGCGACTCCAACAAAACCCCCCTCCTCTTGTAACCGATGCTGCAACTGATAAAGCAAGTGTCACACGTGCTTTTTTTTTAAACTACCCTACTAACTTCTGCTGCTTCAGGGATATCTAGACAAGCACCCAAACTTCCAAGTTCCCTGCCATAGATAGAATACTCCCTTGTCTTGTTACTTCTTCCAAAGTGCATCACCTTGCCTTTTTTTCAGGCTAAATTCCATCTGTCACTGATCTGAAAATTGTCTATGTTGTCCTGTCAACCTCACTGCCAACCACCTGGCCAATCTTCATGTCATCTGCAAATTTACTTATTTTCCCCCACATTCTTTTCTATAACATGTATGTACTGCTCTCAAACAATAAGGGAACCAACACTGATCCTTGTGGTAAGCCTCTTGACATGAGCCCCCAGTCACATAGCCTTCTACCCTCTATCTCCTAGCACAAAACCAATTTTGATCCACCTTGTCGAGTTACCCTGGTTCTCATGTGCTTTACCTTCTTTATCAGTCTCCCACTTGGGATCTTGTCAAAGGCTTTGCTTAAATCCAAACAAATTACATTAACTGTTCTACTCTCATTGATGAACCCGGTCACCACCTCCAAACAAAAATCAAATTTGTTAGGCATGAATTCCCTCTGACAAAGGGATGCTGACTATTCATGATCAAACCTTGCCTCTAAGTGGAGGTTCATTTTCTCCTTCAGAAATGTTTCTAATAGTTTCCCCACAATTGATGTGAGACTCATTGATCTGTATTTCCATGGTCAATCTCTACCACCCTGTTACAAAGTGGAGCCAGATTAGCTATCCTCCAGTCTTCTGCCATCTCCCCTGTAGCCAGGGAAGAATTAAAGATTTGGGCCAGAGCCCCAGTAATGTCCTCCTTTGTCTCCCACAGTAGCATGGGATACAATTCATTTGATTCTGGAGATCTCTCCATTTTTAGGCCTGCCAATACTTCCTCATTCCCAATGTCAATGTGCTCAAGAACCTCACAGTTCTCCTTTCTGAATGCTGTGCTAAAGTAGTTTTTCTGAATGAAGGTATGAAGGATTTGTTCAGCACCCTCGTAGTATCCTCTGGTTCCATGTACAGATTGCTCCCTCGGTCACTAATTGGTCCCAATCTTTCCCTGGCCATTCTTTTCCACTTGCTCAAGCTCCCTGTTTGCTTTCCCAGTGCTTTCTTAAGATTTCCCCTGCATTTTCTATACTCCACAAGGGCCTCTGTTGATTTGCTCCCTTTGTACCTGTCGAAAGCTTTCTCTTCCTCCTCGTTCAATCTTGAATAGTGCTAGACATCAGGTTTCTTTAGACTTGTTGCTCCAATATTTCGCCCTAAACGGAACATGTTGGGCCTGTACTCTCCCCATTCCTTTTTTTGAATTTGGCTGTCCACTGTCATGCTGTAGATTTATGTACAAGTAGCCAGTTAGTGGACAATATTCCTAAAACTGCTGCTTGGTCATAATAGTTATTGTTTAATGTTGTTGCTATTTGTGAAACAATTTCTAAAACCTGCTGCTCTTTAGTGTGGAACTGTTATTTGTCCTCCTTTTTAATTACTTTGTGCAAAGTTATTTTTAGATTCTGGGGGCCAGGCAGCTCAGTTGGATAGATGGCAACCACATGGCACAGAATGATGGCAATAGCACAGGTTTGATTCCCATTTTGATTTAGGCAGATTGGGGCTAGTAAGTGTGAAACAATGGCAAACCAGCACTGGAGAAAATATAGGGCAAGAAATTTGCTCAGGATGAAGTATCACAGATAATAAGCCAAAAACCTGCCTTTGGGCAGAGCACATTTCACTCGCTTACAATGAAAATGCTCGGCAGGCCACTCTGCATCAATTGAAAGGAAAGCTTGGGAATATTATGGATAATGATGGGATAGTGTGGGGGTGGGGCTTAGATTAGTTCACAGGTCAGCGAAAGATCGAGTGGTGAAGGGCCTGTTCTACACTGTATTGTTCTATGTTCTATATTCCTGCTGTTGGAGTTTTAGGCTGGAATTTTTGTCATGAAGAAAAGGGTCTCGAACCCAGCCAAATGGTACTAAAGCTCCAATTCCTAAAGTCATACCATTCTCACTGGGGTGAATGGGAACTGTTGTACTTTCTGCATCCATGGTTCACATTGTCAGTTACATACGTTAAAGTTCAATTGTGAGAAGTAGATTTGAATGTGCATTGAAAAGTGGATAAATTAATTGGAACTGTCAAGTAGTTAAGGGATTTGTCAAGGTATTTAAATTTCTGACCTTTTTACAATTTCTTGGAAGAGAAGCAGCCTGCAGTTTCACCCTGACATAGGTCTGAGTGCTATCTTTATGGTATTTATTCTGCATGATTGATTTCACAAGCTGTCATTGTCATATGAGCATCAAGTGGGTAAAGAGGCATAGGTTAGCATGGACGGCACGATGGGCATAAGATTGCATGAGTTGACATGAATGAGGCAAGAATACTGGGGCTAATTTTGTCTTTTTTAGTAACTGTGATAACATGCCAGAGCATTGAGGCCGGCCTTTCAGATAGCCTGCCACAACACTCAAACTGCTTTTCGTTTTAAATCCTCAGCATTCGCTGTTCTTTGTTTATTTCAAAGTTAAACAAAGTTTATTCTCACGCACTTATTCTCACTCTAGCTTTCTCCTTCATCACTTTAGTTTCAATTGGACTTACGTATGTGTCTTAACAGAGAAGAAAAAAAATTGTAAACTGAACATGATTCCTGGTTCTGTTATGTTTCATGAATTGAGAATGATGCTAACTAAAAGGAAAAAATCATTTGTCTGAATATTAATAACAGCTGAAAGATTTAACATTTATGATCTGAATATCTAATTTGAATATTTTAAGGACTACATAGCTACAGAATTATTTGCTTAAATCTTTACATGAAATTAGCTAGTAACTGAATTCAGCAAACTTAGCAATTTTGATGTATTTTCTTAGGTTTGTGAACTGGACATTATTTTTAATTTTGAAAAGGCCTATTTCATACTGGATGAATTTTTAATTGGAGGAGAATTGCAGGACACCTCAAAGCAAAGTATACCAAAAGCAATAGAAGAAGCAGATATGCTCCAAGAGGTAAGGTATAGATTTACTGATGATTAAACAAAAATGAAACTTGTGCTAATATTGGCTACATGCTGCTACGGCTTATGAAGTTCTTTTACAAGAAAAATAGTTCTATTTTTCTTATAAATGTATTGTCTTTAATGCATTTAAAAGTTCAGTTGATAAAGGTAGCAGAGCATGAAGTGAAAAGATTGGGAAACGGAACCTATAACAACCCAATCCTTGAACTAGTGAGAGATAACATCTATAGTTCTCGCTTCCCAGTGACCCCTGTTGCAAAATTCTCAAATTGTACAATTTATTTTGGTAGTCAATTTCAGGGCATTTGGCAGGTTTCTCTCTGAGAGCTTGGGCAAGTTATCTCATGCAATTCTTCACAGATCACCTCCTTATGTATGCATCGTGTTTCTATGGTGACCCATTGGTGCTATCGTGCACTTACCAATGGCAGGCGTACTTGTCACTGCAGGAAACAGCCTGAATTTGTTACTCTGGTCCCATATTTGAACTGCAGCAGGTCATTGCAGTGCTAGCCATAAACTGCCCTTCTCGACGCATTTAGTAGGAGGGGAAGAAAAAAAAGAGACCCTTCTAAGGGCACATAGATGGCATGGATGACTGCAGCAAATACAAGCTCACATTTTTAAATTTATTGCTTTTTTACATCATTTGTCAGATCGACAGACACTGTAACTGAAGCTACAAGAATCAAACTTCGCGTTACCTGTCCTTAGAGCCATAAAATGTCAGAACCCTGTCTGAGAGAGCGCAGCTATTTTTTTTGGCCAGCATCCAATATAGATAGCATTTCATCGTTCAATGTGGGAGAAACACATGTTGGAAAGCATCATTTAAGCATTATGGTAACTTCCAGGGCACTGGTGCAGACTTCCAAAATCTGGTACTAGTGATTTGTCCGTTGATGGAATGTAGCCCTTTTACATTGAATTCAGCTGCATACTGGTTTATGGCTCATATGGTCCTTGTATGGAAACTTGACCTTCAGTGCAACTAGTCCAGGCCTACCATGTTCCCAAACCAAGCTATTCCCAGTTCCCTGCATTTGGCCCATATTCCAGAAAACCTTTCCTTTTCACAGACTTATCGAAATGTCTTTTAAATGTTGTAATTGTACATGCATCCACAACTACTTCTGTCAGTTCATTCCACTTACAAACCACTCTCAGTGAAACACTTTTCTCAACGTCCAGAATCTGTTTTGTTCTGATCTTGCCATTGGCCTTGTTCTTCAGGCTGGGAAAATTCAGCCCTGTGAATCCAACAGACTTGGTTGTTGTATTTTTCATAAACTGCATGGATAGAACATAGAACGTAGAACATTACAGCACAGTACAGGCCCTTCGGCCCTCGATGTTGTGCCAATCTGTCATACCGATCTCAAGCCCATCTAACCTACACTATTCCATGTACGTCCATATGTTTATCCAATGATGACTTAAATGTACTTAAAGTTGGCGAATCTACTACTGTTGCAGGCAAAGCGATGTTTGCTAAAGATACTTTGGATTTAGCAGTGGTGTAAATTTGTCAACCTAACAGACCTGTTAGCCCTCACTGTTCAGGTTCATATGTAAAGAATAGGTCTGGATGGTATTGTAAAACTGTAATCGGACAAAGAAGGCCAAGCAGCATCAAAGGAGCAGGAAAGCTGACGTTTCGGGTCTAGACCCTTCTTTAGAAAATTCAGCATTTCTGAAGAAGGGTCTAGGCTCGAATCGTCAGATTTCCTGCTCCTTTGCTGCTTGACCTGCTGTGCTCATCCAGCTGTACACCTTTGTTATCTCAGATTCTCCAGCATCTGCAGTTCCTACTATACCTGACAAAGAAGAATGGCTTCTGAGCAAGAAAATTGGGAACATGGAAGGAAAGAATTATTTTCTTTTGTTGTATACCTTAAAAGTACTCATGAACCATTGTAGCAATTTGAGATCTTTCCTGCTGGAAAACAGAAATGTTTGCTTTGTATATTTTAACCATAGGTTTATAATATTACACATTCTTATGTGAGTACTTACATTTTTGGAGGAGACCTAGTTTGAAATTACTGTTTTAATTTTGTAATTTCTAACATTCCATTTATTGCGAACAACATTTCTTTAATGCTGCAAAGATTCTTTACATTTATTTTGAAATATTCCACTTAAATTTTTTTTTAGGATTTTAAGAATTTATTTAAATAATACCAACCATATTAAATCTTCCTCCAATCTGTTTTGATCCCTTTGTCACTTGCACTTATTCAATTTGGGTAGCTGTTTTGCTATGAAACCAGTCTCTCTGAGAAATTCTGATCAGTTTGCAGACATGAATTTCTTGTGAAGTACAGGATCATTCTCATAAACTGGTACCATATTGCTGGCATTTCACAATTGTATTAACAGTTTCATGAATTGACTTTAATGTTGTGTTGATTTAACTAATACTTTAACATATTTGTTCCAGACCATGGAAGAATATATGGCTAAACCAACATTTTAACTTGGACATTGAAGAACTGGAAGATATAGTTGAGAAGTTCAACCTATGCATAAACCTACAGTGACTTAAAATTTAGATATTTACATTTTGTTGCTGCATCACACTATAGAAGAATGTCATCCAAATTGCAGCTAACACTGTGCAATATTGAGGCAATTTTTTTTCATGTTTTGATATTTTAATGTACTCTTCACTCTACACTTTCGGTTAGCAGGAGGTTTTTCACTACCTTTTCTTTAAAAAAAATACAGTCCTTCTTGAATTAGATCACATTGTATTTCCGCCACTGTCATTCAGAAATATTCTATTTTATAGAAACCAATCAATCTGCCACATGTGCTTCTCATCGTAAATAAAGCACTTAATCGTGAAGTTCATGTACCAAATTCAGGTAGGCGATTGAGGTTGTCAGTCAATGTAGTGGTTATGTATTGTGAAAATTAATGAAACTGTGATAAGTTTTTATCTTTCTGCTATTTTTTTTCAAAATGAAAGGATGTTACTTTAAACTATTTGAAATAGTTTGAAGCTGTAAAACTTACAACCATTCAACACAAAGTGCCAGCTCAGACAATAATACCTTACAGAGGGGAAACTGCTTTTTCAGAGGAGCTGATTTTGAACATGAGTTTCAACTGCTCTTTCAGATGGATGATCCATTTTAATACTCAAATGAAATCATCAGTTTGCTATAGTCAATGTTACCAAACACAAACTTGTTGATAGTTTGCATCATTGCACAATTGAAATTGTTATTCACATTCAAATGCAGCTAAATACAACATCCAAGATGCTGACTTCCTTCTGAACTCCTGAAATCCATTAGAGATTGTGGTTTGAACCTATGAGAAGTTCTTGGCAGCAAACTTTTTGTCCACTTTTCAATGGGGCGGAGCAGATAATTAAGGATAGTGATGATCATCTTTTAAGCCCACGGATGTAGCAAGACTATCCATCATCTGTTGGAAATACAGAATTAGGTTATCTGTCACATGGAAACTATATAAGCTCAATGCAAATGAAATCTTCTATCTTATTTTGTTATTAATCTTCTTCAATTAGCAAGGCTGCAATGTTCTTAGTTGCAAACTCTGGGTTTTATGTAGCATTGTGCTCTCTACTCACCATCTCTTTGATATTCAGCTAAGAATTGTTATTGATTATTTAACTTTATGAAGTTCCTTTTTGCCTGATGAATATTAAAGTCTCCTTTTTTGATTTTTCATTCAGCAATTCACCTCTGAAAGAAACAACTAATTTTATTTACTTTTCCACAATCTTTCAAGAATTTGCAACAGGATGGTGAAAGATTTGCTTTAAGTTATAAAAGTTTAGTATCTTCAATCATAATCCAGAGAAATATATTTAAGGTTGAAATTTTAAAAAAAAAGGCTATGAAAAGTTTAGCAATGTACCTTAAGGTTTCAAAAGAAATATAAAAAATAGAGTTGAGATTTAATGTCTAGGGCTAATGCAGTAAGTGCTTTTATAGCCACAGTTATTCTTCCGTCCATTGGGACACTGCAAGGTACAATATACAAATTACTGAAAAGCTTATTTATTAGACAGAACAAATTTGTGGCATTGTGCTGTTGAACATAAATGTATTTTGCGTCTGTAGGGTCTCTTTGCTCAGGGTCCCATACTAGAGTCCAGTGTGTTGCTTATTTCTGGTAGGTTGTTTCCCTATTCAAATATTTAGTTCTCTTTTTCTCTGAAAGTTGCAACAATCTCTGCTCCAACTTTTCCTTGTGGTTGAGCATCACTACTGATTTTTTTTTAATCAATCTTTCTCCACACTACCTTTTCTAGAATTTATGATTCTGTCTAAATGAATCTTCAAACAGGAAATAATGTTGCCTATTTCGCTATTGCATATGTCCATCCTTTATAATTTGTATCCATTTCCATTTTGCCAAAATCTGTGATCTACATGTATACCTATCATTTCTCGTCCCTAGTCTGTTTTGGTGCATCTGTGCTATAACCAAATGGGCATTATGACTGATAACAACTGACGCTTAACTAGAAAAAGACACCATTTGGTACAGGGGTGTACCTTCATCACATGGACTGAAGGGGTTTGTGGTGTCAACTCTACACTACGTTCTTGAACAGTAATGCTGGCCTTGGCAACAAAGCTTGCGTCGTATAAACAATTTAAACAAAAAATTGCATCCATAGTAATTGAGCCGAAATGCAAACAACATTTGCACCAGTAAATAAAATTGAAAAGAATTCTTAATTAGATGTATTAGAATACAAAATTATGTACCTACATGATGAAAATTACAGCTTTGGGTAGAACATAGATAACCTTTTATACATCGCTACAGATGTCATCAGAACAAAATGTACAACTGACAATGGTTGTCATTTGTTTAGCAGTATACGCATTGAGTCCGTTCAAATAAATATTGTTCCTTACAATGCAAATTATTGCCATCTGTTTAAGTAGTTAGCAATGATAATGCCAAGATCAAATTGTTTTCTGTGCTTTATGTATCAGGTCTAGTTCTACATTAACAATATCTCAATGTACAAAATTCAGTTCAACTGTGAATGCATAATTGAAATCTGGTGGATTATATTTTGGCAATTGATAGAATACCATTTTTATATTTATACCATCTTTGCAAACTTGTTTTAGAAAGGATTATTTCACATCAGCTGGACCGCATTGATAAAAATGAAGAAGTTTGACGTTGTAAGTCCATGAGATCATAATATAAAGGAGCAGCATTGGACCATTCGGCCCATTGAGTCTGCTCCACCATATGATCACTGCTGATAGCTTTCCCAACCCCATTCTCCTGCCTTGTCCCTGTAACCCTTGATCCCCTTACCAATCAAAAATGTATCTATCTCTGCTTTCATAGACACTCAATAACTTGGTCTCCACAGCCTTCTGTGGCAATGAGTTCCACACCTTTGGACTGAAGAAATTCTTCCTCATCTTGATTCTAAAGGGTGATCCCTTTGTTTTGATGCTGTGCCCTTAGTCCAAGTCTGTTCTACTAATGGAAACATCATCTCCATGTTCATTCTATCTAGGCCGGTCAGTACTCTGTAAGTTTCAATGAGATTTCCACCCCCACCCAACCTTCTAAACTCCAAATACCCAGAGTCCACAACTGCTTTCTCACAGGCCTTTCAATCCCCGAATTATTCTTGTAAACCTTCTCTGGATCCCCTCCAGTGCCAGCACATCCTTCCTTAGATATGGGGCCCAAAACTAATCATAATATTCTAAATGCAATCTGACCAGCCTCAGCAGTACATCAGGAACAAAAACAAAGTTGCTGGAAATGCTCACCAGGTCTGGCAGCATCTGTGAAGGAATAAACTTAACATTTCGGGTCCAGTGACCCTTCCTCAGAACAGCAGGACATCCCTGTTCTTGTATTCTATCCCTTTTGAAATGAATGCAAACATTGTATTTACTGAACCTGCATGTTACCTTAAGAGAATTCTGAACTAGGATCCCCAAATCCCTTTGTGCTTTGGATTTCTGAAGCCCTTTCCCATCAAGAAAATAGTCCATGCTCTATTCTTCCCACCAAAGTGTATAACCTCTCACTTCCCCCATTGTTTCCCATCTGACACTTCTTTGCCCAGTCTCCCAACCTGTCCAGGTCCTTCTGCAGCCTCCCTGCTTCCTCAGCACTATTTAACTAACCTCCTATCTTTGTGTCATCTGTAAACTAGACAACAAAACCCTTAATTCCTTTGTCTGAGTTGTTAATATATAACATGGATAATTGTGGACTCAACACTGACCCCTGCGGAATCCATTAGTCAGCAGCAGCCTTGGTGAAAAAGTCTCCTTTATCTCCACATTCTGCCTTCTGCCAGTCAGTCAATCCTCTATCAATGCCAGTACTTTGCCCCGAATGTCATGGACTCTTATCTTATTTAGCAGCCTCCTGTGTGGTACGTTCTCAAAGGCCTTGAGGAAATCCAAATAGATCACATGCACCAGCTATCCTTTGTTTACTTTGCTCATGACCTCCTCAAAGAATCCTGATGGATTTGTCAGACATGACCTTCCTTTGACAAGGCTATGTTCACTCAGCCCTATTTTATCATGTACATTCAAGTACTCCATAAGCTCATCCTAAATAATGGACTCTAAAATGTTACCAGTGACTGAGGTCTGGCTAACAGGCCTATAGTTTCCTGTCTTCTGCTTCCCAAGCTTAAAGAGGGATGCCTCCGGTGATTCCTGAAAAATTGCCACCAATGCCTCACCTATTTCCTCCAGAACCCTGAGCATATTCCATCCAATCTGTGTGATTTATCTACCTTCAGATCATTCAACTTTCCCAGCAACTTCTCCTTAGTGATAGCTGCTATACACACCCCTGCTCCCTGACAGTCTTGAAGTTCTGCCACAGGTGCCTTCCACCCTGTAGACTGATGCAAAGTCTCTATTCAGTTCCTCCACCATTTCTTTGTTCTCTGTTACTACTTATCCAGTCTGTTGTCCAGTAGTTCACTTTCCACTGCTGCCCCTCTCTTATGTTTCATATCTAAAAAAAATTCTTGCAAACAATTTTTATTACTAGTTTACATTCATATTTCATTTCCCCACTTTTTTGTCTTTTTTAGTTGTCCATTACTGGTTTTTAAAGGCTTCCCTATCCTCTGGTTTTGGACTGATCTCCCCCACATTGTGTGCTTTGTCATGCTTTAATCTGCCCCTGACTTTCTTTGTCAGCCATGGTTGCCTTGCCCTCCCCTTGGTATGTTTCCTCTTCCTTGGGATGAATTTCTGTTGTGTGTTCTGAAATACACAAACTTTTTATTAACTGGCAGCTATGGGACCAGGAGGGTGCCAGTTGATCAAATATTCCTGTTGATCAAGAGGTCCACATAATCGATGTAAAAACACACGGCAAGTAAAAGAAACATAATGTGGGGATATACACATTATTTTTATACTTTATTTGCAGCATAAATCACAAATAATAATACAATTTTGCCATGTTGGGATGTTGCAGAGATGGTGATAACACAGTAAACTTCTGGTATTTCAGGTATATAATTTTTAGCAGTTTATGGCGAGCCATTTAAAACAAAATTTGCTGTACCTCTAGAAATTTGTGACGTTGCTGCTCCCCGTCTTTCCTGCAAGCTTCCCTTCCAATCAACCCTGGTCGCTCCTCCCTCTTGGAATCTCTACAGCATAGAAACCGGCCATTCGGCCCATTGAGTCCATGGTGACCCTCTGAAGAGGATCCCACCCAGATCCATCCCCCAATCATATCCCTGTAATCTTCACATCTTTGGACTGTGCGTGGCAACCACAGCACCTGGAGGAAAGCCACGCAGACGTGGGGAAAATGTGTAAATTCCACCAGGCAGCAGTGCTCACCACTGAGCCACCATTCTGCCCTTTCTAGTTACCTCTTACTCAACTGTAATATTGTTGCATCTGATTCCAGCTTCTCCCTCCCAAATTGTAGGGTGAATTCTATCATATTGTGGTCACTGACTCTAAGGATTTCCTTTACCTGAGGCTTCCTAAACAAATCTGCCTCCTTATACATCAAATCCAGAATTGCCTGTCCCCCAGAATTACTAATTTAATTTTCCTAAGCCATCTCAAATTTAAGTTCCATCATGGTTATTGTAATAATTCCTTTCTAATATGCCCTTTTCTGTGTCCTGAGTTATTTACTTGGCCATATCCTGACTACTGCTAGAAGGCTTGTACATAACTCCAATCAGGTTCTTTTTTTCTTTTACGATTCCTCAACTCTACCCACCCAGATTCTGTGCCCTCCGACTCATCTTCCCTGTTGCTATCCATTTCATTTCTCATTAAGGCAACCTAACCCCCTTTGCCCATCTTCTTGCCCTTTTGATAGGGTGCGTATCCTTGGATATTTGGTTCCCAGCCCTGATCCCCTAGCAGCCTGGGGCATATCCATTTCCAGATTTATTCCTTTTTCTGTTTTGTTGTTTCACCTTGGTTTCCTAGGAAACTTCATGTTTAGGCAAAATGGAACTTTGGACACACATGTTCAAATGCATGTAAGATCACTAAAAACCTGAGTAGGTCTTTATGTCTATTTAAGTGTATGTGCAGAGTTTCATTAAGTCATCTTATTGTCAGAGAATCAAGGTAAAATAATTAAAGAGAAAAGAGAAGTGTGGGAGATCCAGAAGTGTGGGATCTCAAATACTGTGGAAGTTTTGGACGTGTCCTAAACTGGCAACATCTGTGAAGGAAAAACAGAGTTAACATCTCAGGTCTGGTGACCCTTCCTCAGAACTAAAATATGTAGACAAAATTTTCAAAGGTACGTAAGATAATGTAAATGATCATGCCTTCAGATGTCATGCTTAAAATCCCAAAACTGAGCTTTGGTTAAGCTGGATGTTTCAAGACAGTGGATAGTTTTGAGAAGTAAATGGTTTTAGAATGTAGCAGCCACAAATATAACTCACTGGTTAGCTGCAGTTCTTGAAAACATCAAACCAGAGCCTGCAGTATTGTGAGCCATTCTGCAGGTTTAGTCCCAGAATACTTTGACCACAGTATGATTATAAAGGTTACAGTACATTAAATTTTACATTAATTGCAATTGGTCCAGCGAGCTTCTTTTTCCCCTCCCAGACATTCAATAGTTCTGAAATTTAAATTGAGAAAAAATAAAATGTGTTGGATCCAAGTTGGCAGACCAACACATGAAATTCACAATAAGGAAATATTTGTCAGAGATTCTTATAAACTCTGTCTTCCAATGTATGAGGCATGCAATAAATGCAACTGTTTTACATATAAATAAATCTGAAATTGGACAAATTGTCCAGAAGATTTTAAAATGTCTCTGAGCATGACACGATAACCTTTCATAACAATACTGTTTAAAGGAGAGCTTTAATAAGCCTCATTTGTCTTGTTGGACTCCACAGGAGTCTCTCCTAAAGATAGTTGCTTTTTTAAACCATATTTCCTTGAGTCTAATCTGCAACTGGGAGGATTTTTTTCTATAAGATTGAATGGAAGGAGTAAAGATTAGTATGAAGCCTTGTACAACAGTTTTTGTTTTCAGATTCTCCATTCTCCTACTACACTCGCGTAAAGTTAAGTTCCTAGAGGGAGTACAGTGAAGGTTTACCAAGCTGATTCCCGGGGTGGCAGGACTTGCATATGAGGAGAGATTGACTAGATTGGGATTGTTTTTGATAGAGTTCAGATGAATGAGGGGTGATCCCATAAAGAATTATAAAATTCTAACAGGACTAGACAGGATAGATGCAGGGAGGATATTCCCGATGGTAGGTGTGTCCAGAACTAGGGGGTCACGGTATGAGGATTCAGGGCAGACCATTTAGGACGGAGATGAGGAGAAATGTCTTCACCTAAAGAATGGTGAGCCCATAGAATTATTAGCACAGGAAGTAGCTAATGCCAAAACGTTGATTATCTTCCAGAGACGGCTAGATATTGCACTGGGGAAAATGGGATCAAAGGTTAAGGGGAGAAAGCAGGATTTGGCTTTTGAGTTGGATGATAAGCCATGACCATGAAGCATGGTGGAGCAGGTTCAAAGAGCTGAATGGCTGCCTCCTGCTCCTATCTTCTATGTTTCTACATTATCTGTTGTGGATCAATTTTTCCTGTAGTCGCTGAGCTGAATCAAATCGGAAATCAGCTAAGTGTCAACTTTGCTTTGTTTTTAGGGGCTTCTCTCCATGAGGCCTGGCGAATTACCTCGTTTTTCTTCTTCCCAAATCCATATCATTGCGTATGCACCACCCCCTATTGGTGTATCTTCCCAGTTGCTGAAGGTTGATGTGCTAACCTCTGCAGGGATATCTCTGATCTCTGATGCAGGCATCACATTTTAAAGGCAGAGATAACAGGGTGTAGAGCTGGGTGAACACGGCAGGCCAAGCAGCATCAGAGAAGCAGGAAGGCTGATGTTTCGGGGCTAGACCCTTCTTCTTTTTTCTGAAGAAGGGTCTAGGCCCGAAACGTCAGCCTTCCTGCTCCTTTGATGCTGCTTGGTCTGCTGTGTTCATCCAGCTCTACACCTTGTCTCCAGCATCTGCTGTTTCTACTATCTATGGAACATTTTAAAGGCAGTTGTGGACCAGGTCAAGCACTGGTGATAAGGAACTGCCCTGCATGAATCATTTGCCCCAAATATGGCAGTCAAAGAGAAAATTGGCATCCTGTTTTATAGGCAGGGATGTAGAGGTCCTGGTGGATGCAGTAGGGGAGACGAGGGCTATCCTCCATCCCATGAGGGGCAAAGGAGACAACAACACTAGATGCCAAAATAACAAAGTGAGGAGCTGGATGAACACAGCAGGCCCAGCAGCAGAACACAGCAGGCCAAGCAGCATCTCAGTAGCACAAAAGCTGATGTTTCAGGCCTAGACCCCAATCCTTTTCTGATGAAGGGTCTAGGCCTGAAATGTCAGCTTTTGTGCTCCTAAGTTGCTGCTTGGCCTGCTGTGTTCATCCAGCTCCTCACTTTGTTATCTCGGATTGTCCGGCATCTGCAGTTCCCATTATCTCTGAACAACACTAGATGCCACCCTTGAACAAGGTTGCCACCTGGTGTCTGTGCCTGGAGAAAACACTGAGCGATCAATGACTTTCTCCACTCTGTGAGGGTAAGTGCTACCATCTTCCCCCTGCTACCAAGGCTCATGGCCTACAACTCGCATCATTGTATACAATGTCTCCTTTCACTCTCTCTCATCCATCCCAAACCCCTAGCCCATTAACTCGATATGCTTTCAGTGCTGCCTACTCATTCATAGCTTGTCACCTTTCTCCTCTAGCTGTACAAGTACAAACAGCTATTCCAAGCACTTCCTTCTCATTCAGTCCCTCCTTTTGTCTGTTCTGGGAGAAGATGGTCCTCAGTAGGTGGAAAGAGCCAGAATGAAGCTTGAGGTGAGGGACTAAATGTTGGCAGCCCCTGTAAGGACAGACTCCTGCCCCTGGCCTGTAAAAACGAAAACCGTTCTTGTGTAGATGCTGAAAACACAATGTCCCAGTAACCAAGAAAGAATCTTTGTTGTTGTTATTATTCTACTCTCCCATTACCATCTCTGGAATGTATTCTGAGCATGTCTGAATCTCTCCACCTTGTTCAAGATACATTTCTCTCTGTTTCCAACTGGAATGTGCCACTGTCAAGATGGCAGCCCAACAAGACCATCTTCCCTTTCATCTCTGAAATCACTGATTCTTCGAAGGGTTTAACTGGCAAGTCTGCCCCCTGCATCGTCTGTCAGCTCAAATACTGACACCTCAGTCAGTATTTTTAGCTAAATTAGAGTTTGAGTTTGGAATGCTTGCTAGTGAGCATGTCACTACCATGTATCCATAGCTATAGCTCATCAAGGAAGAAGCATTCAGGTTGCTGATACTCAAAGGAGCCACATAATGTCCTTCAGAAGTGTCCTTTCAAGTCATACCAGAAGTAGCCTTACGTTCCACTTGCACCCTGTCTTTTAGGAGATCAAACTGAGGGATGCACTTTCCTCTGGGCGGCATCTTGTCTAGGCCACAAATGCCTATGGGGGTCATGCAACCAAATTCTAAGGCCAATGAACTCCATTGTAGGGCAGGCTCCCTCTAGCTGTCAACCCCACAATTGCATCAAGATGAAGTGGGATGGAAAGGAAGAAGACCAGCCTCTGAAGCTAAGTAGGTGGCTTGAGTGACATTGTATTTGAAACATTTTTATTCAGCAGTGGCAATGTCATTGAATGCCAAGGGGCAATGGTTAGTTTTTCTATTTTGTTGGAGATGGCCATTGTGTTGCACAAATGTTACTTCCCACTTGTCAGCCCAAGTATGATATTTACCAGGCCTGGCTGCATTTGGATATGGACTGCTAAGGAGCTGGGAATGGCACTGAACGTTATGCAATCCTCAGTAAACACTTCATATTGTACAGTGGAGGTCATGTTGTTATGTATGAGATATATGGTCGCTGCCGTCATCAGGTGTGTGATCAGTTGTCTGTCGAGCAGCACTGCAAGATTAATGGTACAGAGCTTAGCCATTCTTAACTCTATACGATATGACGAGGACCAGAGAGGCAGCCGGGAAGGAAAGCAGTGAGTATAAATACTCACCCTTCGACGCCAACGGCCATTTTGCATGCGAGCAGCAGCGGAGGTAAGACGAACCTGGAAGACTGCAGCTAAGGTACGGCAGTTTTTTAAAATTACTTACCGGTAGCGGTGTTTTTCTCTTTCACAGAAGGAGCGGGAGCAGCGGAGGAAGTGACGAGGACCAGAGGGGCAGCCGGGAAGGAAAGCAGTGACCATATATATCAGCAAGGTGGCTAAACCCGAGACTCTACAACTGTAGTATCTCCCACCCACCCTCCTCCTCTAACCTAGTTAATAAGGTAAGGTTCATTCTAAACTTTCTCTATTGAATATAAGTTTGTTATTAATTTTATAGCAACTTGAACTAAGCTTTCTACTTTAGTACTGAGTGGGTGTTCAGATAAGTGGGATATGGATGCTAGGGCAGTTGCTTGCTCCTCCTGCAGAATGTGGCAGGTGGGAGACATGGCACACGTCTCCGCTGGCTACATCTGCGGGAAGTGCACCCAACTCCAGCTCCTTGAAAACCAGGTCAAGCACTGGTGATAAGGGACTGCCCTGCGTGAATCATTTGCCCCAAATATGGCAGTCAAAGAGAAAATTGGCATCCTGTTTTATAGGCAGGGATGTAGAGGTCCTGGTGGATGCAGTAGGGGAGACGAGGGCTATCCTCCATCCCATGAGGGGCAAAGGAGACAACAACACTAGATGCCAAAATAACAAAGTGTGGAGCTGGATGAACACAGCAGGCCCAGCAGCATCTCAGGAGCACAAAAGCTGATGTTTCGGGCCTAGACCCCAATCCTTTTCTGATGAAGGGTCCAGGTCCGAAACGTCAGCTTTTGTGCTCCTAACTTGCTGCTTGGCCTGCTGTGTTCATCCAGCTTCACACTTTGTTATCTCGGATTGTCCGGCATCTGCAGTTCCCATTATCTCTGAACAACACTAGATGCCACCCTTGAACAAGGTTGCCCACCTGGTGTCTGTGCCTGGAGAAAACACTGAGCGATCAATGACTTTCTCCACTCTGTGAGGGTAAGTGCTACAACCAACTCCAGCTCCTTGAAAACCGTGTTAGGGAAATGGAGCTGGAGCTGGATGAACTACGGATCATTCGGGAGGCAGAGGGGGTAATTGGGAGGAGTTACCGGGAGTTGGTCACGCCTAAGGCTCAGGACGAGGATAGATGGGTTACAGTTAGGGGGAGGAAAGGGGACAGACAGACATTGCAGAGATCCCCTGTGGACATTCCCCTCAGCAATAAGTATACCGTTTTGGATACTGCTGGGGGGGATGGCCTACCAGAGGAAAGCCATAGTAGTCAGTTCTCTGGCGCTGAGCCTGACACTGTGGCAAAGAAGGGAAGGGGGCAGAATAGAAAAGTACTCGTGGTAGGGGTCTCGATAGTTAGGGGAATCGACAGGAGGTTTTGTGGGCAAGATCGGGATTCCCGGAAGGTATGTTGCCTCCCTGGTGCCAGGGTCCGGGACGTCTCCGATCGGGTGTATAAGGTTCTAAAAGGGGAGGGCGAACAGCCAGAAATCGTGTTACATATTGGCACTAATGATATAGCCAGAAATAGGATTGAGGATATAAAAAGTGATTTCAGGGATTTAGGATGGAAGCTGCAAAGCAGGACGAACAGAGTAGTGTTCTCTAGTTTACTACCGGTGCCACGAGATAGCGAGGCGAGGAACAGGGAGCAGGCGCAGCTTAACACGTGGCTACGCAGCTGGTGTGGGAGGGAGGGCTTCAGATATGTAGATAATTGGGATGCCTTCTGGGGAAGGTGGGACCTGTACAAGCAGGACGGGTTGCATCTGAACTGGAAGGGGACCAATGTCCTGGGTGGAAGGTTTGCTCGAGTAGTTCGAGAGGGTTTAAACTAGTATGGCAGGGGGGTGGGAACCTGAGCTGTATACCGGAGGTGAGAGTTGATGCAGGTGAGGCAGTAGCAAGAGGTAGACCAGCTAGTGGGAAGGATTTTCCTGGGAAAGAACCAAAGGATCAGTTAAAGTGTGTTTGCTTTAACGCAAGGAGTATCAGGAATAAAAGTGATGAACTTAGAGCATGGATCAGTACCTGGTGCTAAGATGTTGTGGCCATAACAGAGACATGGGTTTCTCACGGGCAGGAATGGTTGCTGGATCTTCCAGGGTTTAGAACATTTAAAAAGAATAGGGAGGGGGTATAAAGAGGAGGGGGTGTAGCACTACTAATCAGAGAGGGAATCACAGCTGCAGAAGCTTCCATTGTCGAGGAAGATCTGCCTACCGAGTCAGTATGGGTGGAAATTAGGAACACCAAGGGAGTAGTCACCTCGTTAGGGGTTTTACTACAGGCCCCCCAATAGCAGCAGGGAGATTGAAGAAAGCATAGGTCGGCAGATTTTGGAAAAGTGTGGACGCAGTAGGGTTGTTGTAATGGGTGACTTTAACTTTCCTAATATTGATTGGAACCTCCTTCGAGCAGAAGATTTGAATGGAGCTGTTTTTGTAAGGTGTGTCCAGGAGGGTTTCCTAACTCGGTACGTTGACAGGCCGACGAGGGGAGAGGCCATTCTAGACTTGGTGCTCGGAAACGAGCCGGGGCAGGTATCAGATCTTGTGGTGGGAGAGCATTTTGGTGATTGCGACCATAACTGCCTCACATTCTACATAGCTATGGAGAAGGAGAGGATTAGGCAAAATGGGAGGATATTTAATTGGGGAAGAGGAAACGATGACACGATTAGACATGAGTTAGGAAGCATGGACTGGGAGCAATTGTTCCATGGTAAAGGTACTATAGACATGTGGAGACTGTTTAAGGAACAGTTGTTGCGAGTGACGAATAAATATGTCCCTCTGAGACAGGCAAGAAGGGGTAAGATAAAGGAACCTTGGATGACGAGAGTGGTGGAGCTTCTCGTCAAAAGGAAAAAGGTAGCTTACATAAGGTGGAGGAAGCTAGGGTCAAGCTCAGCTCTAGAGGATTACAGGCAGGCGAGGAAGGAGCTCTAAAATGGTCTGAGGAGAGCCAGGAGGGGGCACGAGAAAGGTTTGGCAGAACGGATTATGGAGAACACAAAGGCATTTTACACTTATGTGACGAATAAGAGAATGGTCAAAGAAAGAGTAGGGCCGATCAGGGATAGCATAGGGAACTTGTGTGTGGAGTCTGAGGAGGTAGGGGAAGCCCTAAATGAGTTTTTTGCTTCTGTCTTTACGAAAGAAACGAACTTTGTAGTGAATGAAACCTTTGAAGCGCAGGTGTGCATGCTGGAATTGATAGAGATAGAGGAAGCTGATGTGCTGAAAATTTTGTCAAACGTTAAGATTGACAAGTCGCCAGGCCCGGATCAGATTTGTCCTCGGCTGCTTTGGGAAACGAGAAATGCAATTGCTTCGCCACTTGCGAAGATCTTTGCATCCTCGCTCTCCACTGGAGTCGTACCTGAGGACTGGAGAGAGGCAAATGTAATTCCTCTCTTCAAGAAAGGAAATAAGGAAATCCCCGGCAATTACAGACCAGTAAGTCTCACGTCTGTTGTCTGCAAGGTGTTAGAAAGGATTCTGAGGGATAGGATTTATGACCATCTGGAAGAGCATGGCTTGATTAAATGCAGTCAACACGGCTTTGTGAGGGGCAGGTCATGCCTCACAAATCTTTATCGAGTTCTTTGAGGATGTGACTAGAAAAGTTGATGAGGGTCGAGCTGTGGATGTGGTGTATATGGACTTTAGCAAGGCATTTGATAAGGTTCCCCATGGTAGGCTCATTCAGAAGGTCAGGAGGAATGGGATACAGGGGAACTTAGCTGTCTGGATACAGAATTGGCTGGCCAACAGAAGACAGCGAGTGGTAGTAGAAGGAAAATATTCTGCCTGGAAGTCAGTGGTGAGTGGTATTCCACAGGGCTCTGTCCTTGGGCCTCTACTGTTTATAATTTTTATTAATGACTTGGATGAGGGAATTGAAGGATGGGTCAACAAGTTGGCAGACGACACGAAGGTTGGAGGTGTGGTTGACAGTATAGAATGCTGTTGTAGGCTGCAGCAGGACATTGACAGGATGCAGAGATGGGCTGAGAGTTGGCAGATGGAGTTCAACCTGGATAAATGCGAGATGATGCATTTTGGAAGGTCAAATTTGAAAGCTGAGTACAGGATGAAGGATAGGATTCTTGGCAGTGTGGAGGAACAGAGGGATCTTGGTGTGCAGATACATCGATCCCTTAAAATGGCCACCCAAGTGGACAGGGTTGTTAAGAAAGCATATGGTGTTTTGGCTTTCATTAACAGGGGGATTGAGTTTAAGAGTCGTGAGATCTTGTTGCAGCTCTATAAAACTTTGGTTAGACCGCACTTGGAATACTGTGTCCAGTTCTGGTCAGCCTATTATAGGAAAGATGTGGATGCTTTGGAGAGGGTTCAGAGGAGGTTTACCAGGATGCTGCCTGGACTGGAGGGCTTATCTTATGAAGAGAGGTTGACTGAGCTCGGACTTTTTTCATTGGAGAAAAGGAGGAGGAGAGGGGACCTAATTGAGGTATACAAGATAATGAGAGGCATAGATAGAGTTGACAGCCAGAGACTATTTCCCAGGGCAGAAATGGCTAACACGAGGGGTGATAGTTTTAAGCTGGTTGGAGGAAAGTATAGAGGGGATGTCAGAGGCGGGTTCTTTACACAGAGAGTTGTGAGAGCATGGAATGCGTTGCTAGCAGCAGTTGTGGAAGCAAGGTCATTGGGGACATGCATATGGTCACAGAAATTCGAGGGTGCATGCATGAGGATCAATGGTCGGCACAACATCGTGGGCTGAAGGGCCTGTTCTGTGCTGTACTGTTCTATGTTCTATGTTCTAATGATCTAAGGTGTGAAGCTAGCAGTTCCTAGAGTGAGCAGGCTTTGGGAACTTGAAAGGTGCTTGCTACTTTGGCACTTGTGGATTGATTCCTGCTGCTGCATTATTTTCTCAGTGCTACTGGAGGCTAGAATTTGGCTTCCACATTGCAGGTTAATGCCCAAGATTTTACATATAGCACCTAATGCTTGCAAGTGTCTTTAAACTATACTGTGTGGCTGTGTAATGCAGTTGTCCCCTTGTGAAACAGCTTGCATTGCTCAAAATTGAAGTCCCCTTCTTCCTCACAGAATGAAGCACCTGACCCTCCCCATTCTGCGTATGGTGTCAGCTATTTTCAGCTCCATTGCACGTTTGTTATTTGCATCATATTGGAAGGAAACAATGGTTGCACTTCATGCAGAGAGTCTCAGGCTCAGCCTCTTTGGTGAGCTCCAAAGAAAAAATTCTCCTCTCGGTTGCCCTCCTTGTCAAGCCTATTGGCCTTGAGCTTCCCCGTGTCCCCACCCAACCCATCTATCTAACTATTCACCTGTCTATTTTACCGCCCTCAGATCCAGAAAATCAAGACAATATGTCAGAATTGGAGGTGCCCTGTACCCCTGAACTTGTTGACTGCCAATCACTACACCCTGTCCCCCAACATAACCTATTCCCTCCCATGCTGTACAGTGTCCTCTCCCCTTTTTCACTGAGTTGCCCTTTCTCTTCACAATTGTTATGCCTTGTGTATTCCAGCATGCTGCGTCGAAACCCCACAATTAAATTTCCTCCCACAGCAATGGTCTCTGATTAGACATAGAAACATAGGCAACAGGAGCAGGAGGAAGCCATTTGGCCCTTCAAGCCTGCACCGCCATTTACCACAATCATGGCTGATTGTCCAACTCAATAGCCTAATTCTGCTTTCTCCCCATAGTCTTTGATCCTATTTGCCCTAAGTGCTATATCTAGCCGCCTCTTGAATATGTTCAAATGTTTTGGCATCAACTACTTCCTGTGGTAATCTGCCAACCAGTTTTCTATCCATCTCAACACACTTGCCTCAATTCCATGTGCTTAATCTTGCACAACAATCTCTAATGCAGGACTTTGTCAAAGGCTTTCTGAAAGTCCCAATATACCACATCGACTGCTTCTCCTTGTCAACTGTATTGGTTACACCTTTGTAGAATTCCAACAGATTCCAACAAGCATGATTTCCCCTTCATTAATCGAACTAACTCTGTCTGATCCTGCCACTGCTCCCTAAATACTCCACTATAAAGTCCTTGATAATGGATTCAAGAATTTTCCCCACTACCGATGTTTGGCTTACTGGTCTATAATTCCCTGTCTTCTCTCTATTTCTTTTCTTGAATATTGGAGTGGCATTAGCTACACTCCAAGTTGCTGGGACTGTTCAGAGTCTTTAGAATCCTGGAAGATGACAACCAATGCATCCATTATTTCTGGAGACACTTCTTTAAGTATTCTGGGATGTAGATTATCAGGCCTTGGGGAATTATCTGCCTTCGATCCCATTGATTTTCCCAGCACCATTTCTCTCCTAATATTGATTTCCCTCAATTCTTCCCTCTCACTCAGTCTCGCATTCTCCAACATTTCTGGTATCTGCTTTGTGTCTTCTTTTGTGAAGGCAGGACCAAAATATGTATTCAGTTGCTCAGCCATTTCATTGTCCCCTATTATACATTCCTCCATTTCTGTCTGTAAGGGACCTACATTTGTCTTCACCAATTTCTTTCTCTTTGTGTACGTATAGAAACCCTTAATGTCAGTCTTTATGTTCCCTTCAAACTTACTTTTGTACAGTATTTTTCCCTTCTTAATCAATCCTTTGGTCCTTCTTTGCTGAATTCTAAACTGCTCCAATCTTCAGACATTTTTTCTTGGCCAATCTGTATGCTTCTTCCTTGGATCAGATACATACCTCTAAGAAAGCCATGGATTGGCCCTCTTACCCATCCAATTATCTGTGGCCCTTTGCGGACCCATGTACTACCCTTACAGATTAGAGCAATAGAAGTAGTAAAAATTACCTGCCTTACCCACCACTCACCTACCAGCTTTCTCCCTTGTAGTCAGCTTCAGTAGGGCAAGACCACTCAATTCCCTTTTTGTTCATAGTCCTGACAGTGACATTTTTTTTTGGATGGAGGAGAAAGGAACAAAAGAAAGGAAATACTAAAGGGATGCTTGAGGTTTAACTATCCCTTCTACAAACCACTATTTGGTAGTGGTGACTACACCAAAGCAAATCTTCATCTCAAGCATCTAGCGCAGAGCTGTGATGATAGTTATCTTCTCTTCAACTTGGAGCATGTCTTGCTGAGGCTTTCCTTCTGGTAGCGGTGAGTGCGCCAATGCAATTCTTCACTCTGACTGCCAATCAGCACCATCACAACCCTCTGCTGGATGCTTGTCTTCAAGACCCCCTTGACTTTCAGTGAACAGACCCCATGAATGACTGTGGCCCATCCCCTTGACTGATGTGGACAGACAACCCTGACTGATAAATGACCAGACCCCTGACTGATGTCCCTGATTAACTGACTGCAACAGCCCAGGCACAAGACTGCCCATTGCCCACACCATAGCCTCCTGGGGAATGGGAACCTGAATTCTGAGTGCCCCAACAGCCATCTGACTGTGTCTAAGCCACTAGACTGATTTCAGAGACTGCCCTTTGGAGCCAATGGTGGAAAGGATGTCTCACCTGACTTGACTGAGGACTACAACCCTCAGATTTTGAGCATAGCCACTTAGTTTGTTTTGTATACTGCTGGCATTTTATGGAGGTGTAAGATTTGTGTCATATGGTGCCGTACAACAATACATCGACCTCCGATTGATCACAGCTGGAAACTATGTCTAGTTACCTGGATTTGGGTCTGCATTAAAAGGCAAATCACTACAGACACACTGTCAGCATTTAAACTCTGACTAAAGGGGAAAAGTGCAAAATGGTGGAGATGCTATGATTATCCAAGCAGACATAAAATAAGTGACTGCTAAGACAGCAAGTGAGCTCCCCTGAGATGCAGCATGATCAAACCCATGAAATGTATACCTGTCCTTGTGTACAGTGTGCTGGCAGCAGCAGTGCCATGTGCTGGCATGCTTCAAGGTGCAGCAATGATGATCAGGATTAGACCAGTAACCATTACTTTAATCAGTTGAGCTTTAAGTAAAGCACGTTCAACCTTCTGGTTTGATCTTTAACAGTGGTGTAAAAACCTCTGAGTAGAGGTAGTTTTATAAAAAAAACTCTCGAATCTGGGATGTGTAATGTTTGCAGTTGGTAATCTGAAAGGGTTTATCCATTGCCAGACACACCAGAATAAATCTCAAATAATTGTTTGAATTTTACTAGCTAAACAAATGAATAATATATCAGAACATTTTTCCTGATCCATTTCCCCATTGAAGTGAGAGATGGTGCCCTCGAAAATGGATAGCATCAATACAAGAAACTGGCAACAAGGATGCAGTATGGTAGGCTACATCTGTGACCATCCTGAATCAGAAATGTGTTACTTACCACATTTGATCAGGCATGGTCAGAAATATTCATAGATTTCATAGTGATACTGAAATAATACTCCTGTAGATGTACAATACATTTGTCAAATGTTTGCCTCAGCACCTGACATGCTATGTGCTAAAATAAAGACAAAATTGCTGGAAATGCTCTTCAAATCAAGCAGCATCTGTACAGAGTTAATGGTTAATGTTTCAAGTTAGTGATCCATCATCAGAAATGCGAAAAATTGGAAATGTGTATAGAATTTCAGTAAGTGAAAGGAAGATTGTAGAGGGATAAGAGGTTTTGTAGGTTGGTGAAGAACAAGGGAAAGACAAGAGACTAAATAATGAGTTAGTTGCAAAGAGCCAAAAATGGTAATGGGACAAAATGGAAAGACAACAGCCATCCAAATATAAAGCAATGGGATTGAAAAGAAATAAATAAGTAAGGCAAAACCAGTGCTGTTTTAAAAAAAAATGCTCAATAAAGAGGCTGTCAACTATCGCAGCCCCAATGAGAGCTCCAAACCAGGGTATGGACATGAGGGCCAAAGCAACCAGGATTAATATACTTCATAACACACTGTGAGACTATAGGTCATCCAGATTACAGCAGATGATATCAAAGGCATCTTCCTGATCCCAACTGCTTTAGGAAGGTGATCAACGCTCTCACATCCAGGCAGAACACCTGAATCTCTCACTCAGTTTGACAATTTTAGCTTTCTGAATGTTTCAATGGTATTGACATTGCCTTCAGTGCTTCCCTTTATCAGCCTGGACTCTTCCTCAACAGAAAGGAATATCATTCCCTCAACATTTAGCTCATTTGCCAACTTAATAGTTCTTTCCCTCTTTGGGTATTGCTCTGCTCTTCTTCAAAACTACCATCATCACCATTCTCTATAAAACCAATAACTGATGCAAATATTCTTGAAAGTTACTACTCAAATCTTCAATTGCCCTTTCATGTCCAAGCATATCTTTAAAAGAACTCAATGTTTTCACACTGTCATGCTACTAAACCAACACTGAACAACATCACAAACTGAATCATTTGTGACAAAGAGTAATGACCCATCCTCATCCTTCCTGCTCTGACTTTCCACAACATCCTTCTCCAATATCTCTCTACTATCATCCAGTAGGATAGAATTGCACTTGTCTATTTCTATTCATATCCTATTAATGCTCTAAGATTACCTGCAATAGCATTTCTTTCTGCTTACACACCTTTACCTCTGGTGATCTCCAAGAATTCTTTCCTGTTTCTCATTTACATAATGCCTCCAGTGGCTCATCCAGAAACACTGCACTAGTTTGTACATGTACACTGATAACATCCTTTTCTATTTCACCAACAGAACTCAACTCTGCACTATTGCTTAGTTATCTATTATCCTATTCTGGTTTATTAGAAATATTCTTCAACTTAATCAAAGTCATGCCTTTGGTCCCCACAACAAACTCTATCGTCTAATACGATTCTATGACTTTAAGAGGTAAAGCACCTCTGGCATTCTATTCCATCTAGCTCCTATACCCATTGATTCACAGTTTGAAGACACCTACTCTAATCCTCTTTTTGAAGAATGTGTAGTGCTATTTTGAGCTAGCATTTCCTTAGATGGAATCATCTAATGGAATCATGCAATGGAAGATGGTTGTAGCTATTGGGAGTCAATCATCTTTACTCCATTATGGAGACATACTGCAGGATGACAAGTAATGGATCCTCAGTATTGAAGGGTATATGACATTCAAGAAGAATAGGAATACAGATAAAGGTGGGAGCTGTATCTCTATTAATGATGGGTGGCATTTGTGTAATAGTCAAACGTGACTGTAGCTCAGACAATCAAGCTGCAGAAACAATTTGAGTGGAGCTGAGGAAAAATTTGTCATGAGTAGGCATGACACCTAACAGCAACCACAATGAGGGTGTTCATGTATAAGGAAGTGTATTGGGTGCTTGTGATAAAGAAATGGCAATAATCATCGATGACTTTAATCCAAATATAAACTGGGAAAATCAACTTGGCAGTAGGATCCTGAAAGCAGAGTTCATAGAATGTTTTCAGGACAATTTTTTTATGGCAGTACATTGTGGGACCGACAAGAGAACAGATTAAATTAGACTTGGTGATTTGTAATGTGACAGGATAAATGAATTACCTCAGAATAAAATCACCCTCAATAACACTAATCAAAATATGATTAATTCTTCACATCCAATTTAAAAGGAAGAAGATTGGGTCTAAGACTACTACTTTAAACTTAAATAATTGGTGCAAAAGCTGAGCTAGCCAAAGAGAACTGGCATACAAGATTAAGGGATAGATCAATAGAGATGCAATGCAGGAGTTGAGGGATATTTCTGAATACTCAGAGTAAGAATACTCCTACCAGAAAGAATAATTTAAAAGAGAGATCTACCATCTATAGTTAACTAAAAAAATTGAAGGAAAGGATCAAACTAAGGAAAAAAGTACATAACTGCATGTCAGATGATTGGTCAGAATATAAAGAACAGCAAAGAATTACTGAACAGCTAATCAGGAGAAAAAATTTAGAACATGAGAGGAAGCTAGCTAGAAATGCAATAAAAAAACGCCCCAGGTAACAAGAGTTCTTAAAGGTACTTGGTGTTTGAGCTCATGAATCATAGTTATTTTGCAGGTTCAGCATGTAGTCAAGAAGGCAAATGGGATGCTATCCTTTATTACAAGAGGAATTGCACATAAATTTACGGATGCTACTCTTCAATTATACAGGGCATGGTAAGAAAACCTTGCAAATATTGTGTGCATTTTTTTTCTTGCTTAAGGAAGGATGCAAATATTTTGGACATGGTTCAGGACAGATTTGCTAGATTGATATCTGGCATGAATGGTTTACATTGCCCTCTGAAGATAGATTAGATAGGCTGCGCTTGTTTCCACTGGAGTTTAGCAGTGAGGGATGACTTTATTGAAGTGTATTATACCCCGATGGTCTTAACAATATGGACATGGAAATAATGCTTACTCTAATGGGTGAGAACAGAAACACCAAAATCAGTGGTTGTCCCTTTTAAGGCAGAGATTTTTTTTTTTTTCCTTGGTGGATTTTGCAACTTTGCAACTCTCAGTGTCAGAAAATGGGTGGTGAAAACAAAGTCATTGGACTTCTTTTAAGTTTGTTGGGTAAGGGAATCAAGGTCATCAGGGATAGGTGGGAATCTAGATTCTGAAAATAAAGATCTTATTAGATGGTAGAGCAAGTTTGAGGGGTGAAAATCTTACATCTGTTCATATTTTGGACAGTTGTATGTCCCAGGATATGCTGCAGGAGTCCTTTAATTGGGTCAATGTTCTAGGTCTATCCATCTTCTGCTACTACAACAATAATTTTCTATCACAAGATCATATTTAGAGAAGTTCAGTGATAATTGCAGAGTGTGCAATATCATTCACAGCTCCTTTACATGTGAATCCAGGCAACATTGGTGCTAATTAATGGGAAGTAATATTTTCATCATACAGGTGTCTGCCAACTCTAACTCTAACCTTTATGCTCCTCTTGACATTTAAAAAAAATAACCATTATTAAATTCCTCTATCATTGATATTCTGTGTTCAGTATTGATTAGAAGCCTAACTGGATCAACCATGTGGATACAATTGCAACAGTAGGTTAAAAGTTGGGTATTATGCAATAAACGAGTCCCCTCTTGACTCCCCAGAGCCTTCCCTCATTTACAAGACATAAATCAATATACTGCACTTGGCTGGATGCGTGTAGTTCCAATAATATCAAGTTGTTTGATACATTGCAGGACAAAATAAAATTAGTATCCCATCCACCAACTTAAATATAAATTTCCCTCATCAGTATTGCAACATGACAGAGGTGTATAACATTAATATACATTATAACTGCTTGTCAAGATTTCTTCAATAGCACCTTCCCAACTTATACCTCTCCACCTGGGACAAGGGTAGCTGGCAAATGGTATCACCATCACCTTTACATTCTCCTCCAAGTCACAGACTATCCTAATTTAACCAAAATTGTGAAAGTCCATACTCAACAGTATTTTGCAACTCTTTCTGTCATTCAAGTGCAGTGATTCAAGCAAACAGTTGACCACCATCCTCTCAAAGGCAATTAAAAATGAACAATGGTCTTGGCAGTAGCATCCAAATATCCTTAATGAATAATCTTGAAAAGAAACTGATGGTACATCTTTCTGAACTCAACATTTCCTACTTCTGAGATAGGAAGAATCAGAGATAGTAGGAACTGACGATGCTGGAGAATCTGAGATAACAAGGTGTAGACCTGGATGAGCACAGCAGGCCAAGCAGCATCAGAGGAGCAGGAAAGCTGATGTTTCCGGTCGAGACCCTTCTTCAGAAATGATTTCCTGCTCCTCTGATGCTGCTTGGCCTGCTGTGTTCATCCAGCTTCACACTGTGTTTTCTAAGAAGAATGAGAATTTTGTTTATAGTGTTAAGAATGAGCAGAATGGGATGACAGGCTATTGATAGGAGTTGTCATTGACAAGCTTTTGGAGTGGGACATAAGTGAGAAACATGAAAGGGGATAGGTGTGAACAAATCTCTGCACACCTCTCCAACATTTCCACTTGCCACAGCCATGGCTTACGGAAGACCGCTTTTAAGAGACTCCTGTGGTCTTTAAATGGTGTCAATGAATTGTGATTTCTTCTCCAATCTCACAAATGCAACCAGGCTGCAATTTGTCAGACACATTGAATTGTTTCTTCATATTACCCTTTTTTTTCCATTTCCCTTTTATTTTACAGTACAGGCTCTGCCTTACCTAACAGTCTCCCACACTGAATTCCACGGATACCTTGCGACCATATGAGTTAGTGCACACCCATGTGCACCCCCAATTGGATGTCTAAGTGGTGACCCTAAACCATGAAACATTGAGGTGGAAAACAAACAGGAGATGGTAAATCAGGAGGCCATCCTCTTGGGGGAAAATGAGATGGGGTGGAAATATTGACTGGCTATTGCTTAGGTTTTGCTGCTGTCCACGCTTAACCTCTATCCTAAAGATGCATGTCCCTCATTGAGAATTAACACTGTTAACTCAACCCCAGGAGGTTATAGCCTGGTACCTCAGTTGGCTTAATAGCTGGTTTGTGATACAGAGTAATGTCAACATCATGAGTTCACTTCCTACCCTGACTGTGGTAACCATAGAGGGCTCTCCTTCTCAACCTCTCTCCTGGTCTGAGGTGTGATGACCCTCAGATTAAACTACCACCAGCGGTCTCTCTCTAATGACAGCAGCCCTGTGATCTGGTAAGACTGTGCTGACTTTACCTTGGAAACAGTAAGAACTGCGGATGCTGGAGTCAGAGATAACACAGTGTGGAGCTGAAGGAACACAGCAGGCCAGGCGGTATCAGAGAAGCAGGAAAGCTGACATTTCGGTTGGGGACTCTTCTCCAGCTGTGTTCCTCCAGCTCCACACTGTGTTATCTCTGATTTCACCTCTTTGTTTATCTTTTAATATTCTCCCTATTCTCCAGTCATTCTCTCTGCTGCACTGCAGTGGGACCCCCAGTTAGTTTTTTTTTGAAGACAGTGTGATGCATTGCTCCAAGCGTGTTTTATATGCTGAAGTGACTTCAGCCCTTAGATACCGTTAAAACGTTTCTCTCAACAGTAGAGGTTGTGTCAGTGGTGGCTTGTCTGTGCATTCACGAGAAAACAGTTTGCAAAACAACAGAAAAATCATTTGCGTTCCGCCCAAATTAACTCTGTGAAGGTGAAAGGAGATTGATTTAAAATAGTGCCAACGTGTGCTTTTTGTTTTTGCGTTGTTAGGTGTCTGTACAAAGTAGAGGAGTAGGATTGTGTTGAGTGGAAGTGGTGCTCGGCAGGCGTGGTATTTGAAAATTCAACAATGCATGCAACATGTACAAGGACTAATACTTTTGTTATTTTCTTGATGCCACTTTATTTTCTTCTCGACTTTTCACAAGAAACCGTAAGACAATAACGATCTCCTTTGGTTCAATTTAAGAAAAAAAAAGTTTTATTTAAAAAAAAATCAACCAGGGACGCGTTTCTACGAACACCTAACAACGCGTCATGGGCAAATGTTCTAGCCAAAGGAATGTCTGCACATTTCAAAGTTTAAAATGGCTTCAAAATGAAAAGTAAATATTTTCAGTGCTGGAATAATGGCAATAAGCTTGTGATAGGACACCCACTGCAAAGAACAACTTCACACAATAAAGAGGGTTTATTAATTGTCAGTGTCCATGTGCCTTAAATATAGAAATCTTAACTAAGTAGGAATGTCAATCAGAGTATAAGCTCACAGACACAAACAAGCTTTTATTCTTCAGTAACACTATTTAATCATGAAGGTCGACCATTCCTCTGTTTAATTCGTTCACAGAGCGATCCTGGTTCTCATTCTGTTGGTTTAATAATTCCACCAGTTTGTGGATCATCAGCAAGGACTCTTCCCCGTTTTGCTGTCTTCGAGGTGCGCGGTAATCGTTTCCGGCAAAGCCGGAAAGATGATTGATAAGCGACAGAATTTCCGCAGCTTTCCTGGAGTTCATGCCATGCAGCAGTTCGCGGAGGGGTTCCCTGGAGCCGGCTGCCTCGGGGTGCCGCCCGCCCACAGGGGAAACACGTGGCGGCTCGGCTGAGTTGGCCAAGCCGATGTCCGCCGCCAGCAGCCTCTGAAGGTACCCGGTCAGTTCCTCCCCGGCGCCTGGCTGCTCACGGGCCGTGCCCTCACTGGAGCCCACCGCCTGCTGGTTGCCAATCCCTGGAAAGCTTTCAACGGGGACATCGGGTCCGAACAGGCGGTTTCTTGACGGATCTTTGCGCAAGCGTCCATCATCCAGCCCCAGGATGTTCAGGACGTCTTCAGGAGTGAGATCTTCCAGGCTGCTGTCTGCGGCGCTCTGTTCTCTGGGATAACTCTCTCGGAGCCCCAGCTGTTCCCGGTCCGCCTGCACTTGCGAACTCTCTGCCCCTGCATCTTTCCTCCTCTCCGCTTCTTGCAGCATTTGGACGATATCATCCGGGTATATTTGGAGCCCCACCAACTGGTTCATGAGCCGTGGCTCAATGTCTCCTTGCGAGCCTCTGACCTGCCTGTTTTGCGCTGTCTCCTTCTCCCCATTTCTGTCTCCAGCTGCTGTCCCAACCTCCCTTTTCGCTTGGTCCTCGTCCATTCTGTCTTGCAGCCGCTTGTAATACTGCAGCATCAGGTCCGCCGCCGCGTTGTCATTCTTCATCTTCCCCTGTTCAAGGGAATTCGGCTGAGCCAGATCCAGCTCATCGAAATTCGCTAAAGAATTCTTCCCATTGGTTCCTGTTCGCTCCGAGTCTCCGTCCAGCTCAGTTTCCTCACCGTCAAATTGCACTACTTTATGTTGATGCCGGTTCTTCACTTCAACCGAGTCTTCTCCCTCTGCCGCGTCCTCATAAGCAAACTCACTGTCCCGGGAGATGTCGTCCTCCTCGTCTTTATGAAAATGCTCTTCCTGCAGCCTCTCTTGTTGCCTGTATGGCTCTGCGTGTTTCCCTAGCTCACGGAAAGCAGACTCCAGTGTGGCAAGGCTTTGGGGAGTGTACTCTTCCTCTATAATTTCGTTGGTGCGTTTGTAGGGATTGATTCTGTAGCTGTCCCCGGGAAATGCAAGGTGGTACTTCCTTGTCAAGTCCTGTCTCCCGCCTCTTTCAAACAGGGGTCCGTCATAGTCTTGTTGGTTACCATCAATCATCTGCTGTCTATAGGCGTTGGCATTGGCCTCGGCATTGCTGTCTGCTTGCATCAGTGTCTTTAGTGAAAGCTTAGCCCAATCAGCCCTGCCGTCGTCCAGAGATTCCCTTTTGGTGTCTGACTGCTCGTTCTCTTCACGATCTTCCTCGACCTTTCTCAAGAGGGCTTCTTGAATTGGACGCAAGATACCTCTTTCATCATAGTCTGGGAAAGCTGTGTCTTCACTGTTTTGTCTTAAATTCTCAATAAATTCTAGGGCTTTAATCATATCCGGGTTAGGATAGTAAGACATTCTTTCTTTCAAAGTGTTTAGATCATATATGTTTGGCACCAGCGAAGCAGCCCTAAGGATGTCTGAATAAAGTAGGATGCTGAGGGTTAATATCATACCGCTTGGAGAGGTTTTTACCATCGCCATGTTTAATACGGTGCCCCCAACTGGTAAATGCAAAAACAAAAACAAAAATGATTACAACACAGGCATTAAATACATTCTAATCTAGAAATGTAAGTTGTCGAGAGAATATAATATCTTTCACTCTTGGTATTTCTGAACGAATTCACTCAGTACCCCTATAATACTAGCCTTGCTAACACTTTACCCTCTGTGCTGGAAAGAGATTTAATAAGAAGAACCGATCGATTTACATTAATTGAAATTACGTTCAGTCGATTTAACGTGTGCCTTCTCGGTTTGCTAAGATTTTGTGTTAATCGAGCAGTATTGCACACATTTAGAAAATTAGGTAGTACCCGTCAGACATTTAACACAGTATTTGCTATCTGCTGCATTCTAATTCTATTTGTGTGAATGCTACATTCATCCTTAAGCTCTTTTCATCTCAGGTTTGGCCGGGTCTCGAAATGCTGCAGTATTTGTTCCCATGGTAACATGCGTTCCATTTGTCTGGTACAATTGAAAGCTCGAAAAGGACATTTCTTATGCGCAACGACGTGAAATATGAAATAATATTACTGAATTCCGTTTGTATGCTAACATATTTCAATCCTAGACTTATTTTGACTACGTTTGGAAGAACAGTTCATTGCTTTTACTCCACCTCACTCAGCACACAGCTTGGCTTTACCAACTTCGGCTCAGGGATGTTGGCGTCGTCCGTCCGGAGTTCACGATTTTATCTTTTTTTTAAAACAAGCTTTAAAAAGAGAAGAAAATGCATCAGTTCCGTTAAGCATGTAAACACAATTGTGCTGCAGATTTGAGCGATGAAGCGAGAGAGCAACACAATTCCAGAGCGCATCAGGTTGCTATTGAAGAACCACGCGGTTTAAAAGGATCGGCCAGCAGGAGAGACATCCTGGATGGGGGCGGGGGGGGGGGCAAGGAAAGCTTGGGCTCCCTTAAACGCGATGTCAAGCTCACCTGAGATTTAAACTGGACCCCTTCTGGCTGAGAACATCTTTCTTGTCAGCGTCTCTGGAGCAAGTGGGCAGTGAAATTTTCAGCAGGCGGACAGCTCCCTGTTTATAAAGCAGCCCCGCAACAAGTCAGAACCACCTGACCCTGCGTCAGCTGGCTCTGACGCCTGTACCGCCTTTTCCAGCGAATGCAATCGGAGACAAGAGCCCTCACCGGAAGGTCGACGCACGATTAGGACGGAAAAAAGACAACATCAAATGTGTTCAGTCTGTAGGATGTACACGCAAAGACGAAGAACTATTGGGAGTTCAAGAAAGATCACTTCAAAAATAGAGCTTGCTGCCAAAAGCTGAACAGGTCTGACACTACCTGTGCAGAGAAATCAGAGTTAACGTTTCGGGTCCGGTGACCCTTCCTCAGAACCGTTCAAGATGACTTCAAGCCTGACCTCAACTTTGCTGCATGAATTTCAAGAGGTCTTAACCGAGTTCTTTAGTTCTCCACCCACCCACCCACCCCATGCCTCACTTGTAAAATTGATCTAAAACTCAGATTTAATCGGCCTGCAAGTGCAGAGATGAGATTTCATTTTGCTCACACTATCTGAGATTCGCTGTATTTTCCTGATGGCTTAACATTCACCAGTTCCTTTGCATTTACCTTGTGACAGTCCAAAACCGAATAGCTTGCTGGTTCGACTGAATTTAAAATGGTTAAATGTAGGCTTGGAATTGCACCAACGCTCGAATACCGATTGGTCAGCATCTGAAAGAGAAAAGCGTTAACAATTTGACTATGGGCCCTGCTGGAAATGTTAACGTTGGTTTTCAGATGTTGGCCTGCGTTAACATTTCCAGCAGGGAAACTCATTTTAAGATGTCAACAATCTTCGAGTACTTGTACTTTTCCTTTTTATTGTTGACCTTGTTAGTATATACAACTGGGTATGATACCATGAAAATTCCGTTTACGAGTGCATTTCCAATCTGTCTCATCATATTATGCGTGGCACATCTCTCTCAAATTTCTTGACAATAAGTAGCTGTCGTTATTTTCTGTAAAGTGCGGGTATATCAGCTGAAAAGGGGGTGAGGGAGTGAGAATCAGTGGGAAGTAGTCCCCCATCCACTGAAATTATACTTCTCAGAGGATGTCAACTGCAGACTGAACAGTTCCTACCATTAAGTACATAGATGGAGAGATAATCCTAGAAATAGGGGTGAGTCAGATTCATGTTTCCTTACCAAAGCCAAGAGGAATACTTCTTCCTTAGAAGTAAGCAAAAAAAATTACCTGTGTTAAGATTTTTATTTTAGCCACCTATTCCCAGGAAATTTGGCCAAGTGGAAAGTCCACAAAAATGACAGAGCAGATCCTTGTGACAAAACTGGAAGCCATTGTATATATTTAGAGAGGTACCCAGTGTAAGGATCAAGCCTTTGCTGCCTCCACAACTCGAAATTCTCTATTCAATTAACAAGAAACATAAAACATGTACAGAAATTTAGAGGACCAAAAAAAATTGAAAAGTCAATTCAACAGAAAAAAATAAAGTAGCTTAATGCACATATTTGTCAATCCATGAATGTTGCTGGGTTAAGAATTACAGGGGCACTTCGATCCCTGTGTACCCACAGATCAGCACTCCATTTTTTCATGTCACACCTTTGTAACATGCTATTGGTGCAACTATTTGGAAATTATATGTCCTGTTGGGATCAATATGAAACTTTTCCATTTAATGGATTTGCGTCATAGCTTAGCATAAATCAAATGTGTGCCCCCATTCCTAACTCTCTACAACACCAGGGTTCTTGTAATACTGTGTTAAACACCTTAGTTCCAGTTTACACCTTTTCTGCAATAACTGCTGTGATGGAAAATCAGAGATTGAAATAGAGATGTAAGAGAGATAATTAATCAAATTCAGATAACCTAAAACTCTGACACTTGGTAGAGTTGTCAGCCGCTCCTACTAACAGAGGCTAAATCCAATAGAAAGATGTGCTTATAAAATTGAGATACTAGACTGGCAATTCTGGATTAGCTGAATTTGTATTTGCTTTTGAAAAGACTCAAAAAGCAAATAAAGTGGAGCTAGGCCACAATGGAGTGTGAAATCATTGGCAAGCCTGCAGCAATGCTGTGAAATGGTCTCACCCACATCCTGAATGATTATGCACTAAGAGACAATTTGAAAGCAGAGGAAACTGGACTGCTTTACTGCCTTTTATGAGATTTCTCTTTAATGTTTTAAAAGAAATGTGGTGGTGGAAAATGAAGCTTGGAGGAAGCACTGAAGATATTAAGGGCACAAAATGTACTCTGGGTGGAGGAGAGGGCTGTGTGGCAGAATTTCAAAGTCGACCACCATGAGTGGCTTGACAGCAGTATTACTGATCCAGATTGTTGGGTCCCAAAGGACATAGTTGCTAGATTGGGTCTGCACCAGGTGGTGACAACAAAAGGGAAAAACGTACTTGACCTCATTCTTAGCAATCTATCAGCTGTAGATGTACCTGTCCATGACAGTATCAGCAAGAGTGACCACTGCCCAGTCCTTGTGGAGAGGAAGTCCCAACTTCACATTCAGAATAAACTCCATTGTGATGTTGTGCTAAATGGGACAGACTTCAAATAGTTTTAACAACTCAAAACTGGGCATCCATGAGGTGCTCTGGACCATCTGTGGCAGTAGAGTTATATTCTACCAAAATTTGCAGTCTCACAGCCCAACATATCCCCCAGTCAATCTTGTTTGAATGGACAGTGCAGGAGGAAATGACAGGAGAAGCAGCAGGCATACCTGAAAATGAGGTGTCAACCTAGTGAAGCTACCAAACAGCACAAGCAGCAAATGATAGACAAACCTAAGCAATCCCATAACCAATGGATCAGATCTAAGTTCTGCAGTGCTGACACAGCCAGTTGTGAATGGTGGTAGACAATTAAACAATTCGCTGGAGGAGGAGAGTTCGTAGATTTCCGCATCCTCAATGATGGAAGAACCCAGCACATCTGTGCAAAAGATAAGGCTGACGCGTTCACAGCAATCTTTTGCCAAAAGTGGAAAATGGATGATCCATCTCAACCTCCTCCATTGGTCCCCAGCATCACAGATGCCACTTTGATTCAATCCACGTGATATCAAGAAATGGTTAGAGACAATGGATACTGTGAAGGTTTTGGCCCCTGACAACTTTTTGGCAATAGTACTGAAGCCTTGTGCTCCAGACATTGCTGTTCCCCCAGCCAACCTCTTCCAGTACAGTCACCACACTGACATCTACCTAACAATGTGGAAAATTGCCCAGGTATGTCCTGTACATAGAAAGCGGGACAAATCCAATGCAATGTATTACTGCCTTGTCAGTCCACTCTTGATCATCAGTAAAGTGATGGAAGGCGTCATCAATATTGCTGTCAGGCAGTACCTGCTCAGCAATAACCTGCTTAGTGATGTTCAGTTTGGTTCTGCCAGGGCCACTCAGCTCCTGACATCATTACAGCCTTGGTTCAAACGTGGACAAAAAAGCTGAATTCCACAGGTAAGGTGAGTGACAGCCTTTGAAAACTCGGCTGGATTTGACCAAGTGTAGCATTACGGCGATTGGTAAAACCGGAATCAATGGCTACATCAGGGGCAAACTCTCTGGCAGTTGGTGTCACACTGGCACAAGGAGAATGGCCATGGTTGCTGGAGGTCAGTCATCTCAGCTCCAGAACAGGTCTGCAGGAATTCCGCAGAGTGGTGTGCTAGTTGCAGTCATCTTCAGCTGCATCATCAATGATAAGGTCTCCATCATAAGGTCAGAAGTGGGTATATTGGCTGATGATTGCATAATGTACAGCACCATTCACAACAGATATCAAAACAGGTTATGTTCAGATGCAACATTCAGGCTTGGGCTTAAAAATAGGAAGTAACATTCATACCACACAAATAACTGGCTATAACTATCACCAATAAGAAACAAACTAACCATTGCCTCTTTATATTCAATGGTGTTAACATCATTGGATACCCCACTATCAACATCTTTAGAGTTACCATTGTCCAGAAGTTCAGTTGGACTCACCACATAAACTCAGTGGCTACAAGAGCAGGTCAGAGGCTAGGAATACTGAGGCAAGCAACTCGCCTACTGACTCTCCAAAGCCTGTCCTCATCCACAAGGTACAAGTAAGGATTGTGATGGAATACCCCCATTTGCCTGGATGGGTTTAGCTTCAACAACACTCTAGAAGTTTGATACCATCCAGGATAAAGCAACCCGCTGGATTGACACCATATGCAGAAACATCAACTCCCTCCACCGCTGATACTCAGTAGCGGCAGTATGTACTATTGACAAGATGCACTCCAGAAATTGACCAAAGATCCTTAGATGGCACCTTTCAAACCTGCGTCCACTTCCATGGAGAAGGACAAGGGCAGCAGGAACATGGGAACATCATCAACATCAAGTTTCCTTCTAAGTTACTCACCATCCTGACGAGGAAATATATCATGATTCCTTCAACTGTAGCTGGGTCAAAATCCTGGAATTCCCTCCCTGATGGCATTTTGGGTCAACCCACAGGAGGCAAACTGCAGTGATTCAAGAAGGCAGCTCACCATGCCTTCTCAAGGGCAACTAGTGATGGGCAATAAATGCTGGCCAGGCAGGGTCATCCACATTCCTCAAAATAAATTTTGAAAAAGCATGTGACCTGTCACTGCTATGGCCTGTGCCTACACGGATGGCATCAAAAAGCACTACTTTATGTGTAAGGAAAATTCCAAGAAGCCACATTGCTTTGCAAATACAAAGACACTATCCACACAGTACCAGACTAACAAAGTTTCCTCAAGTTCAGAGGAGATGCCCAACATAAGAGTATTATTCAATAAGTTATTTGAAACTTTAAAACATCCTTCAATGGTAGTTGTTAGTGAGATTAGTCAAAAAGAAGTTAAGAATATGGGTAGAGATCCATCTTGAGTGGTTGCTTGAAAAAGGCAGCATTACGTTGTTGGTCTGGTATATTAGTTAGGTTTGGTGAAGTCTAATGCAACTATATATTAGGTAAGGTGTGTATTGGTCCATGTTTTGTTGCTGCCGTAACCCAAACTGAAGTCCAATTCCTGTGTTTATGATGAATTAAAGAAACAAAACTCACTTTGTTAACATAAGATAACAAAGTGTGAAGCTGGATGAACACAGCAGGCCAAGCAGCATCTCAGGGGCACAAAAGCTGACATTTCGGGCCTAGACCCTTCATCAGAGAGGGGGATGGGGAGAGGGTTCTGGAATAAATAGGGAGAGAGGGGGAGGCGGAGATGGAGAGAAAAGAAGATAGGTGGAGGGGAGAGTATAGGTGGGGAGGTAGGGAGGGGATAGGTCAGTCCAGGGAAGACGGACAGGTCAAGGAGGTGGGATGAGGTTAGTAGGTAGGAAATGGAAGTGCGGCTTGAGGTGGGAGAAGGGGATAGGTGAGAGGAAGAACAGGTTAGGGAGGCGGGGACAGGCTGGGCTGGTTTTGGGATGCAGTGGGGGGTGGGGAGATTTTGAAGCTGGTGAAGTCCACATTGATACCATTGGGCTGCAGGGTTCCCAAGCGGAATATGAGTTGCTGTTCCTGCAACCTTTGGGTGGCATCATTGTGGCACTGCAGGAGGCCCATGATGGACATGTCAACTAAGGAATAGGAGGGGGATTTGAAATGGTTCGCGAATGGGAGGTGCAGTTGTTTATTGCGAACCAAGTGGAGGTGTTCTGCAAAGCGGTCCCCAAGCCTCTGCTTGGTTTCCCCAATGTAGAGGAAACCACACCAGCTACAGTGGATACAGTATACCACACTGGCAGATGTGCAGGTGAACATCTGCTTAATATGGAAAGTCATCTTGGGGCCTGGGATGGGTGTGAGGGAGGAGGTGTGGGGGCAAGTGTAGCACTTCCTGTGGTTGCAGGGGAAGGTGCCAAGTGTGGTGGGGTTAGAGGGGAGTGTGGAGCGCACAAGGGAGTCATGGAGAGAATGGTCTCTCTGGAAGACCGACAAGGGTGGGGATGGAAAAACCTCTTGGGTGATGGGGTCAGATTGTAGATGGCGGAAGTGTCGGAGGATGATGCATTGTATCCGGAGGTTGGTGGAGTGGTATGTGAGAATGAGGGGGATCCTCTGGGGGCGGTTGTGGTGGGGGCAGGGTGTGAGGGATGTGTTGCGGGAAATGCGGAAGACACGGTCAAGGGCATTCTCAACCACTGCGGGGGGGAGTTTGCGGTCCTTGAAGAACGTGGACATCTGGGATGTGCGGGAGTGGAATGCCTCATCCTGGGAGCAGATGCGGCGGAGGCGAAGGAATTGGGAATAGGGGATGGAATTTTTGCAGGAGGGTGGGTGGGAGGAGGTGTATTCTAGGTAGCTGTGGGAGTCGGTGGGCTTGAAATGGACATCAGTTTCTAGCTGGTTGCCTGAGATGGAGACTGAGAGGTCCAAGAAAACTCACTTTGCTTTTTGGATGGCATGGAGAACAGGTAAGAAATATCTTCTCTCGGTATCCTTCAATTTGTTTTTGTGTTCAGAGTTTGTCATCAACTACCCCCCATCACAGCAAATACACAAAAACAAATAAGGCAGCCACGTATTTGTACCATAACTGCAAGCTGCAATACAATCATCAATAAAGAAATTACCTAAGGCATTTGCAACCTCATGCCCACCTTTGTATCCATAGCCCTAACATTATACCACTTCTGGCCTATGCAGTCCCAGTCTTTATGGTTTGAGGTAACAGCACTAACAAAACAGTTGAAAACAATCACACGGAATTGAATTTCAGGTACTTGGAGGAACTTAAAGCAAGTGATAATGGTTTCACTGCTTAATATACATCCCAATGGGTTTATGTTCACCCTGCTCCAGAAGTGTGTAATAACATAACAGGTTGATTTAAAAAATGCCTACACCCCACCCTCAAAGTAATTTCCATGAACTTCAATCTGTTACTTCCTGCTTTGCAATCCTACATTAACTTTGAAATAACTATGTAGTTAAGTCAACTGTTATAAAAGCTGTCATAACATTTTACAAGATAAATGGAATGGTTTCAGTAATGGAACTGAGGCTAGAATATGTAAGAGATTCTCCAACGTTAATGGAAAATTTAGTACCAAAGCATGTGAGATCATACATATTTAATAGTTTGAACTCACGTTACGATAACCTAGATTTCAACTTCCAATATGTTGACATTTCACTGATATTTGTGGGAAATAATTTACATTATTTAAAATAATATATCTACCAACCGTAAATTAGACTTCAGAATGGGCATTGTAGGGATTATTAGATGAGGTCATCAAATCAGGGAAGAGCTGGGATTTTTTTTGTCTTTGGTAACAGTAATGGTAATTGCTTTGCTCATATCCCTTGTTAAGATGCCACTGTAAATATCAAGGACAGGAAAGCATACTTGGTGTGAAAATTCCATTGTTCCAATCATCAACAGGCTTATTATTCCTTTTGATAACGCTATTAACAAGACAAGATTTTCCTAAAATAAAATAACACGGTGTGAAGCTGGATGAACACAGCAGGCCAAGCAGTATCAGAGGGGCAGGAATGTTGACATTTCAGGCCGAGACCCTTCTTCAGAAATGGGGGAGGAGAAGGGGATTCTGAAATAAATAGGGAGAGAGGGAAAGACGGACAGAAGATGGATAAAAGAGAAGATAGGGTGAGAGGAGACAGACAGGTCAAAGAGGCAGTATTAGAGCCAGTGAAGGTGAATGTACGTGGGAGTTAGGGAGGGGATAGGTCAGTCCAGGGAGGACGGATAGGTCAAGGAGGTGGGATGAGGTTAGTGGGTAGGAGATGGGTGTGGGGCTTGAGGTGGGAGGAATGATTAGGGAGGCAGGGACTAGCTGGGCTGGTTTTGGGATGCGGTTGGGGGAGGGGAGATTTTGAAGCTTGTGACGTCCACATTGATACCCTTGGGTTGCAGGATTCCCAAGCAAAATATGAGATGCTGCTCCTGCATCTTTTGCGTGACATCATTGTGGCAATGCAGGAGGCCCAGGATGGACATGTTGTCCGAGGAGTGGGGGGACAGAGTTGAAATCATTCACGACAGAGAGGTGTAGTTGTTTGTTGCGAACTAAGCGTAGGTGTTCCGCAAAGCGGTCCCCACCTTCACTGGTTCTAACCCCGCTTCTTTGACCTGTCTGTTTTCTCTCACCCTATCTTCTCCTTTATTCATCTTCTATCTGTTTCCCGCTCTCTCCCTATTTATTTCATAATCCCCTTCCACTCCCCCATTTCTGAAGAAGGGACTCGACCCAAAATGTCAACTTTCCTGCTCCTCTGTTGCTGCTTGGCCTGCTGTGTTCATCCAGTTTCACACCATGTTATCTCAGATTCTCCAGCATCAGCAGTTCCTACTACCTCTGTAAAGATTTTCCTAATGATCATCTAACAAGCTTGTGTATCAAGCATTCCCAAGACAAAATGTATTGAAATGGGAGAACGTTTTAATTTTTCCCCATGAGCTCAACAAAACAACCAATTCTGGAGATCGGTGACCTGGTTTTCCAACAAAGCATTTTTTAAAAAATCATTCTTGGGATTTGGGCATTGCTGATAAGCCCAGCATTTATTGGCCATTCCTAATTGAATCACCTTTCTGAACCACTGTCGACAAGAGCACGATGTGTTAGGGAAGGCAGTGTCAGGATTTTGACCAACGAGCAATGAAGATAGCAGGATGGATTTCCAAATTAGGATGATGTGTGACCTAGAGAGTATCTTGAAGCCAGTAGTGTTCCCATGTGACTATTGCTTGGATGTAGGAGAGAGGAGTGAATTATGAACTATTCTACTGGCTCTCTGTACTCAACAGGGTTTCCTGCATTTTTACTGAAGTGACAATGGATGTACCTGTTGGCATATATGTGACTTGCCTGGAATTTTAGTATGTCCTTCCAAATAAGGATATACATTTTATTATCCAAGACAAAAAAAATATACAATAGGATGGGTGGAGTTTTCATTCCTAAGGTTGTGTGGAGCTGATCTGAAAAGCAGGAGAAACTTTCACTTGACTGTGGAATGAGTTTTCCTGTGCAGCTACGTTCTTTAAATGCATAACATATGCAGGTAAGGAGCCACTGGTAAGTGGCAGGAAGTTCTGAGGCGGGAAGCATAACCCTTCCATGCTCCAACTTTTGGAGACACTCAGACAGCACTTCACTGTCTACAACCCAGCAGTATTCAATGGTCCTCGGTTCATCAACCCCACCCAACCCAAGAGCTGTAGACGACACTCCAGAAATCAACCCATGCTTCGCCAGCTCTTCTGTAAGAGATGTCTCTGCAGGCCATCTGGTTCAGAAAATATGTGCTGTTTCCACAAGATGGTAACAAAGGGCCACCTGGAATCACCAAGACAACCTGACTGTGGAAGTCAGAGCCTGTGGAAGCATCAAGAGAGTCTGGATTCAGTCCTACAAGAAAATGAATAATTTGTTGTGCCCTGTCAGGGTACGTGCCACTGCCTACTCAATGGTTTATGCCCCTCTAACTGCAAGAGAACATTGTGAGCTGGTACTGTGCAGAGCAATCACACACAATATTGGCTGTGAGGTATCTCCAACACATGATTAGTGCAAACAGTGCCTTTAACTTCATTGCATTTACCCATGTTGTATTATTTCCACTTCTGTGTTGCAGTATGACTTCTGTCTGCTGATGTTACACTTAAAATATAAAAGGAGTTGATCTCTCATGACAAATAGGAGAATGCAGACCTCACACAACTATTTACCAAAGGTTTGCATGGTACAAAGAGATGACTACTAAATATGCCTTCACAATGGACATTTCACATGAATTTCAGCTTTTACCACATGTAAAGCTTTATTGATCCTAATGAAGCTCTCTGACTACAACAAACTATCTTTAACCTGCAGAGGTGTCCCGGAGGTGAGGCAATAAATATAGTTTAGCCCCTTTACATGTCTGTGACAAGTGAATGTCCCTTACAAACAAAAGTTTGCATTTAAGGTCAGCACCCATGTAAGCCCTCAGAACTCTTGAAGCTCTGGCCTTTAAATGGAACAGGAATTTATTAGTCATCAAGGAACAAATAATTGTACAATGGATGACATGCAGAATGGTATAAAGTTTCACTGTTATAAATGAAATGTTCTCTCAAGAGCAGTAAGTTTCCTGCATCATCATTCTGCTTCTGCCCATTATTTCTCAATTTCCACAATTCTTCTCACCATGACATTAGTTCTCAATTTTTTGAAATTCCAAAGGTCATTTGGACTGAAAATGTTAACTCCATTTCTCTTTCCATGGATGCTGCCAGAATTGCTGAATTTTTCCAGCACTTTCTGTTCTTATTGAATTAGTTTTTCAAATCTAGCTGCTACAATGGCCTTTCCCGGTCTGTCAGCCTTATCTTATTGTGCCCTGGCTTCCTCAGCATCCTCATCATCAGCATTCATTCCTTAGCATCTCTGCCAGATTCCCCTTCTTCCTCAAGTAACAGGTGGCTGATCCATTTCCCCCACTTCTAAATAGTCACTCCATTATTAAGCTAGGTTGTGAATGGCTCAGCAAACTATTGCTATTTTGAAGTGAGCGTTAAAGTCCTCCTCCTGAATGGTTCAAGCGATGAAAGTCCTCAGAAGCCCTATTATTAGTACAATGATTGCCCTCGTGGATGCATGCGCAGCATTATAATGCTGTTTCACCACCAGTTCAAAGATTTCATACTCGGGTCATTGGCTATGACTCCTGGGGTACTCAGCATCACCCATGAGCCAGCAATTGTTGTGACAGCTCCTTGGATAGTGAATGCATATCTGCAGAAATTGCTGCACATGGTCACACATGAGTTGGCTGTAGAGGGATTGAAAGCCCTCCCTGTTCAAGAATCTAGCTGATGGGGCTATGAGCACCACATGGGTACAATTCAATGACTGAAGTACCCAATTAACCCATCAATAGGTCCAGTCTGCTTCATCCATACCCAAGGAATTCTCCAGGGGCCCAGCATTTTAAGTTCCATTACCTTTTCCCTTTCTTTCCAGCCCACCTCTGCACCCACTTTTTCTGTTAATTCCCCTTTTAGGCTGCACCCCCATTTGGTTAATCATCCATTTACATTGCTTCCTCTCTTTTAAATTGAGCCATACTTATCTGGCCTGGTCATATTTGCCAGAAACAGCCAAAGTAGCTATCTAATTAGTGTACCCATTCAGTCTCTATCCCAACACTATAAATGTTTACAAAAAATACCTCAGACTGTGTATGAATGAGATTTCTCATGAAGTGATCCACCAGGTGAGGTTTCAGCCCGAACATTGTGGGCATTTGCAAAAATATACAGCAAGAGCTTGGAGGAAGCAATTAATTCCACTAGACGCATAGGTAAATAGGCTTGTGAAGATCTAATTCCCGTTCCTGGCTAACAAAATTGCAGTAGGAACATGAATACACCAGACTGGGGTGTTAACGAGAATACATGACATATAGATTGCATAAGTGATTCCTGCTGATAACCTGCCACCCCTGAAAAATTCTGAACATGTCATTGGAAAAATTTAATTCGCTGTCAGGAAACAAAATCTTGCCTCCCATCCAATTAAGTACCATACCCATAATTCTAAAATTTCTGAGCATGCCTGGAAAATTCTACTTAATGTTTAATACATATTTCCATGGAATCTGAGATGCATTTATATTTTGACATTTTGCATTGGTTCATTTAAAATCCGTTATGGGGATATCATGTATCCTTTGGAGTTGAGGGTCAGGGACCTTTGGGTGTTTCAGATGCCATTTGGAATGATTAATTGGGGAAGATATTGCACACAAATGTTGCATAAATTCCTTGTAACAGAGCAACTCATCAAGATCTGTTGTTTAATGAGAGACCTTCTATCAATAATATGTAGTCTGTAATATCGAAATGTCAAGTAATAAAACCAAAATGTATCTCATATGTGTACGGATGCCTATGGATATTCAATTTGTTGGCATCAAAAGTGAAGGGGAAATGGGATGAGAAGAAGTAGACAGTAAGTTTGAATAACAAGGTGTAGAGCTGGATGAATACAGAAGGCCAGGCAGCATCAGAAGAGCAGGAAAGCTGACATTTCAGGACTGGACCCTTCTTCAGAAAGTTCAACTGTTCCTCTGATGCTGCCTGGCCTGCTGTGTTCATCCAGTTCTACACCTTGTTATCTCAGACTCCAACATTGGCAGTTCCTACTATCTCTGAGTAACCGAGTATGAAGGACCATAGGGAATGGGTGTAGGAGCTTAGGGAAACATTGGAGTTATGAGGGGCCCTAAGGGGTTTTTATGGAGGTATAAATTAGCATGGATGGGGCATGGAGAGTAAGGGGATAGGAACAGGAGAGATTTTTTATGTTTTAATATTTATTTTTAAGACTTTGAACACAATGCTATAGTTGCCAGACAGAATTACTGCCCAGTTCACCACAGGAATCTATTGCCTCCCCTGTTCTACTTGGGTTGCCTGCCCTGAAATCCACTTTGGAACAAAAATAAGAAATGTGGCCAGCCACTTCAAAGAATGGGTTTGTGCAGTTGAGATTTCTCTCAAATCTGTAGATCTGGCTGGAGAATGAAATATGGAGCCACTTTTGGACAATATTTATATTGACATTTTCTGGTGGAATGAGTGGACTTGTCTATCCATTGACTTGAAAATTAGTAAGCTAACTCAAGTGTCAGGTCAGTGTCTCACACTTTGAAGTGTGTTAAGATTCATGGTTTGTCATCTAAAAATAAGACTTCTCATAGCATTTGGTTTTAATGGAGTATGACTTTAGTCAGTTTGAAGCTGAAACCTAAATGATTACTTATGATTGCAAAAGTATTTAATCATTTGAACTCATGTTAATATGCAAAAACAGAAGTTGCTGGAAAAGATCAGCAGGTCTGGCAGCATCTGAGAAGAAAAATCAGAGTTAATGTTTCGGGTCTGATGACCCTTTCTCAGAACTGGGACCACTTTTGGACTATATTCATGTGACTATATCCAGGATTCAAACCTCTATGATGCCGCTTTTTTACAGCAAAATGTGGGAAGTAAAAGACAGAGGATTCCTAAAAACAAAATTGAAGTATAGTTTCTGTCTAATGAATTAGAAAGAAGAATTCAGAATGTGAATTGTATGGATTCGATGAAGCAAACATCCCAGGGAAGGGCAGATATTTTCTTGATATTGGTAACTGTATTGTTACCTGTGTTACTTTAATTCTTTGTTATGATTTTGCTATATGCCAGGAAAGCTTATTTGATGTGAAAACTCTCAAGAATTTATAAAACCTTGAATGGAATGTTTTTAATGCAGCCTACCATCTTGCCATAAAAAGTTTACAGATGGGGAACAAAAATCTGCACAGGTAACAAAGATTGTACTTAGTTATGTACTTATTGTCATTTTATATGTGCCAGTCAGATGTTGACATAGTTTAGTCACTATGCATTGAAGCAATGAGGTATCATTATCAGTTTAAAATATAATATACAAAAATTACTTTGAATGTGGAAATTGTGGAACCTATATATATATAATGTTCCAAAAATGGAAGTCCACAAAACGTGTTCTGATGCAAATTCAGCAACCAGGGATGTGAACTCTCTTGCTTGTAACAACAGTGGACCTGGAAGCAGTACAGTAAGGACAAAAATAAATCTATTTAGCATTTCTGTGGAATCTTTACATGTTTTTAAGAAGCTTTGTATCAATCATAAACAAATCAATCATAATTTTTTTGATGGAAATGACTCTTGGTCTAACCTTTTTATTTTTCATTTTATTCGGAGTACCATTTTGCCTGTTGATTCACTTCTGATTTGTATTCAATCTGATTCACATTAAAGCAAAAGCCGCAAAAAAAATGAAATTATGTTGGTAAATTCTTCATTTGGAGGTTATTATTATTTTTATTTAATCTCCTTAACATGAATTGTAATACTGCCATTGATGTGGCCTAACCTCCTGTGAATTTCCAGCATTTTTTGTTTTTATTTCCAAAGCCAGGACTGTTTTAAATGATGGCAGAATGATTAGTTTGGGAATAACAAGCTATGTTGGTCACAAGAAAGATGGATGTACACCACACTCTGTTGGGTAGTTGAATTTAATCTATGTTTACTGCATTTAACAAATCAGCAAGAGTTATAACAAGCCCTAACTTTTTTTTAATACTTCAAATACAAGTGCTCTATGCTATAGCCACTGGGAAACAAAGGGACACATATTGACAACAATCTTTATTATGTACTGTTGTATTGTCATTTTACTAAGCCTGGTCAACATTGTTGGTGGATGATTCATGAACACAGCAATACTCTCCCTCTCTGTTAGAACTCTCAGACGTATAAGACCAGTTTTGTTAAACTCCTCTATTAATGATCTGAAATTTTGCACCTTGTCTCATGAGATGTGGGTAACAATGGTTGGACCGGCATTTATTACTCATTCCAGTTGTCCTTGAGAAGGTGGTGGTGAAGCTGTGTTCTTGAAGTACTGCAAACCAGAATTAACAATGCTGTTAGGGAGGAAGTTTGAGGATTTTAACCCAGCAACACTAAGGCAATGATAATATATATCCAAGTCAGGATAGGAATGGCTTGGAGGGGAACCTTCATGGATTAACTGCATCATGGATCGTCCTAGTCGGAAATGGTTGTCACTTTGGTGCTGTTTAAGGAGACTTGGTGAATTTCTGCAGTGCACCTTGTAGATGGTGCACACTGATGTTACTGAATGACAATGGTTAAGGGACTGGATAAGTTTGGATATAATGCCAATAAAGTGGCCGTTTTGTTTAGGTGGTGTTAAGTATTCCATCAAACACTTCACATATCAGTTGTAAATAGTGGAAAGGTTTTGGGGAGTCAAGCAGTGATTTACTCATTGAAACATTCCTAATCTTGACCTGTTCTTGTAAGCACAGTATTTATATGGTGAGTCCAGTTCAGCTTCCGCTCAAAAGTGACCACCAGAATGTTAATTAAGATAATAAAGTGTGAAGCTGGATGAACACAGCAGGCCAAGCAGCATCTCAGGAGCACAAGAGCTGACGTTTCGGGCCTAGACCCTTCATCAGAGAGGGGGATGGGGTGAGGGTTCTGGAATAACTAGAGAGAGGGGGGGAGGCGGACCGAAGATGGAGAGAAAAGAAGATGGGTGGAGAGGAGAGTATAGGTGGGGAGGTAGGGAGGGGATAGGTCAGTCCAGGGAAGACGGACAGGTCAAGGAGGTGGGATGAGTTTAGTAGGTAGGAAATAGAGGTGTGGCTTGGGGTGGGAGGAAGGGATGGGTGAGAGGAAGAACAGGTTAGGGAGGCAGAGACAGGCTGGGCTAGTTTTGGGATGCAGTGGGTGGAGGGGAAGAGCTGGGCTGGTTGTATGATGCAGTGGGTGGAGGGGACGAACTGGGCTGGTTTTGGAGGAAATGCTACACTTGCACCCACACCTCCTCCCTCACCCCTATCCCAGGCCCCAAGATGACTTTCCATATTAAGCAGAGCATCACCTGCACATCTGCCAACGTGGTATACTGCATCCATTGTACCCGGTGCGGCTTCCTCTACATTGGGGAAACCAAGCAGAGGCTTGGGGACCGCTTTGCAGAACACCTCCGCTCGGTTCGCAATAAACAACTGCACCTCCCAGTCGCAAACCATTTCAACTCCCCCTCCCATTCTTTAGATGACATGTCCATCATGGGCCTCCTGTAGTGCCACAATGATGCCACCCGAAGGTTGCAGGAACAGCAATTCATATTCCGCTTGGGAACCCTGCAGCCCAATGGTATCAATGTGGACTTCACCAGCTTCAAAATCTCCCCTTCCCCCACCGCATCCCAAAACCAGCCCAATTCGTCCCCTCCCCTCACTGCATCACACAACCAGCCTAGCTCTTCCCCTCCCCCCACTGCATCCCAAAACCAGCCCAGCCTGTCTCTGCCTCCCTAACCTGTTCTTCCTCTCACCCATCCCTTCCTCCCACCCCAAGCCGCACCTCCATGTCCTACCTACTAACCTCATCCCACCTCCTTGACCTGTCCGTCTTCCCTGGACTGACCTATCCCCTCCCTACCTCTGCACCTATACTCTCCTTTCCACCTATCTTCTTTTCTCTCCATCTTCGGTCCACCTCCCCCTCTCTCTCTAGTTATTCCAGAACCCTCACCCCATCCCCCTCTCTGATGAAGGGTCTAGGCCCAAAACATCAGCTCTTGTGCTCCTGAGATGCTGCTTGGCCTGCTGTGTTCATCCAGCTTCACAATTTATTATCTTGGATTCTCCAGCATCTGCAGTTCCCATTATCTCTGACCAGAATGTTAATAGTGGGGTATTCAGCAAAGGCAACACCATTGATTGTCAGAGTGCATTGGTTAGATTCACTTTTGTTGGACATGATCATTGCCTGGCATTTACTTGGAATGAATGTTACTTGCTACTTGTCAGCCTAAATCTGGTGTTGCCCCGGTCTTGTTGCATTTGGACAGGCATTGCTTCACCTTCAAAGGTGTCATGAATGTGGTCATCAGTCAATATCCCCATTTCTGACCTTATGATGGAGGGCAGGTTATTTTTGAGCAGCTGAAGATGGTTGGGGCTAAGACACTACCCTGAGATACTCTTGCTGAAAAACACTGACTTTCAACTGACAACCATCTTCCTTTGTTGGTGTTTACTTTGTTTCTGATGTTGAAGACCAAGATTTGCCAAAGTGCAAATGTCAGAAATGGAAGATTACATGGAGATCACTAAAAATGTAAATATATTTTTAATTACAAATGATTAAAAATCAATGTGTCACAACTGACAATCAGGATTAACCAAATGATTAAAGAAGGAAACAAAGATTGTTATAAAACCATCCAGCTATAAAATTGCATGATTTGTTCATCATCACCTTTCTTTTGTATCGTCTAATTGGCATGAAAATGTGAAACAGTTTTCACAAGTCTGAAGAAGTACAATAAATACTGGTTCAACTTAGAAATTGAAAATACTGCAAAGACATAGCAGCCACTTCATCTTCTGTGAAAAGAAAGGCCAAGTCAACAATTCAGGTAGAAAGTTTCAAAACTGCTAAACAGAATGTGGCCAATTAACTTTGCAATATTGATAAAATAAGAAAGGCAGCCGACAGATAAAGTTTCTGTTCAATTATACTAACTAGTGACAAAAGAAACTACGTTGTTTAAAAAAAAGTCTAAGATCCTTCCACAATACTAGAAGGTGTTATGGATGAACAATATTTGAAAGAGATTGGTTGACAGGGGGTAGGGTTGGCAGTGTACTTACAGGAAATTAAATAAAATGAGCTGGCTGTGCTCGGGTGGAGAACAGGAAATGGTTGTATGGTTGAAGTGAAATTAGCAGGAAATGAATTGTGTCCTTGTGAAATAAATACAAAAAAAAACACACAGAGGATGCAATTAGCTCAAGGTATAGAAAGGGAAGAATGGAATTAAATGAAATTTGTGACAGAGTTTTTATTAGAAGGGTCATGTTTTGGTGGAGCTGGGAGGGGTCATCAGAGTATTTACCTTCAGTCACAAAAAAGCAGAGTTTCTGCTCTGATACAATAGCAGTTCCTTCTTAAAAACAAAAAGAACTGCAGATGCTGTAAATCAGGAACAAAAACAACGCTTGCTGGAAAAGCTCAGCAGGTCTGGCTGCATAAGACCATAAGACATAGGAGTGGAAGTAAGGCCATTTGGCCCATCAAGTCCACTCTGCCATTTAAATCATGGCTGATGGGCATTTCAACTCCACTTCCCTGCACTCTCCCCGAGTACTCAGTCAGCCTTTGTCCCATTCGGCTGAAGTCTCGTCCGTACTGACCGCATCCCTTACTGACTGTGCAGCATGAGATTCCCTTTCTAATCTGGACCTGCTCAGACACTTTTTTTAGCTACTGTGATCAACATCTCATTGAGTCAGTGGGATTCAGGTGTTTGAATTCGAACTGCCAAACTCAATGAGTATGCACTGAAAAAAAAGGTGCAAAGTGTACGGGCTGGTGGCCTTCATGTAATCAGTAAAATGAGTGAGCACTAAGAAATCAAGCTAAGAGTAACAAATTGTATCCTCAAGGGATGCACAAACTGCATGTGTGTACATGTGCAAAAAGTGACCTGACAGAAACATTTAACTCCTAGATGTCCTTATACTGCAAAGTGAATTCTTGAAGAGCTGAAATGCTGAGCATTGGTCTGAGACCAGGTGTGATGTTATGATGAGGCTGGTGGTTTGCTGATGCTGACTTATGGGGATGAAGGGCCGAGGGGGATGGTTTACAATGGGCATGCCCCTGGCCCTCGTTCATATCTCTAATCATCCTAGGCAGCCTTGAAATGAAATTTGAGAAGGAAAAGACAAAATTAATGTTTCGGATTTGGTGACCCTTCCTTAGCAAGCTAGTTGATGATGTCGAGAATGGATTTATGAGAACAGAATAATATAAGTTCAGAGGTAGTTTGATTAAAATGACTGAACAGAATAACTGGATTATTAAAGTCATGCCAGTAGCTCTCAATAATAAGATCAACACTGGGTAGAGACCAGAAGGAGGGGTCCATATGGATCAGAGGTTGAAAAGTGGGAGAAATGGCTGGATGTGTAAGAGTAAGCCTATGATCAAAATAATAGTTGTAGTGGCAAAGGCACCAGATACAGAGCTCAGTATAATGTCACGTTCAGAATTGGTTGAGGGGATATAGCTGAAGCCTTGACGAGATCCTAATAGTTGGGATCAGAAGTGAGAAGATACAGCAAAGGGTGAGTTGGAAGGAATAATGGAGGTAGAATAAGATAAAAAAGGATGACTAGACAAGTGAGCACCTTTGAAATATGCTCAAATGCATCAATGAGCAAACATATTTACCTAATCTTAATGTATTTCATATTTGGTGTTCCTTTGATTTTGCTGCATTTGAGAGTTTAGAATATGTGAATGCCTAGGTGCATGTCTTACTTTTCCAGTTAAGATTATCCCTGAAGTTTCTCTTATATTGTTCTGGGTTTCTGACAGTAAGAGAGCTAGCTCTGAGAATCCCTACATTGTGGGAGCAGACCATTCAGCCCAATGAATCCACACCAGCCCTCCAAAGACCATCCCATCCAGACCCACTCTCAACACTATCTCTGTGTTTCCTATGACCTGGACATCTTTGGACTGTGGGAAGAAACCAAAGCCTCTAGAGGAAACCCACACAGAAAGTCACCCGAGGCTGGAATTGAACCCAGTTTCGTGGTGCTGTGAAGCAGCAGTGCTGATCACTGAGCCACTGTACCACTCATGCTTATATACAGTCCAGCCACCACTCAAGCCACATTGCACATGTTTCTAGCTGATCTGGTTATGTTGCTGCCCAGAATTCAGGGTATCCTCACTCTATTTTTGGTGGAGAAATTGTAAGTCTTTCTCCTGGTTGCTCTGATCTTTTACCTCCTCCTGATCTTGTACAGAACCAGGCCTGGTTACATTCTGGGAGAAAAAAATAAAGCCTGTAGGATCTGTTTAATGCTGATAGTCAAGCTCCAGCTTAAACAAATAATTTCTGCAGGGTATTATTGTTTAACTTCTTGTGTGAATAACTGATAAATACATCATGTAACCATTTTTATGGTTAAATTTGCTCAAGGAAATTCCTGTTTTATTATATAATCAAGCATAGATAGAAGAGTTTATAGTTCTACGCTATCTTTTAATTTTAACGTAACATTATATTGTTGAAATTACTTATGCTGCAAAAAGGGAATAAAGCAGTTTTAAACTAGTACTGCATTGATCTGAGAAAGAAAAGCTTTAAAACCTATATACAGAGTTGTTTACGTCTGTAGTAGTATATGCAACATTGAGATCTGTACTTTGAAACTTTATTTTATATACCATCTAAATTTCCATTCAATTTATTGTATTCCATTCAATACATCTTCATAAGTTAGGAGGAACATTTTTGGAGATGTTTGACGACAGTGACAAGCTTTATTCGAAAACTTGGCTTTCTAATATATGAAGGCAGAGACCCAGATAAACATGTTTATAGACAGAGTATGAGAAGAGACTTAATTCAACCATTTAGAATTTGAAAAACCCATACATTTCTACACAAACAAATTACTTTGCTTAGCTTGTGGCTGTAGGATTAGAGGATAAAGCACAATATCAATTACCTTCAAGCAACACTACAAATTGTGCAGATTTCTCTCCACACTGAGTGCTAGATATGTAGAATGGCTCTCGGCAAAAGAATTATGTTGAGCAATTCCTTTTAAAAATGCTGGATAAATATCTAGACAACAATGATAGAAGATTTTAAGGATAAAGCTGAAGATAAATGATCAAGTGCTCTCAGAGACACAAGATTTCTTCAGTTATAGGCGCGCATGTGAAACGAACCTTGTTATGGTTGAGGAGTTAGTTTTAACACAGCACTGATATCTTCGTGTTTGAAAACTAAATGTTATTTAAATGACATCAGCTCAGCAGCTTGTCTATTGATCACAGAAAGAGTGGAACTTTAAAGCAGCTGAATAACTGAGTTTGCCTTTGAAATCATTATGTTTGTCTACAATTATGATAGATTGTTAAGAGTATTATATTTTTCACACTGGCATAGTACTTTTGCACTGTTATCAATTACGGTGTGTTTAAATTCAGGGTTTTATTAGATTGTTAAAGGTTGAAGTTTTCCCCAACAAAATCAAATTAATTCCATTGATATTTCATGGTTTGTGTATTTAGTATATAATGACCCCATATTAAGTGTGTGGCTTTGAAGGATACTGGGGGTGTGGGTGGAGATGGAGCTGAGATAAAGTGGCAAGGGTGATTTGAAAGGGCACAGTAATGGCTTGGGGATCTGAGTGAGCATGGACGTGGTACGGGATTCTAAAGGACATTGGAATTGGTCAGGTTAGTCAGAGAAATGGAGATGGCATGGGACTTTGGGAGGCATAGGTGGCATAGCAACTTAAAAAGACATGAAGCAGCATGAAGAGTAGGTGGAGGTTTAGAGGGCTTGTAAATGAAATTGGAAGCTGCGCTGATGTGTTGGAGAACTGAGGTGGACCTATTAATAAGTGTACAGCTGCACCCACAATCCTGAAAAACTCAAAAGGCGCATGTTTATCTGGGTACCTGTCTTCATATCTTAGAAAGCCAAATTTTGTTACTGTTCTCTCAAACTTCTCCAAAAAAATTCTTCCTAACTTGTGAAAATGCATTGAATGGAATGCAGTAAATTGAATGGAAAGCCAGCTGTTAAACAAAATAGAAGTTGCAAACAACCGAATACATAGGTTTTAAAGCATATTTGTTTAAGTCAATGTGGTACCATTTGAAAACTGTTTTTTCCTGTGTGAAAAGTCAAAAAATGTAGCCAAACAGACACACATGCACTTTCTTTGCCTTCACAGCTGACAACAGCAGATATGTCTCATAGGTGGGCATGATAGCGATTATGGAGTGTTCTGATTATGGAGGAGGTGGTAGCAATTGTAAAGAGCAGAGTGTTCCTGTTGGTGTGTGGACCTGAGCAATGTAATATATGGGAGATGATGATCAGTGGGGAATCACAATTACGGTTGAAGTCATGATATGCCCCGATTGCAGGAGTAGGTATCTAACTGCTGGAGGTGGTCAGTGGTGTCTGCAGAAGATTTGTTTATGGTGGTGGAATGACTATTAAAAATGAGAGTGGCCAAACTCTTTATGATATTTAAACATTAACTTTATCTTCCACGCACGGGTGTCTCCTCTTCCCACCTCCGTTAATACGAGATGTGGGCATGTTTGCAATGTGTTGGATACCAGTGTCAGGTTTTCATTAAATTTTAGCCTCTGGCTTAAAACAACCACCCCCTGCAGACCAGTTTCCAACAGTTAAGACTGAACCCTGTGTTTCTCCACCACAGTAACCTGATCTTACACCAACTGCGTGCCTTCTGGCATTACCAGAAAAGATTCTTCTAATCATTTAGCTATTCCAACACCATCACTCTTCACATACACATTGACATATCTGTTCCTCCACTGAAATGGTTGGCAAGGCAGCTCTACCATTTTATCCACTAAGCCATAGGATATTTGGTAAATGTATATTCTGTTAAACATAATAAAACACCTTGCAAACGCCTCAAATAATTTTTGAAATAAACAGGACTTTCTGGAGCTCAAGTTGAACAGTGGGATTTATTTTGTGATTGGCTGCAATTTTGGTATTCATAGAGCTTTATCCATGCGTCTAATGCATGACCTGGGATTTAAAGAGCACAAAAGGCAAGCTCTTCCAAGACAGTTAAAACACTGCCATTGACCCAAATGCAAGGGAGAATTGCTCAGGAATGCCCTGCATATAAAAAGCAGGACAAATTCAACTCAGCTAATTACCACCCCATAGTCTATTCTCAAACATTAGTGAAGAGTTGGAAGGTATCGTCAACAGCGTTATCAAGCGTCACTTGCTTATAAATAACCTGCTCACTGTTACTCAATTTAGGTTCCACCAGGGCCATTCAGCTCCCAACCTCTTTGTAGCCTTGGTTCAAATATGAACAAAATTGCTGAGTTCCAGAGGTGAGGTGAGAGTACTGCCCTTGACATCAATGTCATATTTGACCAAATGAGGCATCAAGGAGCCCTAACAAAACTGGAATCAATGGGTATCAGGGGCAAACTCTCCTCTGTTTGGAGTTGTACTAGCACAAAGGAGGATGGCTATGGTTGTCAGAGGCCAGTCGACTCAGCTCCAGGACACGTCTGCAGGAGCTCCCCAGTACAGTAACCTGGCCAAACCATCTACAGCTACTTCATCAATATGTTTCCCCACATCATAAGGTCAGAAATGGAGATGTTTGCTGATGATTGCACAAGTTCAGTACCATTCACAATTCAAAATCTTTTCCACTGAGAGAGAATCTAATCATTGTCCCCTGTTATTTATGGATTGCCATCACTGAATTCTCCACTATCAACATTTTGGGGTTTATCTTTGACTAGAAACTCAACTGGACATGCCATATAAATGCAGTTGCTACAAAAGCAGGTTAGAGGTTAGGAATACTGCAGCGAGTAAATTATATTCTGACTCCCTAAAGCCTGTCCACCATCTACAAGTCACGAGTCAGGAGTGTGATGGAGTACTCCACACTGACCTGGGTGAGTGCAGCTGCAACAACACAGAAGAAGCTTAACACCGTCTAGGACAAAGCAGCCCACTCGATTGGCATCATACTGAAAAACATCCAGACCCTGCACCACCAATGTTGTATTACAGCAGTATGTACTATCTGCAAAATTCCATGCAGAAATTCACCAAGGCCCCTCAATAGCTCCTTTGAAACGCATAACCATTATTATTTAGAATGTCAGGGTCAGTAGATAGGCCAGGGCCACCACTATCTGCAAGTTCCCCTCCAAAGCATTGCTGATTCTGACAAGGAAATATAATGCTGTTGTTCAGTGCTGCTGGGTCAAATTCCTGGAACTCCCTCAAAACAACACTGAGTCTGCCTTTGGCAAATCGAATGCAACTGTTCAAGAATGCAACTTACCACTGTCTTGTCAAGATCAAGTAGGGACAGGCAGTAAATGCTGGCCAGCCGGCCTTGCCTACATCCCATGATTGAAATCTTAAAAAACAGTAAGTGCAGCAATGTGATGTGCATTGAATGAGATATATGGAGAAATATGGCTAAGCAGAAGAAAATAAAGGTAGAATAGAGTCTTATAAAAAGAAGATATCGTAAGACTAAGAAGGAGTTGGAGACTGAGATCTTGCAAGGGATGACGAAGGCAAACATATGTACAGTGACATTATCATGACTATAGCACTATGGTGATTAAGTAAGGACAATCTCCATATTCTCAGGGTAAATACAGATGAACCAGCAAACACTGAATTATCACAGTCTCCCACATCCCAAGAACTGTTTTTTTTAAAAAGTAAGAATTAATTAGCAAATGCAAAACAAAATATTTCACAGTGAGTAGATTTGATATCTTCTCATTTGCTTTCTTTCTTTGCACATTATTTAAGCTTACACACATTAGTGTTTGCTTTGTGCCCATTATCTCCCTTTCGTTTAACCAATGTCATAAGAGACGGAAAAACATATCGAAATTACTGTGGCAACGAGGTTCACTCTATAACAGATGCTTAGCTGTTGAACAATCTCTTGGAAAGTTCATTAAAGGTCAGTCTCTTAGACCTTTTCTCTATTGAGAGAGGTAATGATAATTGTGTTTTTGCACAATGTTATTTTACATATATTCTTTTATTAAAGTGCATATTTATCTATTGGTAAAGTGTAGCAGAGATGAACATAAATCACTTTTCAGCAAGAAGGAGACAATGAACAAACCTAAAAGTACATATTTTTTCCATTATTTCAATATTTAGTATTACAGGCCAAATTGATAATTTGTATTTCTAATCAAAGGATTGTGGCCTGAATTTGTTACCTCTGACTGGAAGTGAGAAGCTCATAGTCCAATTCTTCCAGAACAATGAATTAACTAAACAAGACGGGTGTGCCTTCAGATAGCTCCACAAAGTGAATCCCCATTGCAAGGAAGAAAAATGTGGTGGTGCTACAGCAGAGTATTTGCCTTAGTATTAGGAATGGTCAGAGCAGAGTTTAAGAGGAAAGAAAGCCATTTGATAATGATGAATGAAATTTGGAAAGGGCTTTGTGGATTTCCAGGATTCATGCATCAACAATTTTTGTAATAAGGGAAATATTGAGATGGATGTTCGTTATTTGCCAACGAGACCAATTGCGTTCTGCTGCCAGACTTCCCCCCTTTTCATCTTCTTCTTTCTTCTGGTCTTTAAAGATTCATTCACTTATTCAGGGATGGGTAAAAAATAAGGTTCAAGTTAGTTTCAAGTAATGCAGCAATTTATGTGCTACACAGTGGACAAAGAGCTGACAGCTGACATCCATATCAATGTCATATTGAGGTCAGGAATTTGACATTGGGTCTCCCCATCTCATGTTCCTTGAGGCACCACTCCAAACTGTATAAATAAATAAACAGGCAGATTCCTGGTGGAAAATTTCTGCCTATATCGTGACAAACACCAGAATAAAAAATATGCCACAACTGTACAGTCTGAAAGTATTTGGCTTAGGAGGTCACCTTGAAATCAGATCTGCTGACTACATACAGAATAATTGCCATATGTTCTTGGCTATTTAATTAGCTGTGCATCTCAGTAACAACTACTCTATTTTACCAAGGCTGTGCTTATTATCCGTACCATCTCTAGGTGGCACAGGAAACGTGCACGTGCCATATCACTGCAAAAGATGGGATAGCAATTACCTGGGACAAAGATGGCACAGTCCATACAGTCACACTGTAGGTGGTGATACTTGGGCATGATTCAGGATTCGCTAAACTGGCTCTGAGGATTACGTGTATCCCACGAACAGTTTGAGAAATGTTCCTGTATCATTAGGTACATGTGTGTGCAATGCTATGCACACATGTACACATGCGTCCTTCTGAAGAAGGTGCTGTCACATGGGCATAATGTCACTGGCACCAACTGGAGATGTGCAGGAGGAAGGCATCTTTGTTGACCATTTTGCTGTTAGAAACAAACATTTTGTTTTACCAAGGCAAAAAGAAGTTATTGTATGCATGTGTTACAAAGGACTATCTGTGCAGTAAATTAGGCAACTGATAGAAGGAAGAGATTTGTCAGAATTTGACATCTCTGCATATTAGGCTACAGGAGTTTATACGAATGAAGCCTCACACATGGAATACTTAGAGGAACTGTGGACTGAACCTTGTGTTTTCCTTAGCTGAGTCAAACAAGACCGAGTTTTTTGGAGTTTTTCTCTCCACAAGCCTTAGCAAGATTTTTCACCCTGTTGGAGAAAGGCTATCACATTCACTCTGATCATCAAGTATCTGTGTATATGAATCCTATTTTCCAGGTTTTGGCATGTGGTGTTGTATGCTATTGCCTTTCAAGTGTTCATTTTAACACTTCTTCTGTTGAGATTTCTGCCTTTTCTACCATTTTAGGGAGTGTGCTCAAGCTATCCATAACCCTCTGGGCGAAAACTCTTTCTTCAAATTGTTTCTAAATCTACTGCTGTTCACCTTAAGACTGTGCTGTTTGGTTACTGGCTCTTGTACTCAGGGGAAAAATTCTCCTTACCTACCTTATTTATCCCTGCCAACTATGTACCCCTCATTGGAGTACCCCAAAGCCTTCTTTGCTCTAAGAAAATAACCCCAGTCTGTTCAGAGCTGATTTATTCCAGCCCAGTGAATCTCTCTTCCACCTTCTCTAATGTAATTACATCCTTCCTATAGTGTGGTGACCAGAGCTGTTCAAAACATTCCAGCTGTGGCCTAACGAAACTCATATTCAGATCTGTCATAGACATCATGAACAATGGCTGCTCCCCACTCCCCACCTACGTCATCATCATCACTTTCTGCTTCGGCATTTTACAGCTTCAATAATAACTCAAAATTGAGTTCCACAGCTTCAGCGTATGATTTCTTTCCTCATGTCCTACCACCTACCTAAATCTGTCTTTTTTTGTGTCTTCTTAACTTTACTGTCAGCAGAGCAGATCCATTTACTCCTTTTCACACCTTCATTTATGCCCTTTTTTAAAATCTTCATCTATCCTTTACCACCATTATAACTCCCTTTATCTTATTTTCCCCTGTTGTTGGTTTTTTTCCAATTGTACACAGAGCACTATCAAATGCTTGAGATACAAAAGAGTGCTCCAGAATGTCTGAGTCATGATAGTCGCCAGGGTACTGGGCACACACCTTCATGATGAGTAATAGTGACCACAGATTTCCTGAATATTAACCAGTTGGAAGCCCTTCCCGCTGACAAGCTCTACAGTTGTGATATTTCAGTGCCATGTCACTGATACCATGCACTTGGGGAACTCAACTACGGGACTGAGTTCCACTGCCCAGGCTGCAGCACTGACCTCATCATGGGCAAATGAAATGAATTAGTGTGATCTTGTCCAGGTAGCATTAGTCATTGTCCTGGTGGATTGGGGGTGCTCAACTGAGAGCTCCCACACAGGTCCCCTGTCACCACCTGGATGAAGCCAGTTGCATAAAGCCTCAACACAGCAATAACCTTTACAGCCACCGAGAGAGGATGGTCTCCCATTTCTGTGCCCCTCAGGTTCCATTTCACCATCTGTTAGAGTTCCATCATAGCGTCCTGAGACATATAGAGCCTGTGAAAAAGACAGGCGCTTTAGCCACCTGCATTGATCTTACAGAGAGCCAGCAGACATGACAGGATAAATAGTTTCGTTCTGTGCTGAGACCTTTTTACAATGCTACTTGTGCCAACAGTAATGTACTGTATATGTGTGCGTAAATTAATTCTGCAGAATAATATAATCTCATGTTTGTCTGTTAAAGAAAATGGTTTCAAAAGAGACTAATTTACAAAATGTTGGAAGTTAAACAATCAATCAATAAAATGAACATTCATTACAACAGCAGACTTGCAATATACATCACTCACTGAGAAACACTGAAGGTGAGGAGATTGAGGAGCTAATGTGCTGCCGACAATCAGTGTTCTGTCTATTCTCATAAGATTACTCAGTGAGCAAAAATATTCAAACCTCCCTGGAAATGGCTTCTTTTCCAGCTCGAAATAATGTTCTTGTTGATTTCATGTGCGTCAGGCAATTTACTTTGAAGTCAAGGCACATCGAGTAATGGGTAATAAGACAATTTAAAACTCTGAGTCATTCTAGTCTTAGATTAAGTGACTGTGATGCACAACATAGCAGTGTTGAATTTAATGAGCAGCCTTATTTATATATAGTTAAAGTTTTCCTTCATCTAATGGAAAAAGTATCTTTTTGATGATCTAAAGTATTTTTAAGGTTGTTGAAAGTGGGAAGAAATAATTTTCTGATCGATCTAATTTGATGAAAAGATTCAGATTTTATTGGAATATTTCATACATCAAAAATAAGAGTCAACATTCATTATTCTACCTATATAGCCACATTTTTAAAAAAAGATGAATTATAAATCTAAGATAGTATCAGAGATAATGGGAACTGCAGATGCTGGAGATTCCAAGATAATAAAATGTGAGGCTGGATGAACACAGCAGGCCAAGCAGCATCTCAGGAGCACAAAAGCTGACGTTTCGGGCCTAGACCCTTCATCAGAGAGGGGGATGGGGGGAGGGAACTGGAATAAATAGGGAGAGAGGGGGAGGCGGACCGAAGATGGAGAGTAAAGAAGATAGGTGGAGAGGGTGTAGGTGGGGAGGTGGGGAGGGGATAGGTCAGTCCAGGGAAGACGGACAGGTCAAGGAGGTGGGATGAGGTTAGTAGGTAGCTGGGGGTGCGGCTTGGGGTGGGAGGAAGGGATGGGTGAGAGGAAGAACCGGTTAGGGAGGCAGAGACAGGTTGGACTGGTTTTGGGATGCAGTGGGTGGGGGGGAAGAGCTGGGCTGGTTGTGTGGTGCAGTGGGGGGAGGGGATGCACTGGGCTGGTTTAGGGATGCAGTAGGGGAAGGGGAGATTTTGAAACTGGTGAAGTCCACATTGATACCATATGGCTGCAGGGTTCCCAGGCGGAATAGGAGTTGCTGTTCCTGCAACCTTCGGGTGGCATCATTGTGGCAGTGCAGGAGGCCCATGATGGACATGTCATCTAGAGAATGGGAGGGGGAGTGGAAATGGTTTGCGACTGGGAGGTGCAGTTGTTTGTTGCGAACTGAGCGGAGGTGGTCCTCCGCCTCCGCCGCATCTGCTCCCACGATAAGACATTCCACTCCCGCACATCCCAGATGTCCAAGTTCTTTAAGGACCGCAACTTTCCCCCCACGGTGATTGAGAACGCCCTTGACCGCGTCTCCCGCATTTCCCGCGACACATCCCTCACACCCCGCCCCCGCCACAACCGCCCCAAGAGGATCCCCCTCGTTCTCACACACCACCCTACCAACCTCCGGATACAACGCATCATCCTCCGACACTTCCGCCATTTACAATCCGACCCCACCACCCAAGACATTTTTCCATCCCCTCCCCTGTCTGCTTTCCGGAGAGACCACTCTCTCCGTGACTCCCTTGTTCGCTCCACACTGCCCTCCAACCCCACCACACCCGGCACCTTCCCCTGCAACCGCAGGAAATGCTACACTTGTCCCCACACCTCCTCCCTCACCCCCATCCCAGGCCCCAAGATGACATTCCACATTAAGCAGAGGTTCACCTGCACATCTGCCAATGTGGTATACTGCATCCACTGTACCCGGTGCGGCTTCCTCTACATTGGGGAAACCAAGCGGAGGCTTGGGGACCGCTTTGCAGAACACCTCCGCTCAGTTCGCAACAAACAACTGCACCTCCCAGTCGCAAACCATTTCCACTCCCCCTCCCATTCTCTTGATGACATGTCCATCATGGGCCTCCTGCACTGCCACAATGATGCCACCCGAAGGTTGCAGGAACAGCAACTCATATTCCGCCTGGGAACCCTGCAGCCATATGGTATCAATGTGGACTTCACCAGTTTCAAAATCTCCCCTTCCCCTACTGCATCCCTAAACCAGCCCAGTGCATCCCCTCCCCCCACTGCACCACACAACCAGCCCAGCTCTTCCCCCCCACCCACTGCATCCCAAAACCAGTCCAACCTGTCTCTGCCTCCCTAACCGGTTCTTCCTCTCACCCATCCCTTCCTCCCACCCCAAGCCGCACCCCCAGCTACCTACTAACCTCATCCCACCTCCTTGACCTGTCCGTCTTCCCTGGACTGACCTATCCCCTCCCTACCTCCCCACCTACACCCTCTCCACCTATCTTCTTTACTCTCCATCTTCGGTCCGCCTCCCCCTCTCTCCCTATTTATTCCAGTTCCCTCCCCCCATCCCCCTCTCTGATGAAGGGTCTAGGCCCGAAACGTCAGCTTTTGTGCTCCTGAGATGCTGCTTGGCCTGCTGTGTTCATCCAGCCTCACATTTTATTATCTTAATTATAAATCTATATCTTATTATGTTTAATTCTCGTGTGCAGAAAGACTAATTTCCTCTTGCTACAATCAAAATTTTTTTTGGTTGAATCAATAGAAAATTATTGTTCTGAAATTTTATTCATTCATACTGGTCATGAGGAGAGCTGGGATTTTTGTTTTAATGAGACACAAGAATGAGCTCAGTATCCCTTTCACATTATTTCATTGATTCTGCTCATGTATTTGCCAACTTGACCTTTTTAAAAATCAGTCTCTTTGGTTAGTTTGCACAAACTCTGAAATACATTTTCACATTAATAATGCACTTAGTTTAAAAAATGTCAGCTTTAGTTAGTTCTAAATACTTCTTAAACAAAATACTCATATCTTTTTAATTTATGCTGCATGTCCATTGAGGTTGTATTAAAAACTTAGTACGAAGGTACAATCAACTATTAGGGCTTCTTTTGTCATTTCAGGATCTTGACTACAGCAAGACATACACTTATATTTCTTTGTTCTCTTTTACATTGTTAGATAATAGCCTGTTTTAAACAATACATGTTTTCATTGAGGAAGCAATGGAGACAACAAACAGAGGTGGGGTGGTTGGGCCTTTGATGTTTGGCAGTAAACAATGATGTGGTCATGATAGGCATTTAAATTGCAATGTGGATTAAGTCCAAGTTTTTCACAAGACAACATCCTGATAAGGAAGTTAAACCACACATGCAAACAAACTACTTGATAATGAAATTGCTGCTAGCACTCAGTAAAGAGGATGCATGACAGTTGGGTTGATAATGCTACATTTAACAATCTCATATTACAATGATGAGCTGAATAGGAGTAAATAAGTTTTATACAGGATTCTAAGTGCCACTTAAAATCACGCTCAACTCTCAGTGTTTCATTATTGGTTGAAATTGGCTAATTACACTATTTTCAAATGTTCCTATTGAAACAATGCTAGAAAATTTCCTGGGACAGTTGGCCAAGACTTCGCCAATATTGTCAATTTTTTTAAAACCATAAATTGCCTCAGAACCCCACAGTAAGAGAGTAAATGATGTGCTTCTTGTCATATGGGACACCTTTTAGAAGGCAAAATGCAATGGATGCTGATGGACATCTCACAAGGTGATATTTTGCTCTGCATGAGGTACTGAAGGAGGTGGTAAGTTGAGGCAGAGCAGCACAAGCTGCTGCAATTGAAAGGAACTGAGGTGTTCACAGCAAAAGACCTTACCCAGGATAGGAATTTTTAGACAGCACTAATCCTACAAACATATGGCCAAGACAAATGCATATGGAAAACAAAGTGTGAAGCTGGATGAACACTGTAGGCCAAGCAGCATCTCAGGAGCACAAAAGCTGACGTTTCGGTCCCAGACACTTCATCAAAGGGTCTAGGCCCAAAACATCAGCTTTTGTGCTCCTGAGATGCTGCTTGGCCTGCTGTGTTCATACAGCTCCACACTTTGTTATCTCGGATTCTCCAGCATCTGCAGTTCCCATTATCACTGCTCACAGTAGTACTTAATCTTTTTATCTATTAGACTCTTCCAGATTAGTACAAATGATATGAGCTACATCACATATCCTTTTGCAACAGGACCCTGTGTCTCTGTAAATGCTGAGAAATAACCACATTGCCAGATTTTCGATTTTGGAGTTGAAGAAAGATGCTGAGTGAGTTAAAGGTTGACCCTTCCACAATGGCCTGGAGCAGGTTTTCTCACATAATTCCATCATAATTTGTATGTTCTGGTGCACACTTCAAATACCCCTCACAGACACCCACACTAAAGCAGTTTCTGGTGGAAGTCACAGCAGAAATGTGCATAGGCAGCACTGATGGCATTTTGGTACCAAACCAGTAAACATAGAAAGTAATGTTTGCATGTTATGGAGCAGGACTTTGTAGCACAAATGTCTGTATGAAAGCTTGCTGATTTTTCATTGAACCCAATTATAGTTATTGAGTTGTACAGTCTGGAAACTGATCCTTTGGTCCAACTTGTCCATTCTGACCAGATATTCCTAATCCCATTTGTCAGAATTTGGCCCACATCTCTCTAAACCCTTTTCATTCATGTTTACATCCAGATGCCTTTTAAATGTTGCAATTGTACCAACCTCTACCACTTTCACTGGCAGCTCATTCTACCCTCTGCATGAAAAAGTTACCCAAACGGTCCCTTTAAAATCATTCCCCTTTAGTTTTGGGCTCTCCCAACCCACGGAAAAGACCTTGGTTATTCACCCCATTCATGCCCCACATGATTTTATAAACCTCTGTAAGGTCAACCCTCAGCCTCTGCCACTCCAAGGAAAATAGTTCCAACCTATTCAGCCTCTACCTATACCTCAAATGCCCTAATCTCTGCAACATCCTTGGGAATCTTTTCTGCACCCTTCCAAGTTTAACAACATCATTCCTAAAGCAGGGAGACCAGAATTGAATGCAGAATACCAAAGGTGGTCTATCCAATCTCCTGTACAGCCACAACATGACATTCTAACTCCTATACTCAATGCACTATCCAATAAAGGCAAGTTACCAAACGCCTTCTTCACTATGCTGTCTACCTGAAACTCCACCTTCAAGGAAGTATGAACCTGCAGCCCACCGTTTCTTTGTTCAACAACACTCTCAAGGATCCTTCTATTAAGTGTACAAATCCTGCCCTGATTTGCCTTACTAATGTGTAACACCTCACATTTATCTTGGCCCATCTGATCAAGGCCCCGTTGTACTCAAAGATCGCCTTCTTCACTGTCCAATGCACCATCAATTTTGGTATCATCTGCAAACTTACTAACCATTGCTCCCATATTCATATCCAAATCATTTATATAAATGACAAAAGCAGTGGACCCAGCACCATTCCTAACGGCAAACCGCTGGTCACAGGCCTTCAGTCTGAAAAACAACGCTCCACCACCACTGTGTTTCCTACCTTCAAGCCAATTTTTAAAATCTAAATGGTTAGCTCTCCCTGTATTCAATGTGATCTAACTTTGCTAACCAGTATACTATGTGGAACCTTGTTAAACACCTTGCTGAATCTATGTAGACAGCGGCCATGCCCTGCCTTCAATCTTCTTTGTCTCTCCCTTAAAAAAACTCAAGTTACAGAAACGTACGATTTCACATGCAAAAGGCCATTTAACATTTTTGGTGTGAAAAACAGTCATATGGCCCAGGCCAAAGGTAAGGTCAGGGTATTGCTCAATAGTGTAGGGGGAGGGGGCTTATGTTAGTTTACAGGTCGGCACAAAATTGAGGGCCGAAGGGCCTGTTCTGCGCTGTATTGTTCTGTGTTCTATGTTCTATTGTAGATTTACAGTTGTTTTTATGGCCATGATGAATGTAAACATGACTAAAAAAAATGCCTTTGCCTTTCCAAATACTCTTAATCCTGTTCCTTAGAATTCCCTCCGACAGCTTATCCACCACAGACACCATGTTCACTGGTCTATTGTTCCCTGGATTTTTCTTTCCACTTTTCTAAAATAATGGCACTGCATTAACTAATCTCCAGCCTCCTGGCACCTTACCCATGGCTATTGATGATACAAATGTCCTAGCAAGAGACCCGGCAATTATTTCCCCAGCTTCCCACAAAGTTCTGGGATACACCTACTGCTGGATTTGAAACATACCTTCTTCCAGAACTCCTTTGAATCCTTGGATTTATAGGGGTTCTAGAAAAAAAATGCAACTTTGGATATTACAACTGTCCTGCACTGTAAAATACCAGTGTTGTTTCCCTTCTGCATCAAATATCTGGCCATTTCTGACATAGCATGGCCTCTAGCTATTTTTGTCAGCAATCATTTTCCTTCTTGATAGTAGTAGGATCATGCAGCACTGCTTGAAGTTCAATAAAGTTGTTATAAGTGCCCAGTTGCTACATTAGTTATGTATCTAACCTGTTCTTTAATGGTTACATGAGGAGAGATGAAAACTGGGAAAGGAAAGAGTAGCTGAGTCTTGTTAGTGCTATAAAATGTGAGGAAAAACAATTTTTATCAGGTCGTAAATGAAATAAGCTGTTCTACTTTGTTTATACAGCGATGATTTACAAGTCTATCTAATGGAAAAAATGTTTGCATAGTATAAAATAATTGCAAAACCTAACTCAACTAGTCCAAATATTTAACCTGGTGACAAGCTGTTGTAAGGAATACCCACTAAGTGCATTCTTATCTCAACATCATTATGTTTTGACCAATATATTTCAGTAACAACCTGGAAACAATTTGAAATGAACTGAAACATAGAACAAAGAGCCATTGAGAGGGGCTCAGTCTTGGAAATGTTCTCATAGGCAAGATGGCAGGGGTGTAGGATCAAGTTGCTTTCAATAGTTAATTGTTTGGACTTGATTAAGCAAGTAATGTGTTAAATTATATTACAGTTAGTGTTGAGCATTTTATGAAAAACAGTCATATGGCCCAGGCCAAAGGTAAGGTTCAGGGTATTGTGGATTTATGGTTGTTTTTATGGTCATGACGAATGTAAACTTGACTTTAAAAATGTGAAATACTTTGCATAAAATATCTATCTTTTACTCAAGGACACAACTGCATTTTAAAATGATTTGGGTCTGGACCCTTCTTCAGAAAATTCTGAAGGGGCCAGACCCAAAACGTCAGCTTTCCTACTCCTCTGATGTTGCTTGTCCTGCTGCGTTCATCTAGCTCTACACCTTGTTATCTCTCTGTTTTAAAATGGTTTAGTTTTGTAAGTTTAGATATGTAACAGGCCTTCATATAATGATTTAATATGGTTATTGAGTTTTGACTTATTTTAGGCATCAATAGCTACTGTGCTGTCACAACTAATTCAAGAAGTTAAAGGATATTGTTAGGTTTTGGAGAATTCTTAGATGCATCTCTGTTGGCACATTTGGGATAATAGTAATCACTGGGGAGGGTGACACAACATTTTAGTCAAAGCATAAATAGTTTCACTGCTGCTGCATTATCAGTAAAACATGAAAAAAAATGGCAGGTTGATACATTCAAGGTGATAAAAAAATGTTGAACTTACAAAATAACTGGCACATCAAAGAATGAATCAAAAGATAGTAGGAAGTGATATCAATAAGATGACCATTACTAGTGTAGAAACCAATTACGAAAGGCACAAAAAACTGCATCGCCAATCTGAGATCGATCAAATGCTATTCATGCAGTAGCATGTCAGTCAGGGCTCTGGTTTGGTGCACTGAAGGCCAAAGACAAATGGAAAACTTCAATCAACTAAATCAGAGAAATATGTCCAGTCAACCAGTAATGCAAGTTGACGTTCCAAGGTGGATGGACTGAAAGCCACTGTTTTTATTAAATATTCCTTTTTTGCACTTGTTTTAATAAACTGAATTAATTCTGTGAAACCTGTGAAAAGTACTTGGAATGGGTCTTGTAACAAACCAGAACCAGTAAGCTTTTAGATTGGCTTTCCCAAACATGATCTTGGCTGAAATTGACTTAGGTCTTACAATTAATGTTAAAGTTAGCCCCAAAGTCTTACAGGAGAATGTTAGAACAGATGATCTATTTGCTATATAAATATCCAATGAAAAAACAGCTTAATTTAAAAACAAGCTGAACCTGGATTTGAAGAGGAGACACTGGGCTTGAAACATTAACTCTGCTTTCTCTCTGCAGATGCTGCCAGAACTGCCGAGTTTCTCCAGCAATTTCTGCTTTTGTTTCAGATCCTCAGCATCCATGGTTCTTGGTTTTATTTCCACATTATTCGAGCTCGGTAGGCCTTTTATGTTCGGCAAATGTAGAACTAACCAATTTTATGTGATTTACAAAGGTGCACCAGAGTTTCAGATTGTGAGGGAAGAGAGGGAAAGAGATGTTCTGTTGTTTTGCTTTTGTCTAAACTTTTATAGCAAATAGGAATTGATTCTTACTCTGCTGTGGGTGAAGAAACTGGCTAATTATCAAGCATCTGATAAGTAATTAAGATTTATTCTATTTCTGAGGTTCAACATAGGATAGCAGCTGATAGTAAGGTTAATATATAAAAACACAGAATCATAGAATTCTACAGTAAAGAAAGTGGCCATTTGATCCATTGGGTCTGTACTGGTTCTCAACTAATTCCACTCTTCATCCTATCTCTGTAGCACTCTAAATTACTCACTTTCAAATATATAACTAGCTCTCTTTTGACTTGGATGTTCTTAAGCATGAATCACAGAAGCTTAATATGCTTGTACAGCAAATAATTAGGAAATGCAGTGGAATGTTATCATTTATCATGAAGATTTTACATTGTGAATTCAAAATTCGCCGTACAGGGCAATGGTGGGACTGCATCTTGAAAACTATGCACAGTACTGTTCACCTTATTTAAGGGAGGATACAAACACACAGATGTAGTTCAGGGAGATTTAGTAGACTAACACCAGGAACGCGTGTCTTTGCTCATGACAATGTTGTAATCACTTCCTGTGTGATATCCATTCTAGTTTCTGCTGATACACGCAATAACAAGCACAGCTGAATTAAGTAAAGGTGAAGCTACACTTGTTCCATATTGTACATCCAAGCAGACTTAAATTCGCAATTCTCTCAGACAGATCTTTAAACTGGACTGCATAGAAGATACAATTCATATGACATCGAACTACTTCAGGATTATACACCACGACTGCTCTTTCTGGAAAAGCTCAGCAGGTCTGGTAGCATCTCTGAAGAAAAAATATCAAAGTTAACGTTTTGGGTCTAGTGACCCTTCCTCAGAACCTGAGGACTCAAAGTTAACTCTGACTTTTTTTCTTCAGAGATGTTGGCAAACCTGCTGATCTTTTCTGGCAACTTCTGTTTTTGTTCCTGATTTACAGCATCTGCAGTTCTTTTGTTTTTTTTTACAAAAAGAAACAACAAATTGCAAGAGAAAGATGTCTTTGATAATATTGTGAAAATTTCAGGTAATTGCTTCAAATACCATCATAGAAAGGAGACAGCAATATTTAACAAATAATACAGCTTCCTGGAGAACCATAACTTCATTAATGATCTTAATACATTGCCACAATTTTGTGAACATCATGATTTAAAACCAGGATCAAGAATAACTGGATTTGGCCATAGAATTTCTGATTCATTACTTTGACATATGATTTCATCCAAATAATTTTAAATTTGATACTTGGGTGAATGCTACTGTATTTAAAAAAACTCCTTTGTTGAAGAAAATAAAATTGCAACTTCCTCATTTACTTCTATGGAGGGCTGGAAGAAAACCCTCAACATAAAAGGATGTCAACAGTGTCGTTGAGACATAACAGCATTTTCAATATTGAAAAGACATTCATTGCCCATAATAAATAGAGCTCATTGCTGACCACGAAAGAATGTTTTACTCTAAACCTCCTCTGCCAAATACAAGAACTCACAAATAGAAAAAAAGGGTAGTTTCAAGAAGGAACACCTTAAAGCATTGGTGATAATGGGAACTGCAGATGCTGGAGAATCCAAGATAATAAAATGTGAGGCTGGATGAACACAGCAGGCCCAGCAGCATCTCAGGAGCATAAAAGCTGACGTTTCGGGCCTAGACCCACCTCCTCCCACCGACCCTCCTGCAAAAATTCCATCCCCTATTCCCATTTCCTCCGCCTCCGCCGCATCTGCTCCCACGATGAGGCATTCCACTCCCGCACATCCCAGATGTCCAAGTTCTTCAAGGACCGCAACTTTCCCCCCACAGTGGTCGAGAACGCCCTTGACTGCGTCTCCCGCATTTCCCGCAATACATCCCTCACACCCCGCCCCCGCCACAACCGCCCAAAGAGGATCCCCCTCGTTCTCACACACCACCCCACCAACCTCTGGATACAACGCATCATCCTCCGACACTTCCGCCATCTACAATCCTACCCCACCACCCAAGACATTTTTCCATCCTCACAGCTGTCTGCTTTCGGGAGAGACCACTCTCTCCGGGACTCCCTTGTTCGCTCCACACTGCTCTCCAACCCCACCACACCCGGCACCTTCCCCTGCAACCGCAGGAAATGCTACACTTGCCCCCACACCTCCTCCCTCACCCCTATCCCAGGCCCCAAGATGACTTTCCACATTAAGCAGAGGTTCACCTGCACATCTGCCAATGTGGTATACTGCATCCACTGTACCCGGTGTGGCTTCCTCTACATTGGGGAAACCAAGCAGAGGCTTGGGGATCGCTTTGCAGAACACCTCTGCTCGGTTCGCAATAAACAACTGCACCTCCCAGTCGCAAACCATTTCCACTCCCCCTCCCATTCTTTAGATGACATATCCATCATGGGCCTCCTGCAGTGCCACAATGATGCCACCCGAAGGCTGCAGGAACAGCAACTCATATTCCGCTTGGGAACCCTGCAGCCCAATGGTATCAATGTGGACTTCACCAGCTTCAAAATCTCCCCTTCCCCCACTGCATCCCAAAACCAGCCCAGTTCGTCCCCTCCTCCCACTGCACCACACAACCAGCCCAGCTCTTCCCCTCCACCCACTGCATCCCAAAACCAGTCCAACCTGTCTCTGCCTCCCTAACCTGTTCTTCCTCCCACCCTAAGCCGCACCTCCATCTCCTACCTACCAACCTCATCCCACCTCCTTGACCTGTCCGTCTTCCCTGGACTGACCTATCCCCTCCCTACCTCCCCACCTATCTTCTTTTCTCTCCATCTTTGGTCCGCCTCCCCCTCTCTCCCTATTTATTCCAGAACCCTCACCCCATCCCCCTCTCTGATGAAGGGTCTAGGCCCGAAATGTCAGCTTTTATGCTCCTGAGATGCTGCTTGGCCTGCTGTGTTCATCCAGCCTCACATTTTATTACCTTAAAGCATTCTCAGGTTTAGGTAAACATTACACGAAATATAGTATCACTAAGAAAAGATGTTATAGCATTTTGTCTGTATGTGCTGAAGAACATGATTTCCCAGTCTTTAATGGAGCAACAAAAAAAAAATTACAGGAAATGACAAGCATTGGTGTCATCTCACAAGTAACAAAGCCTACAGAATGATAATCAGGCCTGGTCACTTTGCCAAACCAAACAGTTCTATCAGAATATGTGTTGATCTTACATATTGAAAAAAGCAGCATCAAGAGAAATCACCTGTGGCTACTGAGTATGTGAGCTTACCAGCTCTTGAAAAGAAAGATCGTTGCTGAATTTGATGCCAATAATGATTTACATCCAGTCCCTTTAGATGAGAAGTCTAGTCTGCTTATCGCTTCCATTACACCATTTGGGAGTTATTATTAGAAATTATTGCCTTTTAAAATTGCCCCCGCTTGAGAGATTGTCCTATGTTCTATGTCTAAAATTCTACAAGAGTTGGAGGGTGGTATATGTCATATGGATGATATTCTTGTTCATACAGAAACAAAATAAATGCACAGCCAAAAAGTACATATATCCTTGGAACTACTTTAGACAGCTATGCTTACCGTCAGTATGAAATTCAATTCAATTTCTGGGATGTATCATTGATGAAGATGGCATAAAAATATAACTGTCCCTACCCCTGGACCGGGATGTCTGGGCTGAAGTCCCACCCTCCAGAGGTGTACAATAACATTTCTAAACATGTTAATTTAAAAAAAAGGTAAAACCAGATCCCGAGAAAACAAAGGCAGCAAAACAATTTTGTGCTCTAGAATCAGTACATGACTTGCAAATGTTTCTGGGAATGTTAAATAATTTAGCAAAACTTTTATCCCTCTTGGCAACCATCAGCACATCGTTAAGGAACGTTCTCAAAGAGTCTCAAGTATGGTGTTGTGACATATGTCAAGAAGAATCTTTTCAGAAGATCAAGAAATGCTGACTTCTGCTGATGTCTTAGCCCACTACAATCCCATCATTCTTGATGACTTTTACTGCAGATGCCTCAGCTACAGACATTGGAACAGTTCTTTTTCAAGATCATCTGGAAGGATATAGAAAACCCATCACATTTGCATCTTGAGCATTATCAAATACAGAAACTCAACATACAGTTATTGAAAAGGAAGGTCTCTTGATTACCCGAGTCTGTGAGAGATTTTCAGATTATGTATTTGACCTCAGTACATGTCAGAAGAGATCACAAGCTACAGGCCTCATTCTTAGCTGAAAAAGAATTGGCAAAAATATGTGCACATAGATACAAAGTTTTCATCTTCATCTCATGGATTGACATATGAAAGCAAATATGTGCAAGGAAAATATTATTTTCTAATGTACTTATACATATAAAATATGTTATAATTTATTATGATTTCTTTTTATTCATTCATTTATGGGAAAGGGATGCCTCTGGAGAGGTCAGCATTTATTGCCCATTCCAGGGGGCAGCTAAAAGTCAACCACATTGCTATGTGCCTGGACTCATATGTAGTCCAGACCAGGTGAGGATGGCTGTTGCCTTCCGTAAAGGGCATTCATGAAACAAATGGTTTTTCCCAACAATCAACAATTGTTCCATGATCAGATTCTTAATTCTAGATTTTTTATTGATTTCAAATTCCACCATCTGGCAAGATTTAAAACCAGGTTCCCAGAACATTACCTGGGTTGCTGGATTAATAGTCCAGTGGTGATACCACGAGGCCATGACCTCTTCATAAAGAGATGCACACTCCAGAGTGACTGTAGTTAACTTAATCAACAGATGAGGAATTTACTTGAGAACTCAGCTCATACACAAGCAACAAAGATGCTGTAGGTAGTCATGCAAAGAGAACTTAGCCCTATTAAAGACGAACAGAAAAATGATCCCAAAAATCTTGCCATATGTCAATATGGCTTGTCAGAAAAGAAATGAAGTGACTTGTTATGACTTGTTACCAGAGAAAATACTTTGCTATTGTTGATGACTTTTTTTTTATCCTCCTTCAATATGAACCAATGTGTTTGTCAGAATACATACACAACCTCTGGGCATTACTAAATGCAGAGTTCAATCTTGAGCTTTAACAGTGGTCAGGAGTCAGTAAACAGGTGGAAGATCTCATAACTGACTTTTACCTATGTATCATACATAGCCACAAAAGGAGGATATCAGTGATTCCTACAACATTTTCCAAGGCAGTATGTATAGACTGACCAATTTGCATTTGAAGACCACTCTTTTCTAATAGTAGTTGACTACTTTTCTCAGTAGATTGAAGTACAGAAATTATGCACTACCACTATGAATGCAGTCAAAGCCTTGCATGAAATATTTGTAACTCATGGAATCCCAGATTTATTTTAGTATCTGATAACTGACCATTATTTGTCAATGCAACATTTGAGAGCTTTGAGACCATTTCAGGGTTTCAACATATCGCCAGGGCACTGAAGTAGCCTTAGTCAAATGATGAATCTGAATCTGATGTTTAAACTGTCAAAAGCCTCTTTAAGAGGAATAGAGGCTTATTCGCAACTCTACTAAACTACTGCTCGATGGCACTCCTGTCTGATTTTACCTCATTAGAATAATTAATTAAGAGAAATGTGAAAACTCAGCTCTTTATTCTACTAAGGTATTTGACACCACAGATGAGCTGCATTAATGTGAAAGCATGTCAGAAAAAAAAATCAGCAACAAGTGATACAGATATTGTTGCACCCAACCTTGGCAAAACTGGAAAAATGTCCAACAATTTGGGCCAAGGATTCCCAACAACGTATACTAAATCAGTGATGTTTGCACATTCTTGTCACATCAGAAGAAGTGATGTGTTGGAGCTGCAGACACCTTGTCTCACTAAAGAACCATAACCCATCACTGCTGCAAAGGGAACAAGTGAACAAGTAGTGCCCAGGTCACCCAAAGTCAATCCAAGAGACCAGACACCCAGTCCACAAACAAAATGAAACCTGGGCCATTGCAGTGCAAGATAATAAAATGTGGGGCTGGATGAACACAGCAGGCCAAGCAGCATCTCAGGAGCACAAAAGCTGACGTTTCGGGCCTAGACTAGGCCCGAAACGTCAGCTTTTGTGCTCCTGAGATGCTGCTTGGCCTGCTGTGTTCATCCAGCCCCACATTTTATTATCTTGGAATCTCCAGCATCTGCAGTTCCCATTATCTCCATTGCAGTGCAACACACTTTAGATCAGGATGGATGGTCAAGTCTCTGCAGTAACTGAATTTAAAAAGTCAGAGACTTGGAGGGAGATAGGGTAGTGAAAAACTTACTTTAATTGAAACAAAGGCTGTAACACAGAAAAGAACTTACGGGGAGTTGTTGTAGAGGCGGTTAGCCCCTGAAAGAGTTAACATCACAAGTGCTATCCATCAGGATATAACGGACTGTTCCTGGAGGAACTAAACGGTGTCCTATTAGTTCTCTGTGTTTTCTATCGGTGCTTCAGCAGTTATTCTTATTGCTGATAGAATGTACATAAAGTAGTAATGAGTACTTACTGTAAGTTTGATCCTGATGTTTCACAAGACAATAACATGTATCTCTGGATTAACACAAGTAGATTCTACTTAAGTGATAAAGCTACTTACTATTCATCAAGATTGAGTCCACCCTCAACTTAAGGCATCAAGTGGGCATCGTACTACATGGTATCAGTAACTTAGATTAAACCCAATAAAAATGATTGAAGGCAGAGAATCAATCCAAGACATTTAAAATGATAGCTGTACCTCAATAAGATAATGAGCTTGAAAGGATATTGAAGACAGATTCAACAGCAACGCCCGAAAGGTAATTGAATCTATACTTGCTGTGAACAATGGCCTAGTTTTGGCTAATTTAATTTTAAGAAATTCCCACTGTGATAATCTCCACTCACTGCCTTGATTTCCAAACATAGCTCTGCCTCAGTTATTGTTCAAACCAATTGCTCTGGCCCTGAAGCAAACAGGGCATTCTGTAGGAAAGAGACTGAGCCAGGAAAAATAAAGCCTTGCAGGCCAAGCTTGATGTTTTATGATGGTTGTCAGAAGTCCGAGAAATGCACTGAAGGATACCCTTCCAATGATCTATTAAAATGATGCCAGGTAAATGACAAACAAGATGGAATTAAACAATTACCTTCTCCTCTAAAAACTTTTGATATAAAGGAAAAAGATGCATTGTAGGATTTGTTTTTCTCTGTAGATGTATGTTCTGGATTGGGCAGCTGAATAATTCATTCTGTTCCATTTTCTTCGCACTGTTTTCCACGCTGCATGTTATTAATTTGCCCCAAACTTGTCCACTCAGTCAAATGTAGATATATATGCCTTCAAGAATCAATAAAGTAGTGACTTTGTAAGATTCCAACTTAACAAAAAGCTTGTTCCTTTTGTTTTTGTGAATTGAAATTATTCTTTAAATTTCAAAAAGGCAGTTTGTTTTGAAAAAAATCATTACATTTATATGCTATAATTAAAAATATGATTTCTTATATTGGTTTTTATCTGTGCTGACTGAGAAGATTTCATTTTCATTTCACATTTTACTCTTCATAAATAATTGCAAATGACTGCTTTTAGAAGCAATTCATATTGTTTGCATTCAATCAAAAGTACACAGAATACAGTTATTTTTACAGAAATCTTAAAAAGCCCTGATGTGAACTCCTACGTAATTAACAACATTGCAACGAATCAATTCTACACAGTTTATACCAAATACCCTGACAAATGTGCAATCTGATATCCTGCTAACATTAACATTCTTTTTATTCTGTGATCCAAGATATATAATATTGGCACAAATGTTGTGAACAAACACCAACCATCATGCTCAGGTGCATGATAGGCAATTATCGCCTCCCTTTATTAATTAAGGAAAAATTAAGCAAATAAACTGAATAGATTGGTGCCATTTCACATGTTCAGCACTAAGAAGGCATGGCAATCATTCTCACTTGCTGCAGAATCTCTCAGCCATTTTAGACATAGACAATTGAAACAGTAATTATAATCTGTATATTTTGTAGCATCACTCCCTATTCTGTTGGCTGGCTTTTACCTGCAGGTGTTGCTAATTTTGGTTGTGATTTAAACATAGATCACATATTTTAGATGTTTTCCTTTGTTCTCCAATTTTTAAATAGGAGTTGTTGCAATTCCAATTAAAATGATCTCAAACACAATTCTGCGCGTGAACATTCTACTGGCGTTCAATTTGTTTAGTTTGGAGGAGAACCAAAGAGTGCTGAAAGAGAGGTGTGTTTAAATGTCAGCTGAATTTGCTGCATTGTACCTATCTAAACTCTTGTCTACAAACCAAAGTGAATGGAAATATCTCAGGAAATCTACATTTCACTACAATCTCCAATTGCGTTATGCCAGACTTTCAGACAAGCTGTATGAATAGGAGTCAGTGATAATGGGAACTGCAGATGCTGGAGAATCCAAGGTAACAAAGTGTGGAGCTGGATGAACACAGCAGGCCAAGCAGCATCTCAGGAGCACAAAAGCTGACGTTTCGGGCCTAGACCCTTTCATCAGAGAGGAGTCATGCTATTTTGGTATGTTTTGGTGTCTATAGCCTTTATTTGCTACACTATTGATCCTTTCCAATGATAACAATGCATACAAGTCAAATTTCATAAGTAGCAGTGCAGAAACCACAGTACATGAAGGACTTAGACAAATACAGGCACCAGGTAATCAGTGGCATCTCCATAGAAAACTGCTTGGGGAACCCTAAAACACAAAGAAAACAAGGGTAAATTGATTTTCTTGCTGAGGTAGATATTGAAATCTTGGATATCCGCTTGTGTAAATGTTATTGTCTGTTTTTAATAGGAATAGGATCAACGTGATAAAATTATGATAGTGGTTTTCACCAACATCAGAAACAGTTCAACAGACTGCTGTTACGAAGATCACTGGTTACCTGGCAGAAGAATAGGCAAGTGAAGTTGTTTTCTCTTGTGGTTTTTTTCATATCTCCATGCACCCAGTCCCTTCAAAGGGTCAATGGATTGTCAGAAAGCAGGACTCTGCAACTCGTGGCTCTGTATCCTGGAGTTCAACACCTTCCCACCAGGCAATGTCATTCAGCAGCAGTTTATTGTGTCATTTGTTCCTCCTGCCCAAGCCCCAATTTGACATAGAACAGTGTTTAAGGTGGGAAACTCAATTTGAAGAATTTCCTTGCCATGGCAGACCCAGACCGGGCACCAAGTCAGACCTGCCAAGGCTAGAAGCAAATCCTAGGTGGTTACAGAAACAGACGAGTGCTAAGGTGGGCTGGTTATAAGACCTGCCTAAGTTCATTGGAATTTCAGCCATCCTTTTTCGAAACTGTTCAGCCTTCTAGCCCTGATGCCCTCAAAACACCTTGTACTCTTCGCCTGTCCTCAATAAGCTTTCATGCCAATTCGCCAACCCCAGTTCGACTTGTTGAAGGGGATTTCAACAAAAACACTTCAGATCATGACACTTAAGCATACCATACCTGCCTTCTAAAAAAGTGTTTCTCCATCATTGTGTGACTCCCATACTGCAGATTACAGCCATTGTCACAGCCAGAATTGGACCTGCTTGAACCTAACATGAGGTGAAAATGGTTCTGCCGAGTTCACATCTCCGTTTTGAGAGAATTATTGCCCATTATTGGGAAACCACAATTCTAGGAGATGGTGGGAAATCCTGACTTGGACGGTTAAGCAACAATGGGCATCGGCCCCCAAATATTTTGTCATTTACCACAATGCCCCAGCTTGTTCCATGGGCATCACCTACTACACTCTTCAGCCAAGCAAGTCAGGGCTGCCAAACCAGTCTCAATTGATCATGCAGCTTTTAATTCAACCCAAAAATTATTTTAGCTTTTCAGGACCGTCTTCCCTTTGCTACCTTGCACTTATTGTATCTCTGCTACTATACACACCATCGCACAAGATTCATGTTCTATGATTAATTGCTGAGGACTGCTGCATGCTTCCTTTATTCACTCCCTCCCAATCCAACCTCCCACACTATTGACCCACAACGGCCTCTGTGCTGCTCACTCACTCACCCAGCTTTGCCCATCTGCATTAGCAATAACAGCCGAAACGCCCACATTCATCTCCCTCATTTCCTTCCTTTCTCTTGTAGAGAGATGCAGTAGGGCTTAAAAGCCAAGATTAGAACAACTGGGCCTCATTTCAGTAGAGTTTGGGACGATGAGAGGAGAAAGTGTTTGAAATGTATAAAATTCTAACAGGACTGTGCAGACTAGGTGCAGGAGGATATTTTGTCAGGATGGAAAACCTCGAACAAGGAGTCTTGGTCTCAGGATACTAGTTAGATCACTTAGGCCTGAGATGAGGAAATATTTCTTCACTCAAGTGAGTGAACCCGTGGAATTCTGTGCCACAGAAGATTTTGGAGGCCAAGTCATTTAATATATTCAACAAAGGCATCAAGTAGTATGGGGAGAAAGCGGCGTCGTTGCTTTGAGACAGAGGATCAGCCTGATTTGTTAAGTTGCAGAGCAGGTTTGAAGGGCTGCATGTGAATTTTTGTGAATTTATGATTTTTAAAAATTACATATTTCCTTTTCTTTTATGCCTTTCTTTTAATTCCACATGCATGTCCCTGCCTTCATTGTGCTCCCCCATCAATGATTTAAATATACTGATCATTTCCGGTTTTACTTGCTGTTTTGTAATCTGTACATTTCAGTAAGGATGCGTCAATCTGATTGTTTGAAAGGCCTACGTGCTGCTTAACTTGCACCCCTTTGCTGCAGATATTCAGTAGAGGACATTGAACTTGGTCAGATGCCTGATTACTGGAGTTTCCGCTGACACAACACAATATCTTTGGACAAATGCACACAAAGTAAACAGTGATCGGGAAAAGCTAATTTGTCACTTACGGTAAAATATGGCACAGTGTTTCATGTCACGAACTTCTCCTCTTTATGAGTGTTTTCTGGATTTTATACTTCTTTGTTTGTTTTTCTCCTGGTAGAGCTATGGATTTCCCCAGGACATTTGATTCAGCTTGGAAACAATAGGCTAAATCTTTTTGAAGGGATTCTCACTAAGTCTGAGTGAGATTCTCACCATTTCTTACCAGACTCGCCTCGTTAACTTCCTACCCTGCCCTCATGGTGTCCTTCTTGCCTTCGCCTTATTATAGTATATCTTTATATCCTCACCTTACCTCACTGCCATTCTCAGAACAACTCAGTGGATATCCACCAAAAGACCAGCTTCCAAGCATGCATCCACACCATCTTTAAGAATCTGTCGTGCAACTGGACAAGTACTGCCAGTCTGCAACTGACCTGCACAGTTCATTGAATCTCTACAGTGTGGAAACAGGCCTTTCGGCCCAACAAATTCATACAGCCTCCAAAGAGCATCCCACCCAGACCCGTTCATCCTTACATTTCCCACCTAACTTATCTATTCCTGGACACTATAGGGAATTTGGCACAACCAATTCACCTAGCCTGCACATCTTTGGACTGTGGGAGGAAACTGGAGCACCCGGAGGAAGCCCACACAGACGCGGGGAGAAAGTGCAAACTCCACACAGACGGTTGCCCAAGGGCGGAATTGAATCTGGGTCCCTGGTGCTGCGAGGCAGCAGTGATACTCACTGAACCATCATGCCACCTCCTAGAAAACATATGTCATTGATATGGCAGACCAGGGAAATTTGCTTTGCAGCCTAGAATCTGAAGGTCCACCTGGATATAGTGGTGCAGAGGCAGGACTTTCTTTTCTCTCAGATACAATAGTGTAGGCCATGGCAGCAAACCATGTCAGCTTGGTATGAGGTTGCTACCTGAGTCAGTGCAGGAGCATTGCCCAACAATGAAAGAAGAAGATCAGTGACCCTCTCCATCCACCATTGTTAGTACCACTCTCTTCTCTCCGATACCTCACTGCCCACAAAGGCTCACATTGTACCACTTTCATTAAAGACCACATCTTACCTCACTTGCTGGTACTCATTCCAATCCTTGACTCCATTAACCCCACACACTTCTCTACTGTCTACTCTCATTTCCATGAATCCACCAATAGTAACAGCTATGCTACCCACTTTTATCTGCCTTATTACTTGCCCCCTCTCATTCCAAGACATAAACAGCCCACAGTAGGACAAACAGAGTTAAGCTGGGTGGTGAGTTGCTCAACATTCTGCTCCTCACCCCTTATGAGGAGAAGATCCTGACTGGACCAGGTGAGGAGTAGGCTAAGCTCCTGAACTGGTATGGGAGCTGGCCTTGTCTTACTGTGCCCAGACTCTTAACTGAAGGCTATCTTCCTTAATTCGACCAAGGCTGCCTGACAACCATGGCAAGTCTGCTTTTCTTTATATTTTGCACAGACACAAGACAAGACAGAAATAATGTTAGTCCAGTATCTCTTGCTCAGCTACTAGTGACTTGATTATCACTACAATTTTCATTCTTCTGAGAAATGGTGATGATACAGAGCTTATAAAATGAAAATAAAAATGAAAATCTAAGCAATATTTTAAAGTGAAGTGACCAATTTGTAACTACAAGTATTGTGGCCTTTGCTTTCAAGCTGATTCATTAAATTTTTTAAAGATGCATTGAAGAACAAGACTTTCATGTATTGCAGTCAGGATAGTCAAACTAATACAATTGGATAACGTCATTAATTATTAAACCAGTCAAGTTAACTGCCATTGTGCATTAATTAAAAAAAAATTCCTTTTGAATAGTGATGCTTTCATTCCTAACAATTACTTTTAGTAACAAATATAATTTTAAAATCATTTATGTATTCAATCAGTGGCTCAAATCTATAAGGTTTTGCCATGTCCTTGTGTCATTCAAAGATTGGCTGAGATCCCTAATTGCGGCTGATATGGCCCCATTGACAATAATGAGATGTCAATAACTAGACCGACACTGCCTTATTTTGTTCTTCCTGCCAAAGTGAAGAATCTCACTATTTCTCACTTTAACCCAACTGCCAGATTTTGCCAATTGAATTTATTTATATGCTTCAGTTTGTAACTTCCTTATGTCATCTTCACAGCATACTTTCATACTTATCTTGGTGTCATCTGCAATTTAGTCGCCTGCCCCCTATCCAGGTCATTGATGATGAAGCTTGAGCACACACCCACGCGAATATCCACTTGTCACATCCTGCCAACCAGACAAAGACCTACTTATGCATACTGTGTTTGCTGCCAACTACTTTTTTATCAATGCAAAAGTTGCATTAGCCAACACTAAGTCTAGTCTAATCTGCTGTCTGGTTGGTTCCAAAACAGTTTCTTAAAACAACATGCCTCAAAAATGTTCTACAAGCTCTTCATCCAGGCTACTCTTGCGAACTTGACTTTTCCAGTTTGTATGTAGGTTAAAGTCACTCATGATCATTGCTGTTACTTCGTCACAAATAACATCCTTAACAATGTTACACCTTTACCCGCATGTATCTTCCTATGACTCTTGAATATCACACATTCTTCAATAATCATGATCCAATCCTTTTCTCCTGAAGCCATGTTTCCAAAATGGTTATTGGATCAAATTTATTGACTGCAATATGCACTATCAAGTTATTTCTTTCATTATGACTACCAAATGCATTCAGATACAGAGACTTTGGGTTTGTCTTTTCTTTATCTTTGTAACATCCAGTCTTGATTATTAGTATACTCCATTTCCCATACTACTATTTTCTTCTGTTACCTTGCCACTACTCTTTGATATTGTACGTACGCACGTGCGCGAGCATACTTCAGGGGAGCGCCTCACACTAGAATTGGAATTATGATAATCCACTTGCTGTTTCTCCACTTGTTGTTCCTCCAGCTTCTGTTAGGCCTCGCTGGAAATGGGCATGCTGGGACTGGTGCTCTTCTGAACCACAATACCAGGGAAGTACGGAAGTTTTAAGTCAAATGAGAGTAAGAAATTATTTCATTGAATCTCTACAGTGTGGAAGCAGGCCATTTAGCCCAATGAGTCTAAACCAACCCTCTAACCAGCATCCCACCCACACCCACCCTATCTCTGCAACACTGCATTTTCCATGGCTAAATTACCTAACCTGCACATCTTTGGATGTTTCTAACTGGGTTGTAAGTAACATGATCACAGGTCACAGCAGCTGATGGCCACGTAAACCAGGGCAAGTTGGGGTGGCATGGTGGCTCAATGGTTATCATTGCTGCTTCACAGTAACAGGTGTCTGCATTCATTCCATCCTCGGACGACTGATTGTATGGAGTTTGCTCATTCTCCTTATGCCTGTATGGGATTCCTCTAGCTGCTCTAGTTTCCTTCCACATCCAAAGATGTGCAGGTTAGGTAATTTAGCCATGGAAAATGCAGTGTTGCAGAGATAGGGTGGGTGTGGGTGGGATGCTGGTTAGAGGGTTGGTTTAGACTCAATGGGCTAAATGGCCTGCTTCCACACTGTAGAGATTCAATGAAATAATTTCTTACTCTCATTTGACTTAAAACTTCCGTACTTCCCTGGTATTGTGGTTCAGAAGAGCACCAGTCCCAGCATGCCCATTTCCAGCGAGGCCTAACAGAAGCTGGAGGAACAACACCACATTTTCCACTTGGGGACCCTACAGCTCTCTGGACTCAATATTGAGTTCAATAATTTTAGGGCCTAAACTCTCCCATGTCCCAGCTCCCTCCCCCATACACCAGGCCTTTTTACCACATAGCCTGCCAATACACATGTCCTGTTGTTAATCTCTAACAGTCCCTATTAATAACTATTCACCCTTCCGGTCTGATCATTGGCAACTCCTTTGTCTGTCCAACTCCCTTTCTCTCTCTTTGGGCTCTTACCTATCATTTACTCCCTACCCCACCCACCTCCCTATTTTCTGCATATAAACTGACGTTTTCCCAGCCACCATCAGTTCTGAGGAAGGTTCACCAGACCCGAAATGTGAACTGTGCTTTTTCCTTCACAGATGCTGCCAGGCCTGCTGAGCTTTTCCAGCAACTTTGTTTTTGTACCAGTCCCAGCATGGTTCAGATATACTTTCCCAGTACTGAACCCACTTCCCAAACACCAATCTTTAGAACATAGAACATAGAACAGTACAGCACAGAACAGGCCCTTCAGCCCACAATGTTGTGCCGACCATTGATCCTCATATATGCACCCTCAAATTTCTGTGACCGTATGCATGTCCAGCAGTCTCTTAAATGACCCCAATGACCTTGTTTCCACAACTGCTGCTGGCAACGCATTCCATGCTCTCACAACTCTGTGTAAAGAACCCGCTTCTGACATCCCCTCTATACTTTCCTTTGAGCCACATATTCAGCTATTTAAATTTATGTACTTTTTACAAGCTCACACAATAATTCCGGTATTGTAACCTTTTGAGACTCTGCCTTTCAAGTTAGCACCTAGCTCCTCATCACATTCATGTAGAATCTCTTTCTAGTTCTACCTATGTTGTTAATACCTACATGGATCACAACCACTGGATCCCAATGTAAGTTCCTTGCCAGCCCTAAGCAGATCTCCAAGCCTTGGCAACAGGCAGGCAACATAGTCAACTTGACTCTTTGTTTGCTAGAGAGAACAACGTCTACACCCTCTCATTATCTCTGACTATTACACATTCTCCCCGAATGTGATAAGCTTGCTGTATCATAGTGCCAAGGTTAGTTTTATCTCACATTTTGCAGCCCATACTCTCATTCAAATAAGTGGAAAGAACCTGAAACCTATTGGGCAATTGTACAATGCTGCACTCCTATAACCTAGGTCCTCTGATCAGAGGACCCGAAACGTTAACTCTGTTTTCTCTTTCACAGATGCTGGCAGACCTGCAGAGCTTTTCCAGCAACTTTGTTTTTGTTCCTCTTGTCACCCTCACTTATAGTCACTATCATCTGTCTCTGGCTGCTGATTAAATTAAAATATCCTATGCTACATGATGTGAGAGCTCCTGCTAAAAAGAATTTTCCATCTCCCTGATACATTGTAGTGTCTGTAATTCAGCTACAGCTCATAACCTCTGAGGCAAAAACTGCTTAAACTTCAAATATGTACTGCAATTGTGTTTAAAGTAGATTACAGTGGTATCCAGGAGCTCCCATGCTGCAGCATTGACACAACACCTGAACTATAATCCTTAATGAGTTTTAATTATACACCAATTTACTTATTCTGACTTTTTGATATCTCATTACCTTTATCACCAATTTATTTACTATGTTTAATATGTAAGGATAGAAAAAACCTCAACTATCTCCAAATCCTCCATTATCAACATCTTGGGGGTTACTATTGACCAGAAGCTAAACCAGACTCACCGTATGAATGCTCACCCTACGACTATAAGAGCAGGTCAGAGGCTAAGAATCCTGTAGCAAGTTGCTCACCACCTGACTCCCCAAAACCTGTTCACCATCTACAAGGCATAAGCCAGGCAATTATGGAATACTCCCCATTTATGTGGTTGGGTGTGAAATAACTCCACAGAGGTTGATATCCCACCATCAATTCACCCTATAGTCACATGTAGCATGCTGATCCAGCTCCCTCAGACCCAGCACTTAGACTGAGTTAGGGAACCCTAATTGGACTAGATTAACAGCCCTATCAGTGAGCTCATATTCTATGAAGTCCACCTGGCTGACCTTGTTACAATCACGAGAGATGCAGCTCCAACAACACTCAAGAAGCTTGACACCGTCCAGATCAAAGCCACCCCCGCTTGATTGGCACTACATCCATTAATATTCACTTCTCCACTGAGCAACAGTGTGTCCTATTTAGAGATACATTGTTGATGTTCCTTTGACAGCATCTTCCAAACCCACTAATACTTTGATTTGGAAGGACAAAGGCAGCAGATACATGGGACACCAGCACCTGCAAGGCACTCATCATCCTAACCTGTTTCATCACTTCCCTGTGGGAATCACCTCCCTAAAGACATTGTGGGAATATCTACAACACACGGACCGCAGGGATTCAAGAAGCAGCTCACCACCACCTTTGTAAAGACAACCAGGAATAGGCAATTAATACTGGGCCAACCAGTGACTGCCACATCCCACAGCAAATAAAAGAAACACCAGAGATTCATCAAGCACCTAGTTCCTTTGTCAATAGTCATATCCAAATCAATTCCAATCAGCTCCAAAGAATGTAGCTCTTAATATGACTGCTAGCCAAAGGGGCATTTTATCGCCTGCTCCTCTCAGTGTTACTGACTCCATTTCAGCAATGACAACACACCCATTTCTTTAGGTGCTGCTGATTCCTTCTCTCAAGATCCTCTTCTTACTCCCATGCACTTATCTGATCTTGGCAACAAAATAGAGAAAAAGTTCATTATCCAACATTACAAAGTTCTACATTGACTATATCCAAGAGCATAGCTCCAAATGACAATCATATGCACTGTTACAAAATTCAACAAATAGCTGTAGGGTGGAAGTTTCATTTTGTTAACTGACCAAAAAGCCCTTATGATTGCATTCTGTCGAAAGAACATGGCAACAACCCTAACAACAGTACTGGTCTGGAGATTTAGATGGTTCATCAGTGTGATATTGATTAGTGTGAGGCAAAAGGTCTAGCAAATGTGGACATTCTTATAACATTCCCAATCAACACTGATTCATTTCTAGCAGTTAACTATGAATTGCTTCACATACATAAATAACGTGCCAGTGTCTGCCAGAGATATTATTGTGAAGTGGAGGTGCTGGTGTTGGACTAGGACAAGGTAAGAAGTCACATAACACCAGGTTATAGTCCAACAGGTTTATTTGAAATCACGAGCTTCAAAATGCTCCGAAAGCTAGAAAAATTATAGGAGAGAGTTGCAAGAATATGATACTCTGAATATTGCTCAATTATGAATGGTTAGACTGAAGAATACGATGATATATAGTGACAGAAATATTTCTCATAGAAATAAACTGAGTAAAGATCAAGGTGGTTTCCAATGGAGTTTAATAGTCCTTGTCATGCCAAAGTTTAGAGATAGGTTGTTAGAGGAATTTCTCAAGAACACACAGCGTTTGACTGTATGAAGGCAGTGGCAAGAAACTATTTTTGTATCCAAAGTTAGATAGAAATTAAAGTGTTTTGTGAAATGTTGTAAAGCATATCTCAGAATGAGAAATGATACATCCTAGGTTAATTTCATTGCATAGTCAAACACAAGAAAATTATTGAAATTAGTAAATGCATATCAATTTCTTTAAAGTGAAGGGGAAAAATATGATCTTTTTGACAGCTACAGCAAATGGATAAATGTTCTATATGTGCCCACTGTGACATGTTCCTGAATTATTCAGGTTTTGAGCAACTGGTTTGCAATTTATCATTTGCCAGATGCGTTGGTGAGAGAAAGTGGATCACAATCAGAAACATCAGAAGTTTGAAACATTTCTGATTGAGAATTGAGATAAACACATTTCAATATCATCCAGTGTCAAATGCTGCTGCAAGAAGAAATGTACAGATTACGAAGAACTCTTTCAGAAATATTTGACAGGTGACAAGCTAGGCAGTTATTTAATGTTTCTATTTGAAATAGGAAACACGATTTTCTGTTCTCTTGCAGAGTAGTCCACAAGCTACAACAACAGGCTGCTCACCAGTGTGCTAATAATTAAACATTCAAAGTTTACTGTGCTTAAGCCTGTCATCAATAGCAATTTAAGAGAAAACTAAGTCAAACTGGTAACGGGTCATGATACACAACTTAAGAGAATCCAGTGATGGTCAGAAAGTCGTATTATAAAACAACAGCATGATAGATCCACATATGTAATGGAGTTGTTGTAAATAGGCTAGGTAGATCGCACGAATATAGAGAAAGATGACCAGAATCATGGAGATCAGACACTTAAGAGAGGATATCAGACAATAGGAAAGCATGTTTAGTCATGTACAATCCAAATTGTTCACACAACACAGACTTAAGGTCAGAAAATCAAAGTTAAATTGACACTGAAAGTATGCTGGCATTAATACAGCAAAGTGAATTTGGGCTTTTGATTAAGATAAATCAATCACTATCACAGCCCTGCTGAGGTTGGTAGTCAAACTTAAGTTCTGTCTTAGGGACAGTCAGAGTATCAAGCTAATAGAAATGAGAAGAGACATCTAGACATAAAGAGAAGGAAGCCAGATAGATTAATTGAAAATATGTAAGAAGGAAGGAAAAATGTTGTTCCTCTCAACATTTCTTGTCAACCTATGATATTTTTGCTTAACACATGCTGTTCTTGTATAAAAAATGACTATTTTATCTGTAAATTACTCTGGTAGTATCAGTCAGATCTGGTTTGGTTGTGATTACTGCAAAAACAACTTTTCAACCCAAACTGTTAAATATGAGGCATTGTTAATATTAGGTTTAGCCATTTCTTTTTATTCATTCATCATTGGCTGGGCCAGTATTTATTGCCTATTCCTAGCTGTCGTTGAGAAAGGGTTGGTGAGATACCTTTTTGAAGTGCTGAAGTCCATTTGCTGTGGATAGACCACTATGCCATTAGTGGGATGTTTGAGTTCTTTGATCCAGTGATGCTGAAAATATAACAATATATTTTAAAGTCCAAACTGAGTGGTTTGGAAGGGAACTGTAGGCGCTGGTATTCCCATGTATCTGCTGCCCTTGTCCTTCTAGATGATAGTTGTCACAGGGTTGGAAGGTGTGGTTTATGGAGTATTGGTGAATTTCTGCAGTGCATCTTGTACACAATACACACTGTTGCTACTGGCAATCAGAGGTGAGGGAATGAATGTATGTAGATGCATTTCAATCAAGTAGCTGCTTTGTCCTGAATGGTGTCAAGATTCTTGAATGCTGTCAGAGTTTTAGCCATCCAGGCAAGCACAAAGAAACATAGAAATTAGGACCAGGAACAGGCCATTCAACTTTTCAAGGCTTCTCTGCCATTCAATATGATAATGGCTGATCGTTCAACTCAGTACCCCGTTCTCTCTTTCTCCCCATAGCCTTTGGTCCCCTGAGCCCCAAGAATTATAACTTCTTCTTGAAAGCATTCAATATTTGGCTTCACCTACTTCCTATGACAGACAATTTCACAGGCTAAGTGGTCTCTTGGTGAAGAAATCTCTCCTCATCTCAATCCTAAATCGACGACACCATGTTCATTAACTGTGGCCCCTGGTTTTGGAGTCTCAAGTAATTGGGAACATCATTCCTGCAATTACCCTATCTTGTCCTATTAGAATTTTAAAGTTTTCTATGAGAATACCACTTTGCTCCAGTCTTCTAAACTCCAATTAATATAGTCCCAATTGATCCTGTCTCTCTCTTCATACATCAGCCTGCCATGCAGGAATCAATATGGTAAATCTTTGTTGCACTTCCTCCACAGCAAGAACATCCTTCCTCAGATAAAAAGACCAAAACTGCACAGAATACTCCATGTGTGATCTCACCAACAACCTTTGTAATTGCAGCAAGATATCCCTTATCTGGTATTTGAATCCTCTCCCTGTGAAAGCCAACTGTTTGCCTTCAAGTGGAGAGTTTTCCATTAGACACTTGTAGATGGTGGACAGGCGTTAGAAATACTGACTGCAGGATCCCTAACCTCTGACCTGCTGTTTTCCACACAGTATTTACATGGCTACTCTAGCTCACTTTATCATGGATGGTAACCCCCTGGATGTTGCTTCAATGATGATAGTTCCTACTAAATTTCAAAGGACAAAGATTCAAATCTCTCTTGTTGGAGATGGTCATTGTCTGACAAAATGCTACTTGTCAGCTTAAATCTGGATATTGTCCAGGTCTCGCTACATATGAATCGTCATAGAATCCCTACAGTGCGGAAACAAGCTCTTCAGCCGAACAAGTCCGCACCAACCGTCAGAGCATCCCACCCAGACCAATCTCCCCATAATCAACATAATCTACACCTCCCTGAACACTACGGGCAATTTAGCATGACCAATCCATCTATCCTGCACAACTTTAGACAGTGGGAGGAAACTGGAGCGCCCAGAGGTAACCCGCGCAGACACAGGGAGAATGTGCAAACTCCAAACTCCATAATCAACCAAAGGTGGAATCGAACCTGGGTCCCTGGTGCTGTGAAGCAACAGTGCTAACCACTGAGCCACTGTGCCACCCATATGTGGGCATAGACTGTTTCATTATCTGAAGTGGAGTGAACGTTATTGAGAGCATACCTGGGCAATTTTCCACATTGTCGGCTACATGCCAGTGGGGTAGCTGTACTGGAACTGCTTGGCTAGGGGAGTGGCAAGTTCTGGAGCACAAGTCTTCAATACTATTGCCAGAATGTTGTTAGGACTTATAGCCTTTACAGTTTCCAGTGCCTCCAGATGTTTCTTGGCATCATTAGGAATGAATCAAATGGCTGAAGTCTGGCATCTGTGGTGCTGGGCATCTCTGGAGGAGAGTACCTTCTCAGAGCACATTCTGCACATTTGTTACCTTCAATAATTCCTCCAGGTCGTCTTGAGGCCAGATCCTTCTGTGCCTTGGAATTCTGCAATCTGCCTTCATTTAAATACTTCATTGATTTTTTTTATTCTTCTTTGCATTTTCCCATGTTACAGCATTATAAAGTTTTTCTTTGCCCACTCAATCAACCTATCTACATTGCTTTACAAATTCCTTACATCTTTTTCACAGCTTGCTTCTCTATCATCTTTGTGTCAATTTAACGATTGTAGATTTGGTTCCTCCATTCAAACCATTGAAATAAATTGCAAAATGTGAGGGCCTTTCACTGTCTTTGTGACACTCCATTCATCAGATCTTGCCAACCCAGAAAGGATCCATTTATGCCTATTTTCTGTTCCCTGTTGGCCAACCAATCCTTTATCAAGGCTATTATGTTACCTTTGCACCACAAACTCTTAATGTTTCTTAGTTACTTTTGATGACATTGTCAAATGCCTTCTGTAAATCTATGAACAGCACATCTGAAGGTTCCCTTGATTCACATTGAGTCTTACTTCCTCAAAGAAATCCAATTATTTGGTCTGACATGATTTCTCTTTCAAAAAACCATTTTGACTACCTGATTGCATTGAGATTTTTTAAATGCCTCACTATATTGTTCTCAATAAAAGAACCAGAGGGAACACATTCAATATATTGGACTGAGATGTGGAGTTATTTCTTCAATCATGAGGTGGCAAATCTTTGGAATTCTCCACCCCAGGGGGCTGTGGAGACTCAATCATTGAGTATATCCAAGGTAGAGATTAACAGAAATGCTATATATTAAAAATATCAGGGGACATGGGGAATGTGCAGCAGAGTGGCATTGAGGCAGAAGATCATCTATGATCTATTTCTGTTGGAACTAAATGGCCTACTCTTACTCATATTAATTATGCTCCTATGTTTCTATCTTCCTAATCCAATAGCTCAATCGTCTTCATTTCAGAGTTTCTAGCATTAAATGAGCAAACATTAAGGGTTGTTATTATGGTGAGACTTCAATTGTCTGAAATCTTTAAGGACAGTGAATGAACAAACTGCACTAACAAACAAAAACTTTAGACCATCTCCCTAGGTGAAAATTTTCTCTTTATGAGCCATTATTGGCAGAATTTTCTGCTACAGTAAATAACTATAACTATTTTTATTTTCACAAATGATTCCAATCAATTCCAGTCAGTTGATTTGTTTAAAAATATCCTAATCTTTAAGCTCTCTCAGCAGACCTCCACTAATGTACTGCTGAAATAATGATAACTTATAGAGCATTAATAAATTGTTGGACATACTTTAATGCACCTTTGTAGGTTGATAGGCACTTTCACCCTATCCCTTGAAGTCATGGATTGGTAATCGAACTTACGCATTTCTAAACTGGCAAGAAGCTACTTCAAAAGCTTACATTAAGTAAATATTGACAGAGAATTTGAAAATTCACATTCTTACAATTAAGGATGAGCTATTTTATTGCCATTAATTGTACTGTACTGATTTTCTTTTCTAATATGTATTAAACTCATTACAACAAAACTTTATAATATTGTATTGACTTATTTGATTTATTGATAACGGATAATCACACATTTATCAATAGGTTATTGAAAAGTTTTCATTATTTATCACCCTTGCAAACATTGAATGTGTAACACAATTACTTTCTTAGCAAGTAAACTCTTCACACCATAAAGAGAAATGTTTTCTGGCAATTTTATTTTGTACCATAAAGTCAATATGGGATAGAAATGTTATAGGAGGTTGTATTGCATTTAAATGTTAAAGTGAAAACAATCTGCCTGTATCCCAAAGTGTAGTATAAAACAAGATCATTCAACCTGTTCTCACATTGCTAAGAGTATAAACTAAGGGTCCAAAGATGTGCAAGTTAGGTGAATTGGCCATGCTCAATTGCCTATAGTATGCAGGAATGTGCAAGCCAGGTGAATTAATGGGAAATGCAGGGTTACAGGAATAGGGTAGGGGTGTGAATCTGGGTGAGATGCTCTTCAGAGGGTCAGTGCAAAATCGATGAGCCAGATGGCCTGTTTTCACATTGTAGAAATTCTATGATTCTACACCTAAGTTAATTATCTGTTGTCATTGTGGCTTAATTGTTATGCAGAGCATGGATATAAGAGATTACATTTAGAGTGGAGAATAAATTGCTCTCAATGTAATGTTAAAGTACAACGCTGCAAGATTTATAATGCTGTAATAGTAAATCCCAGCACTGCTATTTTTCCACTGATGATTTAATGTGATGCACAAACTTGAACTAAATGATATGGAACAAAGATGGCAAAATATTTGCAACATGTAGCTAAACTGGTGTATCATAAACAAAGACAAGTTGAACATAATTAAAACTATCTTGGATCAGACAGAACCTGAGGCAAACACGATGCCCAGTGTTTCAAATAAATATGTTCATGTTGGTTTGTGAAGTATTCTGCACCAAGGGTATCCCAAGATTTGTGAATTTTGAAAACATTTAAAATATTGTTTCCTATTGTTTCCACCAATATAAAAATATAGATAACAATACATGTGAAAAATAGATAGTTACACTTCAAATTTAAACTCCATACACCAAAAAAAGGATAACACATTAAAACACAATTGTGAACACATTAAAAGCTAAATTTTATTTTCATATTAAAATAGTAAGCTTTATTGCTGATTTTTAAAAATAAAATGACCATGATGTTCTTAAGTTTTTCAATGTTTATATATTTCTTTTTATACTAGATTTATCTTTATTAAGAGAGCTCTTTAGTCAGAGAACTGTAGCACCATTAATATACAGAAGAAAGCCCATGATGTCTCTGCCAGCTGCCTACTACAGCAACTTAAAAATAATTTCACTTCAGTGCTCTCTTCCTACAGCCCTGCACATTTTTCTGTTTTAAATATTAATCTCTTTTTCCCTTAAAAGATGTAATGGGCACTGATACAATAAATGCCCTGTGGAAAAATATCTATGGTCATATAATCTTATATAAATACTTTCTCATATCTGATCTACACATACTTTTATAGCTTTAGTTTGATGACATTTTTTTCTACATAATGTCTTGTGATATTAGTTCCAATTTGTAATGTTACTTGTATTTAGTTCATTGATACTAAATAATATATTTAAAAGCAAAAGCATTATATTTTTAGGCATTGACTCCAAATGTTGTTTCCAGAACTGAATGCAATCAATTTCCACTTCTTGCACTGCTGAAATTTTTGGTATCGTGATTTCTCATGAGTCACAGCAGTATCAATTACTGACACAGTTTTGTGCTTTAAAATTATGGTTCCAGGAGACCTGACCTAGTTAATTATTAAATGCCCACATGCCATGAGCTTAAAGTCCAAACTCTCCAGTGTGTGTCAAAATGTTGGAAGCCTTCTTAGAGTGTTAATGGAAGTTTGTTTATATTGTGGGGGGTTACAATGGGAGAATGAAAACATTGAGGACATTAGCTTACTTTTGAGTTTAGAATGGTCAAGGATTCCTGTGAGAAATGCCTTGACACAATGCTGGATTAATTTTGTCACTCATTAGTATCTCGTTTTTATATTGCATTAGAACCTGGATGTAACATCTACTTTCAACTTGTTTGCATGTCCTCATTGATTAAGTCATGTAGTACAAAAATAAACATCTTTTATATTGTTTTAAATAATAAAACCTGTTACCCATGTAATGTTTTGATTTTTGTTTCTGAACTTTGACCCATTACTGTTGCCATTTGTAAATTTGAATGTAAAATTATAATATATGACAATTTAGGTTTAGTGATCTTCAAAATTTCTCCTCTAAAGCCAAAATTTCACAAAAAAAGTGTTTCTTTTAAATGTAAAGTAATTGTCATGGCAAGGGGCATTATATCTGAGAAAACTGGATCTCGAAAAGCTAAAGGCACACAATGTTATGCTAGAAAACTGCACTAAAATAATTTGTTTGACCTTTTGACATATTATGACATTCTCAGCATGCAATTATACAGTTTTCAGCTTTGCTAACTCCAACGACAGCCAAAAATAAATCAAGACCAGATCAACCTTTGGTCACTGTATCAATAATTTTTCTTCCTAACACTTACTGACAATTTACAGGAAATCATTTTTGCATGAGGGGCAAGGTTTTGCAATCTGTAGAAAGAAAATGGCATTATTGTGACGAAAGTGATAAAGATCTCCTTAATTTTCCATGTATATATTCTGAATATCTAATATTGGTCTGACGTTTGGATTGTAAACAGTTTCAAAATAAAAGTTACAATAGCTGTGTTCAGAATCAGGGTCCTGCCTTTCCTGAAGATTACACTGATTATGCCATATCTATGTCATAAAACTTCAAATGGCTCAAAGGGCCAAGGAAATTAGGTGCATAAATAGTTTACACTATTAATTGCACCTTGCCATACTGCTTTGGGTTTCTCTGCCACTTTGCTTTATCCTTCTCCATACACTGAAAGGTTAACTACAACAACTCTGCCCCAATTTAAATCGAAGGCAAATAAGGTATTGTTTTTAAAAAAACAGTGACTCAGACACGACTGCAACTTCGATCATTGAATGATGGTGCTGGTGGATGAAAGGGGAAATAGGGGCAGATAATATTAGTTTCTATGTAGTATTATTAGATTGTTTGTGATAATGTTAGATTTTACGTGTTTGCTACATGCCAATCAGAATGCACCAAATAAAGGATATCAGATGTCTGAGTCTTGAAATTGCAAAATTGTATAACTAGAATCATGACTGAAGTGTTAAAAATGTAAACTGCACACTTCTGGTGATGACTAGGGCTCATAAACTGGAGAGAATTGTATACTTGCACATATGCTCAAATAAAATCTTTGCTTACTTGAACTCACAGCTTCAAGTGCTGTTTTCGTTACAACAAAGAACTTTCTGACTGTAGTTAAGGCTGATTCAGGTCATTCACTGAAATACTAATCCAAATGTTATTCAGTGTAAATTGCCTTAATTTCTTTAAGCTGAGAGAACATGACATGCCAAGCATAATGCCACTGAAGATAGCCTATGGGAAACTCAGGTTCTGTGAGTGGGGATCACAGAAATACAGCTCTAACCAATGTGTAATGCACTGCCCCTTTCTAAGAGGGGCACTTGACCTGGCAAATAACACATCTAATTGAAGTATCATAACTACTCATAGCCTAATGTTATAAATATATGATTTGATGCCTGATTTACAGACACGAAGGCCTAATAAAACATATTTTCTTGTTTGACGTAATTATTTCAAACCCTATATTGTTTGAGACTGCTGCTAAATGAAACAGAAACCAGGTACAGGAGTCTTGAGGGAGGAGTTTGTTCATTACATTTTCTGGAAGTGTAATCAGATTGCTGAGAAAAGAGGAGCTTAATGTTCTCAGCCATGCTGCACGTTACAGTCTCTCTCATAGCTGGCCTTACGATATTGACAGTTACCTTCTCCTTTGGACTGATGGTCCCACCAGTTCTCTGCTGCTCTCAGAGGTTATGGCCCACCTTGTCCTGCAAAAGAGAAGGCATTTCTGTTATTCCTTCATGGGATGTTGGCATTGTTGGCTAGACCAGCATTTATTGGCCATCCCTAAATGCCCTCTGCAACTACAGTCCTGGGTTTAGGGATACTAAAGTACTGTTAGAAAGGGAGTTACAAGATTTTGATCCAGTGACAGAGAAGGAACAACAATATAATTTCAAGTCAGAATGGTATGTGGTTTGGCCACGTTGTAAATTGAGGTCCCATTTAATACTGTTACTTCAAATTACACGTTTAGCATTTCAAGCATGAGACCTCATTTAACTATGTTACAGAAAAAATTAGCCTCTACATGCATAAATAAAAGGTTCATCAGGCAGTTCTGCCTGCAAGTTCTTCTCCAAGCCATCCACCATTCTAACTTGGAAATATATCACTGTTTCCACATGGTGACAGTGCTGAGCTCCTGGAATTAACTCTGTACTGGCATTGTGGGTCAATCTACAACCGATAGACTGCAGCAGTTCAAGAAGACAGCTCACCACCACTTCCTCAAGGGCAACAAATAATGGACAATAAATGCTGACCAGCCAGCAACACTAACATCCCATGAGTGAATAAAACAAACCAAACTACCCAATTATGGATGCAGTATTTGGGAAACCATGTTTTGGTCTTGAAAGTAATGAAAACTAACCTTTAAATGAAGGTGGCAAGAGGACAATAGTCACCTTGGCATCCTGAGGAGCAGCCTATTGTCACTGGCCATGACGGTTTAGAAAAGTGAGTCACAGAGCGTAGATTGCCAGTCCCTAAACTAAGGTCTATCAATAGGCAGAGGTGGGAAGAGTAAAAATGAGACAATCAAAAAGAAAAAGCCACCATCTTATGTGAGAAAAGACCAAGAGTTCACCTACATCAGCCTGAGGGAAAAGCAAAGACTGTTTACTATCAAAAGCTCCAGGGCAATCAGAGACCATTACTTGACCATTCCAAAACCACCATCCCTGCTCTACTATTCTACAGGGCGGCTTCACAATTGGTGAAGCATTCTCATCTGTCACAGTTGTAAGTTTTCTTTGTCGTATTAACTAATGTATCATATCTAAACTGCTGCCTCTTAACAAACTAAACAAGCTGTCAGAAAATAGCTACAAATTATTGACTGCTTATGTTAGGCAACTCTGATAATGAGCCACCCCTCAAATCAACAGACAACTTGCAGAAAGTGGTCTTCCCACATATCTGCCTTCCAGGTACTTCTGGATTTCAGATGTTATGAGTTTGGAAGGTCATGTCAGAGGAGACTTGGTGAATTACTCCAGTAGTTCTTATGGATGGTTTACACTATGACCACTGTGTGTTGGTGGTGAAGGTAATCAATGTTGAATGGGGTGGATGGGGTACCAATAAAGTGGACTGCTTTGTTCTAGATAGTGTCAAACTTCTTTCGTATTGAGCTGAATCTATCCAAGCAAGTAGAGTGTATTCCATCATAAACCTAATCTTATAGATTGTAAACAGGCACGGGGGAAAGAGGAGGTGAGTTACTTGCTGCAGACTTTCTAGCCCCCAACCTGCTGTTCTAACTACTGTATGTATATACCTGGGCCAGTTCAGTTTCTGCTCAATTGTCAGGTCTCCCTATCTCTCCTCAGTCATATTTCTCATTGCCTTGGGTTTCTGGTGGTTCATAACACAATCGATACTCCAGTGGAAATAATGAGAAAAACCGTGGCGTTTGGATTGAACATGGGGGTGCCTGGAGCTGGCAAATGGACCCTTTCTGAACGAAAACCAAAAGAACTGCAGATGCTGTAAATCAGGGGCAAAAATAGAAGTTGCTGGAAAAGCTCAGCAGGTCTGGCAGCATCTGTGAAGAGAAATCAGAATTAACATTTCAGGTTCTGAAAAAGGGTCGCAAGACCTGAAATGTTAACTCTGATTTCTCTTCACAGATGCTGCCAGGCCTGCTGAGCTTTGACAGCAACTTCTGTTTTTGTTCCTCTCTGAAAGAAAGAATGTTGCTCTGGGAAGAAGGTCACATGAAGAGAAAGATCAGGCAGATAAAGGAATTCCGCAACCAGATGTAAATTACAATGTAAATACTGAGTCCTCCTTGTTTAAACACAATCTTCTTTTAAGTTTCTAATGATGTTATGCCAGTGAAATGAATAATCCCTGTTTTACATGTTGCAAACAAGTTGTGGCTCAAACTAGAAGACAGTTTACTCCAAACTTAAACCCAATTAAACTCCAGCTTCGCTGGGCCTCCTTGATCCCATTCTTGATTGAATTCTGGCTTGATATCAAGGGTAGTCACTCTCAGCTCATAGAATGTCTGCGATTTTGCAACATCACTTTGAGGAAAATGCCTGCCACAGCTGAAAAGGTGAAGGTAGGTGGGAGAGCTGCAGGTTGGTGTGAGAGTAAGGCAGAATATTTGGATGTTCAGCTTGAATTCTGAGTGTTAATTGGTGATTGATATGGGTATGATGCATTGAATTGCATGAGAGGTTAAAGAGGGTGGAAGATGTCGTGTAAAATGCATTAATCAATCTTAACTCTGCAGATACATTCATTCAAGTCCTTGGGGCACTTTTGCCAGATCCTTGAGATCAGAATCCTTGCATTAACCTCCCTTGCTGCCTGTTTCCTTGACATTCAGATCTTCTTTGTTTCCAACTGATCTCTCTCATCCTGTCATCTGCATCACTAAGGCTGCTGGTTCCACATGCACAAACCTGGGAGCCCTTTCCCTTCCTTAACGGCCCATGTGTGCAGCTTATTTACAGCCAGTGTCAGTACAAGCTGTCTGTGGCAGCTCCGATCAGCTTGCTGTAGGTGTGCCTAAGAGCAGTGGATCACTTTTCAGAGAAGCACGTTGGCCCCTGCACACGAGATCAATGTATGCAGCTCAGTCTCTTGCTGAACTCTCAGCAGCCCACAGTGTAGGCCCTGCTTGTTTAAACACTACAATTAGGGCAAAACAAACAGCAACAATGTTGTCTATCTGCATGGCAACAACAGAAATCTGGTTCATGAACCACAAATTGGGCCCCAAGCTTTCTAAGTGACAACTTTCTGGATTAATATTTTAATTATAATACTTTAGTTGTAGTAACTGTTAACATAGACTGCATATATTTTACTGTTTTAAACGTTTTCAAACTACAGTAATACACACTTACATTGAAAATGTAAGGCCTTGCTTTAAAATTCTACTGCTGCCATTCATAAAGACATTTATTTTCAGTAAAGCACAGTATCCTATCAAGAATTACTCAGATGCTTTTTTCTATCAACAAGAACTTTTTTCACCGACATTTTACGGCTTACTGTAAAAATAAATCATTAGAGGTGATTTTTGGATTGTGTGTCCCTGCAGCACTTGAGATTCTAGTCAAAAAAAATCGCTGATATTTTGTTGAGTTTTTAATTACATTGGATAATGGAAACAGCCAATACAAAAATACACTGCAGTAAGCAGCTCACTTATCGGGTCATAGTGTCATACAGCACGGAAACAGACCCTCCGGTCCATACAGTCAACATTGACAACGTTCCCAAACTAAACCAATTTCACCTGCCTGCATATGGCTCATATCCGTCCAAACCTTTCCTATTCATGAACTTATCCAAATGTCTTTTAAATGTCATAACTGTATCTGTGTTCATCACTCCCACTGGCAGTTCATTCCACAACTGAGCCATTCGTTGTGCAAAAAAGTTGGCCCTCATGTCTTTTTTAAATCTTTCTCCTGTCACCCTGAAAATATGGTTTGAATTCACCCACATTAGTGAAAAGACCTTTGCTATCCATTATATCTATTCCCCTCATGATTTTATAAGGTCTATAAGTCACCTCTTAACCGCCTATGCTCCAATGAAATTTTTATAACTCAAACCTTCCATTATTGGCAACATCCTGGCAAAACTCTTCTTAACTTTCTTCAGTTTAATGATATCCTTTCTGTAACAGGGCAACCAGAGCTGAACGCAATACTCCAGAGGAGGCCGCACCAACATCCTGTACAACTTCAACATGACATCCCAACTCGTATACTCAAAGGTCTGAACAATGAAGGCAAGCTTGCGACATGCCTTCTTAATCACCTTGTCTACATGTGATGCAAACTTCAAAGACTTACGCATCTGAAACCCTAGATGTCTCCATTCTACAACTACCCGGGGCATTTACCTGAATTAAACTCCATCTGTTACTCCTTAACCCATTGTCTCAATTGATGAAGATCTCTTTGTTATCTCAGATAACCTTCACTGTCCAATATACCACTAATTTTAGTATCATCCAAAACTTACTCACCATGCCTGCTATATTCTCACCCATACCATTTACATTCATGACAAACAAAAATGGATTCAATACTAGTCCCTGTGCAATACCGCTGGTTACAGGCCTCCAGTCCTTAAAGCAATTCTCCACCACTGCACTCTGTCTCCTGCCATTAAACCAAATTTGTATCCAATTAGCAAGCTCATCCTGAATCCTATCATGATCTAACTTTACTAATTAATCTACTATGTGAAACCTTAAAAAAGACTTTACTAAAACCCAAGCAAACAATTTTGGAATTCTTGTTTTTAGCTTCAAAATTGTGAAACTAATATCATAATTGTGGAGCATTATCATCACTACCACATCTCTATCGTACTCCCCCTAATCTAGCCAGCCTTCTGAGCAACATTGCCTAACTTTATATTGTGGCTGAATTCCCCGGGGGTACATCATGCCTGTTATGAAAGAACCAGCATCTGAAAAACTCCTTCTCAAACTCCCTTAAAACACCATTACCCAGCTACATGACAGTTACAGCCTCTCTTTTTTTGAAACTGTATTGTTCTCTACTATATTCTGGATAAAACTGTTCAGAAACTGCTAATCTCCCGTATGTGATGATGGCCCTACAGCTTTCATTCTAGTTAATAGCTCCAAGCCAGACAGATTTGAGATGGAGACATCTCCTGCAGACATGCCAGCCCTGGACAGTCATGTCACCTACAAACTCCCATGTTCTGTAGTTCAAACATACTTTAGAAGTGCAATTCAGAAGAGCAGAGAAAATGAAGAGGGAAGAACTTGAAAATAAACAATCAGAAAATGCTGGAAATACTCAGCACACTTCAGATGAAAAGACATTCAAGTGAAAGTTAACCCTGTTTTTCTCCATTCTCGTGTTCTGCCAGTTCTGCTGGATATTTCCAGCATTTACTAAAAAGCAAAGAAATTGTTTTGAATTTGAATAGAACTGTGGTTAGATTACATTTGAAGTACTGTGCACAATGATGACCTCCAGGATAAGAATGTAGATCTCTGGGAAAAAAATGCAAAGATACAATTATACAATTGTACCAGGCCGAAGAGCCAAGCATGGTAACAGGAAGTAGAAAAGCATCATGTATACTTTGAATGCGGAATTATTTCAAAAAGGCAAAGTTAGGGGCACACTACCTGAATGCACACAAAATTTGCCACAAGGCAGATGATCCAAAGGCACAAATGTAGATAAATACATGGGTATGATCTAATTGCACTACATAACTGCATATGGCTTTCCAGAGTATTCACTTCTAAGGAGTTGGGAAGTTTATTCAAGTGACTGCTTCTTAAAGGTTTACAACAACACCTTACAGTCGAGGCAGTTTTTATTTCATGACAGTGACCAGTAGGCAAGACTTGGCAGCAGCTCAGAACATGTTTTCCAGAGGTATTGTGGCTCTCCAATGCAGCAGAGATGTTCATAGGGTGCTGGAAAGGGGTTCTTTTTCCAGTAAGTAACCTACAATTGCAAGGCCAACTTAATTAATGGGCAGAGACAGAAGTGCAAAAGTTTGTAATGTTTTCCACAGCAGCGATTCATGCTCAATCAATAGTTCATGTTAAACATGGGATTGATTGGTTGAATTTTGTTATCCAACGAGAGCAAGGAAAGCCATCAAAGGTGGGTATATGGTGTCAGGTCACAGACTAACTATGATTTTATTGAATGCAAGAACAGACTTGAGGGAATTAATGGTTACTTCAGTTCCCACATTTCGATGAAATTCACACTGGGTTGTGAGTCTGTGGATTGTTGGGGCTGAAATTGAGACAAAATTGTTTGTGGACAAACCATACCATGCTATATCAACTTTAGAATGTCATGTGTCTACACTAAGTTGCAAAAATACTTAAAAGACTCGCATTCCCCAGCAAATAATTATTCTCCAATTGCAAGCTGAGATGTTCTGACATTGCCCTCTGTGAGATGTAAGAGAATGGTTCAACGTTTCCTCCGTTTATGGTAAAGAAATTGATTCCTGCATTGGTTCCATCTGCTTAAAATGATATGAATAACAATAACAATAAATCAGGTGGGTAATCTTCAGTTTGTATGCAAATTTCGTAGGAAATACTTTTTAATATCATATTTCCAGAATCACGTTTGGTTATAAAGACTAATCGCATTGTGGAACAAAATAATATTGTCCTAGCAATACATTGTTAAAAATGCAAGAATTTAGATTTTATTTAAACTTTGAATATGTTAGAAAATAATTTGAATTTTACTCTACTGGTAATTTTAAAAATGCACAATAGTTACTTCGGAAAATGATAAGAATATAGAATAAAATTGACTTTGACTCACTGATATTTTTTAGCATTGAAGGTATGCAAATCAGGATTTTTAGCTTCATCCATTTATTATTTTTAATGAGGCACTAGAAGTAAGCAACAATTGGATCCCATGTGAGATGCAGACTTTTATCTCCACTTAAATTGTGATATCTTATGGACAGCATTTAACAAGCTCTCAGCAAGCCAGCAATTTAAGATAATCAATTCCTGTCTTAACTGCTACATGTTGCTCCATTGTGTCTGAATTGTGAAACACAATGAATTATCATTTTAATAAGGGGCTTTATCCTAATGAACTGTTGCACAAATAACCTTCAAAAATATAAATCATTGAGTTCTTTCTAATACCATGTTTAGATTTGACACATAATGAGTTGCACTGGACGAAACAAATTGCCAAGTACTCAACAGACCAAACAATCTAAGCCAATTCTAAGCTAAAATATACAGGTTAACAAGTTATGTATCCAAAGGAAATTATCAAATTTGTACAATGCCAAATAGAATTGGTTGGCGAATAATGATTCACTATTGTATCCCTGATGTTGTGTGACTTCCAACTGTGTCCATCCCAGTCCAACACCAGCACCTCCACATTTTTGTGATTTATGTTAGAGATATGCTGCAGTGCAGTTGGATTGATGCTGCACATATATTCAACAGCAAAATATATGATAGACATGAAAAGTGGCCCAGTACTCTAGAATCAATTTTAAACAGAATCATAAACAGAATCTAATTTTTGGAAATGAGGCAACAAGCAACTTATATGCTGCTTTCAGAGAAAAGCAGAAGGAAGAAGAGCAGGATACTTCTGAAACTGAAAACTACGGTTGAGAATACAGGATAAATCAGGGACAAGTACACAAGTAGTGGCAATCTTGGGTGTTATGAGGATGAAGGAGAGAGACACAGGTGGGGTTGACATACAAAGCTCTGTGGAAAGAATGAGGTGGGAACGGAATGGAAGGTTTTATTTCAAAACTATGACAGAAATATATGAAATGTGATAGAATGTGACGAATACTTTAATATGTAAAGGTACTGAGCTCAAAACTGTAAAATATTTGAGTTTTCTGACGTGGTTGCAATTAACACTTTAAAATGTATGTTTAAGTACATCCCAAATGCTTAACAAACTGACACTGTTGATATCGACCAGTAAGAAAGTTTACTGATTTGAGAAATAGGCTAAATGCTTGATCTTTAATAAAAATCTTCCTCCAGCCCTACTTGACTTATTAATAGTCCGCAGGAGGGCTGAAATTCTAGTGCACTGTCTCAGACTGCAATCAACTGCCAAAGTCCTGGAGTTTGTATCTGAACCCACTTACCCTGAGACAAAAGAATACACTAAACACAAATATCTCAACAGTCCTCACCTGAGGTAAAGTAACTCCCCATACTGTAGCCACTCACCTCATATGAACACTTGTTTAGCTAAGAAAGTACTTTAAAGATCAACATTAGAGGCTTCCAACAGGGTAATATTCATACAATGGGCTGTTTGGTAAAATTGGTAATTACCAAATGCTTATGGTGTCAGAAATGTGTTCTGGAAAAACCTGGTGTGTGAGAGAAACAATTGTATCCTTATAAGAAACAGGGAGCTCCCCCACTATTATATTTGCATATACCATCCCAGCTGTCTAGTGAGGGTTGTATATTATTTCTCAGTTGTGATCCCAACAAGGTTTTAAAAAATGAATGTATCTAATCAACATTACTAAATTAATTCTAGACTGAATTAAAATAAGTATCTGCAGTCGTAAATGGTTATGTAGTCTGAGGAATAGACATCATGCATGGGACAAGGCAAGGAAGAAGATCTCGAAGAACAATTATAGCAGGTACAGGGATTGTCCCCAGGTTTTATCATCATGCTGCAGCACATTCTAGCCAGATGAGGTAACTGAACCTACATTTAGGCTGGTAAAGACAGGCTAATTTAAGCCATGAATGGTACTTATATCCTCCTAGTATGAAGCATTTACCAATTTCATCATGATTCTGGCCTTTAATTTTTCCGTATGCTGCTGTATTAGTGTTTGTGATAAAGTGGAGCAATCTGTTCTGTCAGCGAAGTAAGATGATCTGTAAAATAATGACGCTTTTAGCGCTGGAGTGTTAGCAGACATGGGAAGGAGCTCTTATGCATTGAGGACGTGAGGTTGCTTATAGTACCATCCTCCCTGCAGGAATACATTTTTAAGCAATTAATAGAATTCCTTTATCCATTTACTAACTTCACCTGCATTATGTAAAGGAACTACATCCTGAATGAAATGATACAATTGTTCCTCAATAGAGTGGCTTGTAATGACTTCACCAACACCTTCCACCCCAACCTTCAGTTCACCTGGGCCATCTCCAGCACATCCCTCACCTTCCTGGACCTCTCAGTCTCCATCTCAGGCAACCAGCTTGTAACTGATGTCCATTTCAAGCCCATCGACTCCCACAGCTACCTAGAATACACCTCCTCCCACCCACCCTCCTGCAAAAATTCCATCCCCTATTCCCAATTCCTCTGCCTCCGCCGCATCTGCTCCCACGATAAGACATTCCACTCCCGCACATCCCAGATGTCCAAGTTCTTCAAGGACCGCAACTTTCCCCCCACAGTGATCGAGAACGCCCTTGACCGCGTCTCCCGTATTTCCCGCAACACATCCCTCACACCCCGCCCCCACCACAACTGCCCTAAGAGGATCCCCCTCGTTCTCACACACCACCCTACCAACCTCCGGATACAACGCATCATCCTCCGACACTTCCGCCATTTACAATCCGACCCCACCACCCAAGACATTTTTCCATCCCCTCCCCTGTCTGCTTTCCGGAGAGACCACTCACTCCGTGACTCCCTTGTTCGCTCCACACTGCCCTCCAACCACACCACACCCGGCACCTTCCCCTGCAACCGCAGGAAATGCTACACTTGTCCCCACACCTCCTCCCTCACCCCTATCCCAGGCCCCAAGATGACATTCCACATTAAGCAGAGGTTCACCTGCACATCTGCCAATGTGGTATACTGCATCCACTGTACCCGGTGCGGCTTCCTCTACATTGGGGAAACCAAGCGGAGGCTTGGGGACCGCTTTGCAGAACACCTCCGCTCAGTTCGTAACAAACAACTGCACCTCCCAGTCGCAAACCATTTCCACTCCCCCTCCCATTCTCTAGATGACATGTCCATCATGGGCCTCCTGCAGTGCCACAATGATGCCACCCGAAGGTTGCAGGAACAGCAACTCATATTCCGCCTGGAAACCCTGCAGCCATATGGTATCAATGTGGACTTCACCAGTTTCAAAACCTCCCCTTCCCCTACTGCATCCCTAAACCAGCCCAGTTCGTCCCCTCCCCCCACTGCACCACACAACCAGCCCAGCTCTTTCCCCCCCACCCACTGCATCCCAAGACCAGTCCAACCTGTCTCTGCCTCCCTAACCGGTTCTTCCTCTCACCCATCCCTTCCTCCCACCCCAAGCCGCACCCTCATCTCCTACCTACTAACCTCATCCCACCTCCTTGACCTGTCCGTCTTCCCTGGACTGACCTATCCCCTCCCTACCTCCTCACCTATACTCTCTCCACCTATCTTCTTTACTCTCCATCTTCGGTCCGCATCCCCCTCTCTCCCTATTTATTCCAGTTCCCTCTCCCCATCCCCCTCTCTGATGAAGGGTCTAGGCCCGAGACGTCAGCTTTTGTGCTCCTGAGATGCTGCTTGGCCTGCTGTGTTCATCCAGCCTCACATTTTGTTATCTTGGCTTGTAATGACTTGCTCATTTTATTGCATGCTTGCACATTGTTTGTCAGCCATAATACATTTTTTTCAACTAATCCACCTTTATTTTCCCAGTGACTCAAATGTACAGAGTATGAAGTGCTCTAATTTACAGTAGAAAAATCATCCTTGCACCAAGTAACCTTGGTAACCACATGTTTTGTGCAGCATTACTGCACACAATTTATTTTTCTTCGAATCATTCTAAAGCTCCTAACTATAGAAGTAGCTCCAATATCAAGTTACCAAATACTGTGACAAATTGTCATATTTTAAATGCTTTGGAAGATAATGAGAACTTTATATTCAGTAGGAAAAGAGAAAAAAAGCTTTATTTGGCTCTTTTTATAAAAGAACTTGAAATTAGTTCTGCAATTGCCTGCATTTCCAACCTTTTTTATGTTGTTTTAAATAGTCAAAGAAGTTAAGGTAAATATTGCAGCAAACTAGATCAGACTGAATAAATGATAATTAATAGATTTCAATTATGTCAAAAAGTATACTAGTGCAGGTAATGGTAATGTGATCGTTCCATTAAGTTCAGCAGGGTCCTGTATCTTAGCTTCTGTGTCATTTCTTGTGGTGCAGCGGTAATGTCCCTACCCCTGAACCAGGACAACTGGTTTAAGGCCCTTGCAGCTCCTGAAGTGCAGAATAGCATCTTGAAATGAAATGTTTAGGAAACTATCACTGCTTATTTTCCTTTTCCCCCATACCTCCCTCTAAATATCAACAAGAATATCTATTTATATAAAGCCATTAACAAAATGTGTCAAGGCCCTTGAACCCTATCAAACTAAGTTTAATATCAAAAAATGTATGAAGATATTACGTCAGATAACCAAACACTTAGTTGAAGAGGTAACAAAGTGTGGAGCTGGATGAACACAGCAGGCCAAGCAGCATCTTAGGAGCACAAAAGCTGATGTTTCGGGCCTAGACCCTTCATCAGAGAGGGGGATGGGGAGAGGGTTCTGGAATAAATAGGGAGAGAGGGGAAGGCAGACCGAAGATGGATAGAGGAGAAGATAGGTGGAGAGGGGAGTATAGGTGGGGAGGTAGGGAGGGGATATGTCAGTCCAGGGAGGATGGACAGGTCAAGGGGGCGGGATGAGGTTAGTAGGAAGGAAATGGAGGAGCTGCCGGGAGGAGGGAATAGGTGAGAGGAAGAACAGGTTAGGGAGGCGGGGACAAGCTGAGCTGGTTTTGGGCTGTAATGAGTGGAGGGGAGATTTTGAAGCTTGTGAAATCCACATTGATACCATTGGGCTGCAACGTTCCCAAGCGGAATATGAGTTGCTGTTCCTGCAACCTTCGGGTGGCATCATTGTGGCACTGCAGGAGGCCCAGGATGGACATGTCCTCTAAGGAATGGGAGGGGGTGTTAAAATGGTTCGCAACTGGGAGGAGTAGTTTTTCATTGCGAACCGAGCGTAAGTGTTCTGCAAAGCGGTCCCGAAGCCTCTGCTTGGTTTCCCCAATGTAGAACAACGCCCCAATGTGGAGGAAGCCACAAAGGTAAGGTTTTGAAGGTTGCTGTAATGAGGGTAAGAGAGGCACATGCAGAAAGGTTTAAGGGAATCCCAGGAGTATTGAGTACAGGAGTCAGGAAGTCACATTGCAGCTGTTCAAGACATTGGTTAGGCCTCATTTGGAGCACTGCATAAAATTCTGGCTGCCCTGCTATGGGAAGGATGTTATTAAACTGGAAAGGGTGCATTGAAGATTTACAAGTATATTACTGATACAGGAGAGTTTGCGTTGTAAGGATAAGCTAGGGTTTTTTCCCCTGGAGTGTATGAGACTGAGGGGTGATTTTATTGAGATTTATAAAATCATGAGGGCCATAGATTATGTGAACAGCCAAACTCTTTTCCCTAGAGTAGGGGAGTGCAAAACTAGCAGATATAGATTTGAGGTGAGAGGGGAAATAATTAAAGGAAACTGAGGGTCAACCTTTTCACATAGAGGGTGGTGTGTATATGGAACAAGCTGTCAGATGAACTGGCGGGTACAATTACAACATATAAAAGACATTTGGACAGGTACACGAATAGGAAAGGTTTAGAGGGATATGGGCCAAATGCAGGCAAATGGGGCTAGTTTAATTTAGGAAAGTCAGTGAGCATGAATGATTTGGGCCGAAGGTCCTTTTTCCATACTGTGTGACCCTACGATTCTATAACATAGAGTCTTGGCAGCTAATAAAATGTGGCTCGTTAAAATTGGAGATGCTTAAGAGAAGATAATTGGAGGAGTTCAACTATGTCAGACAGTTGCGGAGCTGGTGGAGATGACACAGGTAGGGATCGGCCAAGCCATGAAGAAGTAAGTGAAAAAGAGTGAAGGTTTCTACAGCAAGGCTTTACATTACAGAACCAATAACCAGTGGGCACAGAACTGCTGAGTAAATGGAACATGGCGAGAGTAAGGATACAGGTGGGAAAGATTTGAAGGACCAGTTTATGGATGGCAGAAAGGGGGACGCCAATCAGGGGGGTGCATTGGAAATATCAAGAGCCAGTGTAACATGGGTTCAGAAATAGGTGACAGGAGGTAGGGTTGAGGTTGGGAAATGTTCCCAAAGGAGAGGTAGGCAGACTTACCAGTGGTACAAAGATGTTTTTTGAAGTTCCTTTCTGGGCAAAATATAACACTGAGGTTGTGAACAGTCAAGTTCAGTCTCAGAAAGTCGCCAGTGAGAGAACTGGATCTGATGGCTCAGAAACAGAAATTGTGATTGTGACCAAGGACAATAACTTTGACTTTTCCAATACTTTGATCAAGGAAATGCCTTCACACCCAGTACTGGATGATGGACAAGAATTAAGGAAGCCAGATAACATTGAGACAATGGAAGGGTTGGAGAACAATGGTGATGAGATAGAACTGGACCATCCACACAGGGAAACTGAGACAAAAAGGTATAGAGCTGGATGAACACAGCAGGCCAAGCAGCATCATAGGAGCAGGAGGGCTGACATTTTGTGCCTAGACTCTTCATCAGAAATGCTAAGAATAAAAAACAAGAGCTCCTTTGCAGTTCTGGGAGAGGGAGGCTCTGAGCAAGGATAGGCTTGATTGCAGTGTCCGTTGATGCTGGTGCATTGCTGCGAGTGTCCGTTTCAAGAATCACAGGGAGAAATGCTTCTGAAGGGGCTCAATGTTCTCAATGTAGATATTATCACGGTTGGGACCAAATTGGGAAGGCTTGAATGTGGACTGTAGTCTATTGGGGATGATCTGGTTCCGTAGGCACGTACTAAGAAAGGTGAGACATAATAGGAACTGCGGATGCTGGAGAATTCGAGATAACAAGGTGTGGAGCTGGATGAATACAGCAGGCCAAGCAGCATCTTAGGAGCAGGAAAGTTGACATTTCAGGCCTAGACCCTTCATCAGAAATGAGGGGGGGAAGAGGGTTCCGAAATAAATAGGGGGGGAGGCGGATTGAAGATGGATAAAGGAGAATATAGGTGGACAGGGGACAGACAAGTTAAAGATGTGGGGATGGAGCCAGTAAAGGCGAGTGTAGGTGGGGAGATAGGGAGGGGATAGGTCAGTCCAGGGAGGACGGACAGGTCAAGGGGGCGGGATGAGGTTAGTAGGTAGGAAATGGGGGTGCGGTTTGAGGTGGGAGGAGGGGGATAGGTGAGAGGAAGAACAGGTTATGGAGGCAGGGATGAGCTGGGCTTGTTTTGGGATGCAGTAGGCGGAGGGGAGAAGTGCTACACCTGCCCCTACACCTCCTCCCTCACCCCCATCCCAGGCCCCGCGAAGACTTTCTACATCAAGCAGAGGTTCATCTGCACATCTGCTAATGTGGTATATTGCACCCGCTGTTCCTGTTGTGGCCCCCTCTACATCGAGGAAACCAAGATGAGGCTTGGAGACCGCTTTGCGGAACACCTATGCTTGGTTAGCAATAAACAACTGCACCTCCCAGTCACAAACCATTTCAACTCCGTCTCACATTCCTCAGATGACATGCCCATCCTGGGCCTCCTGCAATGCCACAACGATGCCACCCGAGGGTTGGAGGGACAGCAACTCATATTCCGCTTGGGAACCTTGCAGCCCAATGGTATCAATGTGAATTTCACAAGCTTCAGAATCTCTCCTCCCCCTCCTGCATTCCAAAAGCAGCCCAGCTTGTCCCCGCCTCCCTAACCTGTTCTTCCTCTCACCTATCCCCTCCTCCCACCTCAAGCCGTACCCCCATTTCCTTCCTACTAGCCTCATCCCGCTTCCTTGACCTGCCCATCCTCCCTGGACTGACCTATCTCCTCCCTACCTCCCCACCTACACTCACCTTTACTGGCTCCATCCCCGCCTCTTTAACTTGTCTGTCTCCTTTCCACTTATCTTCTCCTTTATCCATCTTCGGTCTGCCTCCCCCTCTCTCCCTAATTAATTTCAGAAACCTCTTCCCCTCCCCCATTTCTGATGAAGGGTCTAGCCCCGAAACATCAGCTTTTGTGCTCCTAAGATGTTGCGTGGCCTGCTGTCTTCATCCAGCTCCACACCTTGTTAACTAAGAAAGATGATGTGGCTGTGGTACCTGGTTTGCTTCAGGACATGGTCGAGCAGTTTCAAGGCCGAAGAGATTATGAGAGCGGTGCAGTGGGAGAGAGATCCACTGAGGTTTGTCTGACCACATTTTTAGATTATGGCTCTGAGGTACAATATGCAGTTGATAAATAGAAGGGGAACAAGAACATTAACACCAGGGACACAAACAGTGCATGATGGGTAAGAGCAGACATTGCCAATGATTTAGTGTGCATGCAAGTGACGAATTGACATGTCCTGTTGTGAACGAGGAACTGATAAATGTTCTGTACTTAAGTTCTAGAAGGTATTTGATGAGGCGCCACATCAAAGATTATTGCTGTAAATAAAAACTCATGACTCCTTTTTTGGAATCAGTTCAGACTCAAAACATTAACTTTGTTTCCGTCTCCACTGATGTTGCCAGACTTGCTAAGTTTTTCCAGCACTATCTATTTTTATTTCAGATCTCCAGAGCTTGATACAAATTGGTTTTATTTTGAGTTTTCAGGATTGTCTTATCATTTGAAAGTTAAAGCAGTCTGTACAACGATATCTTTCTCAAATCCCCTTTATCACATTCAACATTGTCGAATCTCAGATTTTACAAAAAATGTATAAAGTATAATTGCATCTTATGAATTCAAGAGGTGCTTTTAAAGTAAAAACAGAAACAGCCTGATGATTTGAATATGCATATGTTGTTTTCCAATCTTTGCAAACAACATCCATAAATATATTTCAATGCTTCCAATAATAAATTAGAGGATGCCTGACAGATTTTGTTAACTGAATGTGAAGTCACAGATGATACTGTCATCTTTAGTTATAGAAATAAAAAAAGCCCTTGAATTCACATTGTACATCAAAGAGGAAGAAGAAGGGAAGAAACAATAGAAGAGTGGCAATATTTCAGAGTCAGGGTTCTGACATTATCACAAGTGAACGGGAAATACTGGTTTTAAGTTCCGTGCTTTTGAAAGGGCAGAAGCATGACCCTAACCATTATGTAGCTGTTAATGTTAGATTAGTTGTAGGGAAGATATTGAAGGCCAGTAAGAAGTGATGTAACTTTTAGAAATTTGACTAAGTGGATCATGGTAAATAAGCACTACCACAGATTTGGGAAGTATGAGTCATGCCTGTCAAAAGCATTAAAATTTTAAAAAGTTGTCATGACTACAGAATAGAAAGATCACTTTTGTGTTACCTGTTCCAGTTTCAAGAAGGTATTTCATAAGATCCCCCAGAAGTAACATCTTAATGTAGACACATAGAAATAAAGGGTTTAGTAATCTATTAAAAAAGATTGGAATTGGTAAAAAAAAGTGTAGTTTCAACAAATGAAAAATATTTGTAAATTTGTCAATGGCAGTAAAAAGCGTAGGAATTGTCTATAGTGCTTATTATTTGTACTTCCAAAGCAGATGGCAACTTTCAGCTCCAATAATAAATATAGGTTGGTGTTTCTCCAGTTATTTCTGTTTTTGATTCAGATTTCCAGCATCTACAGCTCTCTTTTTAGTGTGCTGCTCCAGTGATGTCAAACTTACTTTATAACAATTGATCCACTATTTTAGACTGTTAAAAATGGAATATAAGGCTATTCTTTTATTGTGGTTAAGTAACTTGCCCCAGTTGGAACAAGCTACCTTTCCAGAAGCAAATGAATACAAAGTGATGTTACTGCTAAATTGAAAGCAATGTTCTTTCTGGGAGGTGAAAAATAACTGTTATGAGTGGCAATCAAGTATATTGGGTCATTTGAATGGAAGCTCTTAAAACTTTGATATACGACAAACAAATCACTGCTCTCCTCCAATGTCAAGAGTGATCTTTTAAAACAAAACATGATTCTTCTGAATGGATTTCAAATTTTTGAGGCTCCTGATCATTTGTTTTTGCTGTATGTCATAAACTTCAGCATTTAAAACACTTCATTAATTGACTCCAGATCTTGTTGGGAACTAAACTGAAGTCATATACATTCTTGGAAGTGATGTATTTAGATCACTGTTCCAAATGACTTACTGACCCTTTCAAAAAAATATTCTTCACATAACTAAAACCACCTATCTATTTAACCTTTACTTCAGAATCCATATTTCCAAATTATTATAAAAAGCTCTGTACATTTATTATGCAAAGAAAAATGGAAAGTTACCTTAAGAAACATTTTGATTTCCTATCAAAATATCTTCTTCCCACGACTTCTAGCTTATGTTGACAATAGCAATATATTGACAGCAAACACACAAGGATTTTTATACCATCATATCCTACACAAGTCCATTTTGATCGTAGTATTTATTTACATTCATTTTTGCTCCTGACAGGCATCTGCTTTACTATTGTTTTTGACATCCACCTGAATGATTTTAACATTAATGTTTATAGCAATAAAAATTGAATGAAACAGTCTTAGAATTTTGACAGAGAATCTATCAAAAAACACAAAGGATTGTGGTCTGCATAACTAAGAGTCTCTAAAGAACTGTTTGATATGTAAACTTCATATTGATGTTGAGCCAACAGAAGGTTCAGCGTTTTGTTTTATACTGCTGAATATTTTTGTTGACGCGCATTTACTTTCTTCAGAAAAATAATTGACTTGACATTTAATTCTCGTAACATTTTCTTACAACAACACTGCACCAACCATAATGATCTCCAATGCCGCCCCATTGTGGTTGACATGCCCTTCAGTAATCTTAAACCCATATTGCACACTTCTGCCCTTACCTCTTTCTCCTCATTCTGAGAACAAGATGTTCGCCCTTGCCCTGAATTTTCCACTCATTAGCCTTCACATACAAAGGCTCATCCTCTGCCATTTACGCTCCCTCTACCTAGCAGGATGCCACCAAATACGTCTTACCCTCGCCTCCATTCCCAGCATTCCACGGATACTGTTCCCTTCGTGACACCCTGGATCACTCGTCCATCAGTTCTAACACTTCCTCATTCGTCTATAGCACCTTCTCATAGTGAAATTCATCCATTCACTTACTCCCTCCTCATTGTGCAAGGCCCCTAGCAGCTTTCAAGTGAATCAACATTTTACTTATACTTCTTTCAATCTGGTCTTCTGTTTGTCTTGCTCACAATGTGGTCTCTTTTACATTGATGAGACCAAATGCATGCAGGGAGATCACTTTGTGGAACATTCCTGTTCTGTCCAGAGGAATGACCTCAACCTTCCAGGTGCTTGTTATTTCAATAAACCTGACTTTGCTCACATGCTATTATTTCTGCCCTGGGCCTACTCTAATATTCTAAAGAATGGTAATGCAAGGTTGAGGGACAACACCTCATTTTACACGTAGGCCTTTTACAGTCTCAGGGCTCAATGTCTAATTCCACAACTACAGGGCCTGAACACATGATGTCTGTCCCACATTCTTCTTACATGTCCCTACCCATTCCCCATAACCTTGTATTGTAGGCATCTTGTTTACTTTGTTCTCAGCAGCGAAGACCCTTTTTCTCCTTTTCATATCTTAATGTACACCCATTCCACTTCTCTATACTCTTTCACGACAATTAGCAACCCCTTTATATTTTGCACTGGACCTTGCACCTTTTCTTCCTCCAACTCTGTCAAAAGTATTAAAAATACCATTTTCAACCACTTTCAATACTGTAAAAAGTATCATATCAGATTTGAACCATTAATTTTGTTCCTCACTCCAAGATGAGGCCAGGACTGATAGGGAGGCAGTGAGGGCTACAGATGCTGGAAGGTAGGGTCAATAAATGTGGAGCTGGAAAAGCACAGCGGGTCAGACGGCATCTGAGATGAAGGGTTTTTTACCCACAATGTTGACTTTCCTGGTCTTCAGATGCTGCCTGACCTGCTGTGCTTTTCCTGCCCCACATTTATTGACCCCAGACTTGATAGGTTTCTCTAGCACATTCTGTGTTTGTTTCAGATTTCCAGCATCTGGAGTATTTTACTTCTATGAGTCTTGGTTGGTTTTAGCCCTTGATTAGAAATGTATTAAAATAGCCCTTTGAAATAAAATATTCAAAGCCTCTCCAGGCCTGACTTTCTTTAGCAATAATCAAGGAAGAATTTTCAATACACTGACCCATTAGTTCTGACTGCTTCATCTGTGCTGTTGCTGTATGTGTAATGCAAGTTTCCTTTCGTGAGGATTCCTTAGGAATTCCTATTACTGTAGTAGGTGTCCTATTTAAATTCCAGCAATCAACTTTAATATGCCCAGGCTTATAATGATGGAAGCTTGTTTTTTTCATTGTATGGCTTTTTAAAGTTTTAATCTTTCTCCTTTGCTATTTTAGTGTCCTGCTGCTTGTTTTCTAAAACTAATAACTTGTCATTTTACAGAATTTCTATTCCTTCAATTTCTTTGTTAGTTTCCATATGTCCATTTCCCAACATTTCATACTGTGTGAGCTATCAGTGGTATCTGACAGAACTACCGCTTCTTGGGTCATTGACTGATGACGTTCTTCTACATACGTCAATATTTACTGGAATACTAAATCAAAATTCTTTCATAGTCATAGTCATTCTTTCCTTCATATTATCATTTCTTTCCATTAATTTCAGCGATCAAACCCACTGATATCAAATATTTAGTTTTGTCTTGCAAATTCTACAAATGTCTGATTAAGTTTCTTTCTTAATGTTCTAAATTTGAAGGATGAGCTTAAGGAACAAGCTCATAAGCATTGAGTTTTATTTTAAATAAATAGTTACATAGTATTTGCAGTATTCTGAATAAAATAATTAACCGCACAAACAAGGTTGCAATTATCAGAGAATCTCTGCAGTGTGAAACAGGCCATTCAGTCCATCAAGTCCACACTGGACCTCCAAAGAATATCTCACCTATCCCCGGACGAACCCTGAATGTTAGGGGCGGCACTGTGGCTCAGTGGTTAGCACTGCTGCCTCACAGTGCAAGGGACCCAGGCTTTATTCCACCCTTGGATGGCTGTCTGTGTGGAGTTTGCACATTCTCCCTGTGTCTGCATGAGTTTCCTCCAGGTGCTCCGGTTTCCTCCCACAGTCCAAAGATGTGCAGGCTAGGTGGATTGGCCATGCTAAATTGCCCGTAGTATTCGGAGATGTATAGATTAGGTGGGTTTTGTATGATGGGTCTGGGTGGGATGCTCTGAGAGTTGGTGTGGACTTGTTGGGCTGAAGGGCCTGTTTCTACACTGTAGGGACTCTATGATTCCAAATATCCCTGTTATGCTGCATTTCCCATGCTAGCTTGCACATCCTGGGATGCTATGGCCATTCCACCTAAGCTGCACATTTTTGGTCAGTCAGAGGAAACCCATGCATACAAGGGGAGATTCACACAGACAGCCATAGAATTGAGCAAGAGTTCTTGGTGCTGTGAAGCAGCAGTGCTAACCACTGTGCCACCCTGGTTAATGGATATGACCTTATAGTCATTATGGAGAGATGGTTACAAGGAGATCAAAGCTGGGAGCTGAACATTCAAGGGTATGTGGCCTTTTGAAAGGACAGGCGAAAAGGAAGAACAATGGAGTTGCTTTATTCGTGTGACATGAAATTAATGCATTAGTGGGAAATGATCTTGGATGGGGTAATGTAGAATTCATGTAGGAGCATAGTCAGGGTCATATAGCGCAGAAAAGGCCCATCAGCCCATCGAGTCTGCACTGGCATACCTACAATTTAAGGTGTGCCAATCCCAATTTTCTGCACTTGTCCCATATCCTTCAATGTTATGATATTTCAAGTGCCCATCCAAATATTTGTTAAAGGTTGTAAGGTTTCTGGCTGACGTCCAATACCTTTCTAGGTAGTGCATTCCAAATTCCCACCACCCTCTGATGAAAAGGCTGTTTCTCAAATCCCCTCTGAATCTCCTGACTCTTATCCTAAAATTATGCTCATTTGTGATTGACCTCTCAACCAAGGAGAAGAGCTGCTCTCTATTCACTGTGTCCATAACCCTCACAATCTTATGCACATCAATCATGCCACCCCTCAATCTTTGCTGCTCCAAAGAAAATAATCCAAGCCTACCTACTATCTCCTTGTAGCTCAATTTCTCCAATCCAGACAACATCCTGGTGAACCTCCTCTGTACCCCTCTAGTGCTATCACATCCTTCCTGCAGTGAGGTGACCAGAAATGTACTAAGTGCTCCAGTTGTGGCCTAATCAATGCTCTGTGCAATTCCAAAATTATCTCCTTGCTCTTGTACTCTGTGTAACAACTGATGAAAGTAAGTGTCACGTATGCCTACTTAACTATTCTATTAATGTGCTCTGCCAGGAACCTGTAAATAATTACCCCAAGATCCCTCTGTTTGTCTAAGCTACCCAGTTTCTTGTCATTCATTAAATACTCCCGCATCTTGTTGCTTCTTCCAAAGTCCATCACCTTGCACTTATCCGGGTTAAATACTATCTGCCACTGGTCTGCCCAGCTGAACAGGCCATATCTTCCTGCAACCGACAACCATCTTCTTCACTATTAACCACCCTGCTAATCTTGGTGTTATCTGTAAACTTGGGTGGACATAAGAAATAAAAAGGGAACAAGGCACATTCACAAGCAGTGCATCAAATTGAGAGAAAAACACATGTGGCAAAGATTAGTGGTAAATCAGAGGATTGGGAAAGTTCTGGAAGCCAGCAAAAGATGACCAAAAAAAAGAGAGGAAGTAAGCTCTGAGGGTAAACTTGCAAAAAACACAAAAATGGCCAACAAGAGCTTCTCCAAAAATACAAAAAGGAAGAGAGAAGTAACAGTGAAAATTAGATCCTAAAAGAATGGGATTGGGGAACTAATAATAGGGAGCCAGAAAATAGCAAAGTGATTGAATAAATGTATTGTAGTCTTCACAGTAGAGAATATCAATAACATTCCAAACATAATTAATATTAGAGGGGTTAAAATTGTGGGGTTTGGGTAGAAATAAACACAATTATCAATATTTATCAATAATTATCAGAGAAAAAATACTAGGGAATCTAACAAGTCCCATGTATCCTAAGATTTTAAATCTTAGGATGTACCGCAAGTGTCTGTTCTGGGTCCTCTTCTATTTGTGATTTTTGTAAATGATTGGATGAAGGAGTGGAAGGGTGGATTAGTAAGTTTGCAGACGATATGAAGGTGAGCCCAGTTATGTGGAGGGCTGTTCTAGGTTACAAAGGGACATTGATAGAATGCAGAGCTGGGCTGAGAAGTGGCAGATGGAGTTTAACTCTGAAATGTGTGAGGTGATTCATTTTGGAAGGACAAATTTGAAAGCGGAATATGGGGTTAACGGAAAGATTCTTAGCAGTGTGGAGGAGCAAAAGAATCTCAGGGTTCATGTCCAGCATTCCCTGAAAGCTTCTACCCAGGTGGATAGAATTGTTAAGAAGTCATATGGTGTGTTAGCATTCATTAATGGAGGGACTGAGTTCAAGAGCCATGAAATTATCCTCCACCTATACAAATGCCTGGATCGGCCACACCTGGAGTATTGTGTCCCGTTCTGGCCGCCTCATTACAGGAAAGATGTGGAAGCGCTGGAAAAGTGCTGAGGAGATTTATCAGGATGTTGCCTGGAATGAAGGGAAGGTCTTATGAGGAAAGGTTGAGAGATCTAAGGCTCTTGTCTTTAGAACAACGAAGGATGACAGGTGACTTGATAGAGGTGTGCAAAATGATCAGAGGTATAGATACAGTGGACAGCCAGAGACGTTTTCCCAGGGGGAAGGTAGCTCTTACGAGGAGGCATAGTTTTAAAGTGAGTGGAGGTAGATATAGGGGAGATGTCAGAGGTAGGTTCTTTACTCAGAGAGTAGCCGGGGCATGGAATGCATCGCTGAAGAGGGTAGTGGAGTCGACCTCATTAGGGGCATTTTTGTGGCTATTAGATGGGCATATGGATGATAGTATAAGGTAGGGGTAGAGGTTAGATAGACCTTAGGAGTTAGGGTAAAAGTTTTGAGCAACATCATGGGCCGAAGGGCCTGTACTCTGCTATACTGTTCTATGTTCTATGTACTAAGTTATGGTGCACCATGCATTAGGCGAGCTAGTTGATTTGAACCCACATTTTTGTATTAGAGTTCTATGACTAGTAATAGAACCCTTTTTTTAAACACAAGAAACCTAATGTCTACTTCAAGCAGATGGCGTGGGTGCATGCAACATGTTTGTTTCCAGTAACCAGATTACTTGCAATACAGTTGGATGTTAGAGGTCACAATCTGAAATTTGTCAGCACAGCATTGAGTTGAATTTCTTCACTATTTTTAAAAATAATAGATGCCTGAAGGTAATCTATTTTTACAGATTCAGCAGGATGGGCATAAACCACTCAGTCCTAACCACAGCGTTTTACAACATAGGTTCAATCCTTGATTTAAAGTGCAGTCTTAACTCATCCCCACCTCCACACTTTGACATGTTTCATATCACTGCCTTTGTCAACTTGCAAAATTACTGCATGAAAGGTTGCCAACAAAATTCTCTTTGAATTGTTCAAAACACGTATTTTTGGACTGCAAAAAGCTTGAGCTGGCAATTTTGGACAATTCCTGGTTTGCAACTGTTTACTGCACAACTTCTTGGAACTCAAAAGAGTCAAGGAGAACTGTGGTTATTTGCTGCTTACCGGGAAAGCAAGTAATTTTGGGACAAAATTGCTTTTATGGCCTTAATTATTGTAAAATCAGACTGGAAGATGTCTTGAGCTAAATGCTTCCTAGTAACACAACTGAAATGAAGCTATTGCATTTACCAGTATTTATTTCTTAGGTCCTGAACAGATAGCCCAATGAAGTAGTCTTTTGGCAACCTGAGGAATTTTGAGAAATCAGTGTCGCTGATTTTTGCAAAGTCTTAATTTTCAACTGTTAACTGTTTTGTAAGGTTTCGTTGCAGCAGCACGGTGGCTCAGTGGTTAGCACTGCTGCCTCACAACACCAAGAACCTGGGTTCAATTCCAGCCTTAGGCAAATGTGTGGAGTTTGCACATTCTCCCCGTGTCTATGTGGGCTTCCCCCAGATGCTCCGGTTTCTCCCCACAGCCCTAAAATGTGTAGATTAGGTGGATTGGCTGTGCTAAATTTCCCATAGTGTCAGGTATGTGCAAGGCTATGTGGATTAGCCATGGGAAATACAGAGATTGGGTAGGGGTTGGGCCTGGGTGAGATGCCCTTGAGAAGGTCAGTGTGAACTTGATAGGCTGAATAGACTGTATCCGCACTATCGGGATTTTATGACTAACTTTGATCTGAAGACCAAGGTCAAACTGACCTTCCACCTGACAGTCTTACATCATTCTGCACCTTACAGATTTCATCAACTGAAATTCAGATGAACTGTAAGAACCCACCTCATACTACACATGTAAATAGGTCTCTGAATCCACAAGGGTGATATCCTTTTCCTAATTTTGCCACCTATAAATACCCCTGCATAGCTGAGTCTTGTCCTGCCTGTATAATAATGTGTGTCTTAGATTAAGAGAGGATATAATTTAAGCCTGCATATTATCTTAGTTAATAATTCATTTCTTCACTTGTTTAAAGAATAAGTTTATTCTTAATATACAGGCTATTTTTGAGTTTATCGAAGAACTAGGTGAAAGTTGCTCCTTTGTTCTGGAAAACAGTAATAAAGAGAAAGAGTTTGAGGACTAGATGACTAAATAAACATATACATTTTTAGGGTGGCCAATAGAGTAGTGCGACTTCGTTATCTGAGCACTCCAACCATTAGAGTCGTAATAAGTTTTACTCAGGCAAAATTGAGCTGGTTGGTGCCATCCATTCAAACTATATTCAGGTTACTTTTGCCAGTATGCATTGCAGGCACTTGTGACTACTTAATGGTATCACGCTAAAGCAGTAAAGAAGTAATTTTGTGTTTGTGGAAAGTTACTAATCACTGGCATCACTAATATGAATTGCATGTAAAAAGTTTACAAGTAAGTCAACAAAATCCAATACTGATTCTGAAATTTTTACTTCAAATACACTTTTCTAGGGCTGTGAATAATAAATCAAAAAGTGTAGGCTAATAATTAATAACTAATAATTAAGAAAGCAAAGATAAGTCAAGAAATAATATTGGCAAACAAAATCAAAATGAACTCCAAGATATTTTATAAATCCATTATGAATAAGAGAATAAGTAGAGCCTATAAAAGACCAAGAAATTAATTTAGAGGAGGAAAATTTTGGTATACTTTTTCATCTACTTTGTGTCTGTTGTCTCAGAATGACAGGGCCAAGCTGATATTGTAGTTAAGGAGGAGGAATGTAAAGTATTGTATGTGTTAAACATAGGGAGAAAGGAAGTATAAATGAAAATATTCATTCATTGCATAAATATCCCAGAAACAGATAAAATATACCCGAGCTGTTAGGATAAGCCAATGACCATCATTTTTAATCTTCACAGAATAGACAGGCGGCACCAGACTACTGGTGGACTGTTAATCTTGTGTCTTTGTTTAAAAGAGAGGGAGAAATAGGTGAATAATTACAGGATTGTTTCTGATAGAATTTTGAGACAATAACAAAGGTAATTGGTGAGGTTAGCACAGTGGACGAAATCCACATGGATTTTAGCATGGCTTTTGACATGGTTTCACATGGCTAGTTTGTTAGAAGACAATCTCATGGGATCAAGAAGAACATAGGAATTTGGATTGCTTAGTAACAGGAACCACCAGTAATTGCTGAAGGGTGTTTTAGTGACTAGACGACTATTTCCAGTGAGGTTCTGCAAGACTCAGTGCTTGGTGCCATTTCTGAAGAAGGGTCCAGACCCGAAACGTCAGCTTTCCTGCTCCTCTGATGCTGCTTGTCCTGCTTCATCCAGCTTTTCACCTTGTGATCTCCGTGCTAGGTGCCCTGCTTTTTGTGTGTATATTAATGATTTGAACATAAACGTAGGGGGCATGTAGATGGCACAAAGTTGGCCATTTGGTTGTGACATGAACAGTAGTAGTATATTGCAGGAAGATAGCTTCAGATTGGCCAGTTCAGCAGATAACTGGCAAATAGTATTTAATCTATAAAGTGATACTTTAAAGTGATACATTTGTCAATTTAGGCAAGGTAAAAGAATACACAAATAATGGGAGAATATTGAGAGTCATAGAAGAGGAGTCCAGAGGGATTGAAATGGGTCTTGAAAGAGTCGATAAGTGGTTAAGAAAGCATATAGCATATTTTCCCTTATTAGCTGAAGTACTTCTTAAAAGAGCAGGGATTTTATGCTGGATCTATGAAAATGATTAGTTAAACCACAATTTGAGTGCTGTGTGCAGTTCTGATCACCTCACCACTGAAAGAATGTAATTGCCTGGCGAAAATTCAAAGGAGATTTAAAAGGATCTTACTAAGACTGGAAAATTACAGCTACAAGGAAAGATTGGAGAGGCTTTGGTTATTCTCCTTGGAACAGAGTAGGCTGAGAGGAAATTTGATTGAGATGTTCAGAACTGAGGACTCTGTTTACATGAGCACACAGGTTAGAGAATAGGTGGCAAGCATTTGAAGTGATTGATTGAAAATGAAAGAAAAGATGAGGAAGTATTTTCAACCAAAATGTCTCAAGGCTCTGAAATTCACTACCTGAAAAGGTAGAAGAGGCATCAATGACTCCCAGCAAAATTAGATGATATCGGAGAAAAACTCTCCACTGGTTAGAGTCATATGGTATAAGGGAAGATGGTGGTTGTTGTTGATATCTCTGCAGGAGTACCTCAGGGTAATGTCCTCGGTCCAATCATCTTCTGCTACCTAATCAATGACCGCCCTCAGCAAGAGGTCAGAAGTGCAGATGTTGACTGGTGAGTTCACAATGTTCAGCACTATTCACAGCACTCCAAGTACAAAAGCAGTCCATGTCTAAATGCAACATGACCTGTATGATATCCAGGCTTGGATTGACAAGTGGTGAGTAACATTCAAACTACAAAAATACCAGGCCAGAACTGACTCCAACAAAAGAGAATCTAGCCAATGCCTCTTGACTTTCAATGACACTGCCATCATTGATGATACAGTATAAACACCTTGGGAGTTACCACTGACCAGAAACTGAACTGAACTAGCCGAACAAATACCGTGGCTATAATTGCAGGCCAGAGGCTAGGAATGCAGCAGTGAGTAACTCACCTCCTGACTCCGCAGAGCCTGTACATCATCTGTTTACCTAGTTGTCCACAACTCAACAACATTCAAGAAGCTTGACAACATCAAGGACAAAGCAGCTTTGTTTCTGGGCTCCATCTCCATCTAGTGTTTATTCCATTCCCCAACCTTCCCTTATCTCATCTTCAGCATATATACCAATTTTTTCCTTGCTACAATCAATTCTGAAGAAAGGTTTCTGGACCTGAAATAGTAACCTACATTCTCTCCACAAATGCTGCCAGATCTGCTGAGTTTTTCCAGCAATGTCTATTAGCATTTCTGATTTTTAAAGGCAAGAGTTCAGAATTGTAAAATATCAGGACCAAGAGATTTCTGAAGTTCTGACCCATGGTAGCTACACTTAAGAGTTCAATTACATCTCTGTAATTGACAGACCACAACCGCAGAATGATTGGAAGAGATTTGAAAAGGCCACCTCGCCATATATAAGGAAAAAGTCCAAAAATCCATCATACAAATCTTCGAAGCTGCAGTCTGGTCAAGTTGTTAATTTTTCAATGCCTGAAAAACAATTGGACTTGAATTATAGGGGGCATAAGTCAAATGGGTACAATTAGAAATTGGAGTTCATGTGCATAAAATAATCTATTCTTCCTATGATCTCTCAAAATCAAAACATTCAGGCAGGTATCAGGCAGAGTGCATGATAGGTCACATCATTTCATCCATTTTACCTCATATTTAAGGACACCATCTCAAAATATGACAATTTTGTAAGGCTCAGAGTTATAACCGTATGGTGGCCCATACCAGTGATGGAATTCGTTAAACTTGTGTATGTTTCTGACTCATGCAGGAGATTTGAGCAAATCCTTATCCCCATTGATTAGAATTTCAAGATATCAGAAAAAGATGCTGCTGCATGGAATAAGTCAAGAAGAATGTGCTGCTGCACAGACCAGAACATTTGATCTCCAATTAGACTAAAGCAATGCAATTATTCTATAGCATACCCGATTTCCTAATTAAATATCTTAGGTGGTAAACTACATTCCAGAGGACAGCAGTGCCACAACAACAGTTTGGCAGCAAGGTCATTTGTTGAATTTGGAGTTAGACTGGCATTGTGGTTATCAGCAACTGAAATAGGTTTATCTTTTAATGGCCTCAGACAGGGCCAGAAATCTAGCTAGCTAACATGCATGCCAGCAAAAGCTGAGAAAGAAAAACTGCTAACAACAAGAATTCAAGACAAACGAGTCTTTGGAGATATTTAAAGAGCTATACTTCAAAGCAAAACAAATCTAAAGGAAAAGCTATGTTGCCATAGGCAACGGAAACACAAACCATCAGGAAATATAATTGGTCTAAACCAAATGCAAGCATAAGCAGCTGAACTCTAGAGGACCTGCTTTTCCATGGACATTCAGGAAACTGCAGCAATTTACATTTTAATAGAGGAATATTCAGATAAGAATCTTACAACTTCTTACAGAGTTTTCAGGCTGGCTGAAATGAAAGATAAGATTTTCCACAATGTATATGAATTGTGGAAAAATAGACTGTGCGGACTTTGCACTTGGTGCACATGCCCAATTTTGAATCACCTTCCAAAGTTGAGCTTAATTAGATATTCACTTGTTCTGAATATTTTAAATTGAATATTTTATTAAATTACTGGAATCCTAGATTTGCTTGTGTAGAACAGCAATCATTCTAGTGCAGATACAGGTTAATTTTTCTTGGCAAATTTTGGGAAGAAAGTTACATATGTATGCAACAAGATGTTTCCATTGCATACAGTCAGGCCATAATGCAGCAGAAATCCAATTCTGCTGAAATAAACAGCTTGGCATCCTGACATCTTGATAAGAGCATTTGTTATATAAATTTACCAAGAAAAAAAACAGGATTATTATAAGTAGAGAAAACAATAATCCAATTATACATAGCCACTTAGCTAAATTACAATCTTCAGTATGGCAAAATCATGGGAATCTATAGCGAATCGACCAAAAGAGTTTCTTCAAACAAATTTATATACATATTCCAAATGGAGTTAGTTGGATACCAAGAGGTTCTTTTCATTATTTCAGAGAAATCTATGTGATGATTCCAGACATCTCCTATGCAGCCCACAGTTCTTGTATATCACAGGGCTTAGGCAGAATTTCTTAGCAAAAGGGACATGGTTGGATTAATTTCTGATGAAGCTGCTCATTGTTGCATTCCGACCATCTACCTAATCCTCTGAAATGATAGTGTTTACAGTATGTCAAGAAATGAACTGGAATGGAGAGTGACTGCAGAGCATGCATTGTGGATGCAAAAGTTTGTCTATTGCTTGAGCTAACACTATAACAGCAAGCCACAGGATTCTGCTAGTACATATCAGCAAAATATCCAGTTTAGTCATCGTATTTCAAGCTTAGTGGACTTCATTATGTCTATGGTAGAGGATGTATGTGGTGTAGCCAAATATAAGTGCCCTGAAATAGGACTGTAGAGTAGCTGTATTCCCATGCTGCAACCTTACTTTGTATCTGTAAATGAAATAGGTCAGGTTTCCTGAAGGTGTCACTTTGTAACATTCCAATATATGTGCCTTCTAGTTAAACTTACTTTTATTTAAACAATCATGGCTGATCTAACCAATAACCTTTATTTGTTATTGATTTTCTGTTGTTCCTTCCTCTGACAAAGGCATTGACTCCTCAGCCAGGTAATTTTAGACACCAGTCATCCTCCAGTACCTCAGCCCCGTGTCTATTATTCATGTGTGGAGCTTGTCAATGGCTGTAGATGGGCTATGTAATCACAATAAACGTCTGAATCGAGAAAAGTTCTCTGATCACCCAGCACATGCCTGAGACAATTTCAACAAGTCTAGCATTCAGAAGGAACAGTACTAGTTGATCTTTTTTCCTTTCAAACTCTGGAAAGCCAAGCTCAATTTTAGTGTCTCACCATGCTTGTATGCCTTTGGAAGAGCTTCACTACTATTGCATTTAAAAGGAAACAATTTGCTCAGTTCAGTTCGCAATTTATCGCCTTCTCCAAGCATTCATCAGAAGACAGCTTTGCCATTAGATAGCAACAGAAAGGAAGAATTAAAGAATGAGGATGTAAACTTTCCAGCCTCTGAAGTAAAGTAAATTAAAAGTATGAAAACAATTCTCATTAGCTCAATTTTGGTTTGTTCTAGTGATATGTAGTGAGGAGTTTGTTATCTTTAATATGAACTCTCTGTTGTATTTGCTTACTTAAGTTGCCATATTTTTATATTGTTTGAGTAATACCCTGTTCCCACAGAGACAACTTCTCATATTACACATATTGCTCATAATCGCTTGTTCCCACAGAAAATATATACATCTGATATAAGTAGGTTTTAAGTATATAACTAGAAACAGATCAGAGTGTTTCTATGAGAGTGCATTATTCCTTTGAGAAGGGCATGGACACTTTGATCAGGATCAGTACAGGACGGCCACCATGGTAACCAAAACTGGTGTGCATGTACGTATCGTAGCAACAATATTCTGTGATGAATATTATTCAACCACTCCATCTTCTGCTAAGCAACTCCATATAACTTGGAGCTTTCAATTAAACCCAAATTGTTTTAAAATAATGGCACTCTTGTGACAGATTAATATTCTGATGAAATCCAATATGAACTGTGATGGGTTTAAACTGACAGTAAGATATCTGTGCATCAATGTTCGGGAGGTATCTGTCTCATAAATGATTGAGAGAACAGTGTTAATTTAACTGGTATTACTGAATTACCTTATAATGAATGATATAAATTAATGATACCTTATATCTCTTCATGTTGTTTTTCTAAGTAAAACTATGCCCATCCATGGACTGGAGTTATATGCAATACTGGAAGATTGTTTTCATGAATAACACATGACTTTGCTTTGATTTGCTGAGATTACAAATGCTGCCTTGTGTATAGAGTTTTATGTGTAGTCCTTTTTTGATGGTTTGGATTTATTTCCAAACATTTAACACTTGTATGGAGAGGGGTGCTTTCATAATCAGATTGATTCTCCTGTGAAATAAAGACTGTAATTTTTATGCATAGCATAAGTGGAACTCCATGCCATTGGACCATCCATAATTCCATAATTATGAAAGAATATCCCAGATGTCACATAAAATGCCAACATGTTCTCCTATCTGTGTTTCAATCATATTTCAGGACAGAAGATTAGACTGAAACCAACACAGGGTATTTTGGAAACATTCAGCAAGTCAGACATAGTATCTGTGATGAGATCTACCGGTTTAATATTTCAAGCAAGATTCTGGTTAGAAAATTGACTTATTGATTCTCTGCACAGATGCTGTGCCTGAACTGCTAAGTATTTCCAGTCCTTTTGGTGCTTGCTTGATTCCAACATCTGCAGTATACTTTTTTTCCATTTTAATGCATGATGCTACTAGTTAATTTTTTTTCAGATTAAAGATTGAAACTGAAAATGCAGAGCAAAACCTGATGATAGAAATACATAGAAATCAATAAAAGTGGAATAAACACACATGATATTCAATATCTTTTTGTAAAATATTTCTTCTAATTTGCAAGGTATTTGTCCATTTCCCAATGCAATGGTCATCCATAAATGGTGTGAAATTCTTGGCCTACTTCAAAAATTTCTGTGTGTGGGTATGAAATACACTGGGCATGATTCACGGCTGTATATAGCAAGGAGTTAATGCTAAATATGTAACTAGTCAGCCTTCATCAGCTGATTCTGGCTATTATTACATTTGGAGAGGGCTAACAAGGCAATACTATTGAATGGTAGGATCCTGAAAATACTGATGATTAGAGGGAGCATGGCATGCAATTTCCCAAATCCCTGAAGGTAGAAGGACAAGTAGATAGGGTGTTTAATAGGGCAGATGGAATACTTGACTTTATTAGTCAAGACATAAAATACAAGAACAACTGGAGTATTGTGTGCATTTCTGGTCACTGCACTAATAGGAAGATTATCACTGCAGTAGAGAGGGTGCAGAGGGGATTTACCAGGATACTGCAAGGAATGGGAGGGTCTGAGCTATGAGGAAAGATGGGTTAAACTGGGAATTGTTTCTTTGGACGAGCAAAATTTGAGAAGGGACGTAACAGAGATATGCAAGGTTATGAGGGGCGTAGATAGGGGGATAGAAAGGCACATATTCCACAGGCAGATGACCCAATAATCAGGATGTGTAGACTTTAAGATAAGAGGTAGAAGGCCAGGTGGAGTGGTGAGGAGAATGATTTTTACTCAGAGGGTGATTGTAGTCTTGTCTCCCCTGGTCCAATCCCGGCCCATGTACATCCATGATTCTTCTCACGCCTCATGCCATTTCAAAACTTCCAGTTTGCTGGTTCCAGCCACGTCCTCTTTACCATGAACATGCAATCCCTTTACACATCCATTCCCTACCTGGAGGGCCTTAGGGTTCTCCACTTCTTCCTGGAGCAAAGGCCTGAACAACCCTCCTCCGCTTGACCGAGCTTGTGGTCACCCTCAGCAACCTCTCTTTTAATCCCTCTCATTTTCTTCAGGCAAGATGGGTGGCTATTGTTATCTGCTTGGGTCCTATTTATGCCGGTCTCTTCATGGGATACGTGGAACATTCCTTGTTCCAGTCCTATTCTGACCCCTACCCATAACTCTTTCTCCGATATATCAATGATATCATCGGTGCTACTTCCCTCTGTCATCTGGAATTGGAAAACTTTATCAATTTGGCCTCCAATTTCCACCCTGCCCTCACTTCCACCTGGTCTATCTCTGACTCCCCCCCTCCCTACCTCAACAATTCTGTTTCCATTTCTGGGGATAGACTGACCGCTAATATCCACTACAAACCCACTGACTCCCACAGACATGTGGACTATACGTCCTCACCCCCCACTTCCTGTAAAGACTCCATCCCATTCTCTCAGTACCTCTGTTTCCATTATATATGCTGAGATGAGGCCTACTTTGACAAGGGATCCTCCAAAATGTCCACCTTCTTCGTCCACAGAGAATTCCACAGCTCCATTGTTGATAGGTCTCTCAATCAGGTCCGACTCATCTCCCGCAATTCTGCCTTCACCCTTTCTCTTCCTCCTGCAAAAGCGATAGGGTTCCCCTTTTCTTCACCTGCTATCCCAACAGCATGCACATTCAGAAGATCATCAAGCACCATTTCCAACACCTTCAGCGAAATGCCACCAGATAATATTCCCCTGCCCCACCTTGTCTGCCTTCCACAGGGACCATTCCCTCCTGGACACCCTGCTCCACACTTCCTTCACTCCCAACAGCACCCCACAGCCCTACGGCACCTTCCCTTTTAACTGGCAAATGTGCGACACCTGCCCATTTACCTCCTCCTTCCTCAGAGTTAAAACATACCTTCCAGATGAAGCAATGCTTCAGCTGCACTTCCCAGAATCTAATCTGCTTCATTCACTGCTCACAATGTGGTCTTCTCTACACTGGGGAAATGAAGTGAAGACTGGATGACCGCTTCACAGAACATCTGTATTCTGCTCGCAAAAAATACCCTGACCTACCCGTTGCCTGCCACTTTAACACACCATCCTGCTCCCTGGCCAACATGTCTGCCTCGGGCTTGCTGCACTGTTTTTGCGAAGCTCTATGTAAGCTGGAAGAACAATGCCTCATTTTCCACTTGGGGACATTGCAGCTCTCTGGGCTCAATATCGAGTTCAATAAATTTGGGGTCTAAACTCTCCCATGTCCCAGCCCCCTCCTCACACCAAGCCTTTTTACCACATAGCCTGCTAGTGCACACCCACTGTTGTTAGTCACTAACGGTCCCCATTAATAACTCTTTACCCTCCCAGCCTGATCGTTGGCAGCTCCTTTGTCTGTCCAACTGTCTTTCTCCCTCACTGGGCTCTATCCTATTGTTTACTCCCTACCCCATCCTCATCCCTCTTTTTATGCATACAAACTGACATTTTCCCAGCCACAATCAGTTCTGAGGAAGGGCCACCAGGCCCCAAACGTTAACTCTTCCTTCCTTCACAAATGCTGCCAGACCTGCTGAGCTTTTCCAGCAACTTTGTTTTTGTTCCTGATTTGCAGCATCTGCAGTTCTTTCGGTTTTTATTTAGTACCTTTGATACAAGATATCTTCAAAGTATTTTAGGTGTACCTTGATGGCATTTAATCCACCATTGAAGTAAGAAAATGTTCAGAACAGCTTCCAGTTTCATCCAACATCTGCAAAAATATTGCTCACCTGGTTTGGTCATGTCACCTGACTTCTGTCATCACAGCCTGCCTAACTGGTCGTGCCATGGGTTCCCACCAAAGAGGAGTGGGCAACACAAGGTGAGCTGGCACCATACTGTTAGTCGAGATTTCCAGCTGGTCACTAGGTGCTGGGTTGACAACATGAGAACATTAGCTGTGGACAGGATAGAATTGAATGCTTTGTCTCCCTCATGAGACTCTTGATGCAAGAACTAGTAAGCCTAAGTAAATAAACATTGGAAGTTAGTCATTAATGAATCCAGACGACAAAATCCTTCTTTCTTCAAGCTCAGATATGTTAATTTTACTGCTATGTGCCTTCATTTTTTCAGCTATTTTGGAAATGTAGCTACCAATAGATTAGGTCAATGGATGAGAGTGTAATTTACATCAAAGCAAGAATGAAAACCAAAAATGGTTTGTTTAAGTGGCAATCTACCTTTGCAATTTTGACCCGAACTCCTGCAACTGTTGTTGAAACTATTATTCTTTTATTGGTTACATCTCCAATGTTAAGTTGGGGTGGGAAGTCCCAAAGACAATATCGGAATTATGGAGGAACAAAATGGAACCACTGGTCACAGCAGGGGCATGAATGTACTGGGATTCCGATGTGCCTGGATCTACCATCTCTGGAGAAATTGCTTTGTTATTTGGGAACCCTATTTCAGAACACACGTTTCCCCACATATTCTTTCTTCAAAAGGTAAGCAACTTGCGTTTAGAAGCTGCATTGAGAATGTTCAACCCAACTTAAGTATATTAGTACTCATGGAGTCAAAATATTCATCCAGCTTTGGATCCTGTCAGAAACCATGGCTCAATTTTATATTTGAGGAATGGGTTATATATTTGTAAGGGTGCATTATGTGTGCCCACCCAAACTGCTGTCAGGATAATTAGATTGAAAGCCCATTGTTGATGAAAGAACTTACAAAATTGGGAAAGTGCTCTGCAGGGAACTGTAGGCCACAGTACTATGACTCAGCCCAAAATGAAACATGTTCCATCTCTTCACAGTTTTGACATTTGTGCTGGCCTTTCAGCAATTAATTCCCAGATGCTTATTGTATGATTCATAAACAGTTCTCTTGATACAGCTGTACCGTTGGAAAACACAGACTTTTTTGTTCCTAAGTGATGATTCAGAGCAGCAGAGTCTTCCGTTTTTCGATTGACTTATAACAGCTACTTCAATGAAAGAGATAGTGGGAACTGCAGATGTTGGAGAATCTGAGATAACAAGGTGTAGAGTTGGATGAGCACAGCAGGCCAAGCAGCATCAGAGGAGCAGGAAAGCTGACGTTTCGGGCCTAGACCCTTCTTCAGAAATTAGGCCCGAAACGTCAACCTTCCTGCTCCTCTGATGTTGCTTGGCCTGCTGTGTTCATTCAACTCTACACCTTGTTATCTCTTCAATAAAGGGGATTTTTTTGCCAGTTGCAATAGTGAATAACTTACTATCATCTCCTTTAAAATCATTTAACTTATATCTTCACTGCTAGTACTTTTTAACTTTTGTTAATAAATCTCAGCCTAAACTTTCCTTTCTATCACTACATTACATTTCATCTTTAGCAAGGATATTAGAATGGCGCTGTTCTGAAGTATACATCAAGTTGGGGACTGGTCATTGATTATTCAATAACATTATTCATCCCTTCTCCTCCTCACACTGATCCAATATCAAACTGTCCATTCATCATTTGGTTTGCTAATAGTTGGAGAAATTCTTTCACCAAATTAATCCAATCAAGCCTGGGATTCAAATTTAACCTGTTCGAATGGAGGTTAACATGCCTTTTATTGTTGAAACTGAGAGCAATAATAAATAGACAACAATCTTGATTCACTGAGTGAATGCATTTTTCTAGATAGGTAACAGAGGCAAGCATAAATCTCAAAAAACTGCACATTAAGATGCAGTTCAAGTAAACCAGCAGCCTAAAAGTGTAGGCTCTGACTAACCTGTATGTAATGGCTGACCTTTTTAAACTGCATGGCCAAAAGGCTCGATTTGATCAAGCAGTCCTAGAGCGAACGTTGGACCCATATTAAATAATATACTAATCTTCCTGAATTATTTCACATTGTAATGTTGAGTTTACTAAAAACTTACAGACTGAGCAATTGGTGTGGTGTGTGGTCACATTCAATACATCAGGCATGTAACAGCCTGCCATCCTAGGAGCAGTCAAAATTCTTTTACTCTGCACCAGTCTGCTATTCTCTCAGTACTTGAGCCACCATATCAAACCAGACAGTGTTTGCTGGATGACAAGAATGATCCAGTTTAAATCTAACTCACGACTTCATTTTGCGAGGCAATCATTTGTGACCAACAATCATCCAATGAGAGTCATGCTGCCATGTTGGGCTCCAATGTGGCGGACTCCTGATTTTGTCAGAACATGGGTTTTACGTTTCTGTGCTCTGCAGCAGCCTGGAAATGAAAAGGTCACAGCAAGAATATGGTGAGCACCTCAACAGGGGGAGGACCAACAAGGCAGGGGGCACTGCTCAACTAGTAAAGAAGGCACGCAGAAAATTCTCTGGAGATTGGGTTTAAATCCTACCAAGGCAAATGGTTAAATTTGAATTTTAAAATAAATCTGGAATCAAAGAAGTCTGATGATGGACATGAAGCCATTATTGATTGCTGTAAGCAAAATAGTCTGCTTCAGTAATGTCATTTAGAGAAGGAAATCTATTGTCCTGGCCAACATATGATTGCAGGCCCGCAGTAATGTGGTTGACTTTCAACTGCCCTCTGAAAGGTCGAGTAAGCCATTTAGTTGTATCAAGCCATTACGAAGTCTCGGAAATGGAATGAAACTGGACAGACCACCCAACATTGACTGGAAACAACAATGGCAAATGCTGTAGCATATTTTTCTCTACCATCTGCAGTTAGGTGCCAACACTGGGAGAGCTGTCTCACAAACAAGTCAAGCAGCAGCCTGATACTGTTATATCCAAGGAATCATACCTTATGGACAATGTAAGTGCAAGCTGCATCAGGTTTTATGGAGGGAAAGTCACCACAAGGCCCAGCGAGATTTCATGTTGCATTTTTCCAAATACACGTTATTAACTACTTACCCCAAACTGATTGCATTCCATGAGGCAAATTCTATCCCCATCAGTACACATCATTGCCACAATAACTCACCACTCAGTGGACATCCCACTCAAATGCCAGTGATCCTGGAACCTGTGCTGCAATGAGAAGATTTCTTTGCACCCAGATAAGCAGTGGCATTCTGAAGCTGACAGCTCATTGATGGGCTGAATCTGAACGTATTGGAGAAGGGAAGGTGGCACTGTGATTCTCACTGATGGGGACTCGTAAGTCCTGGTGTGGGGGTGGTATAAAATGTGGGAGGGAGGAATGCCCTCTACCTGGAGGACTGGCAAAGGATGCCATGGCACCACAGCCTAGCAGCCTGGTCCAAGATTGGCTATGGTTAGGTATCTATCTGGGGTTTTCTCAATCATGGGGCCCATGCTACTGTAGTCTAAGCAGTGGGTTTTTAAGTTTTCTGTTCTGGCAGGTATGGTGCCCTTCCACAATGGCATTTATTTCAATGGTAAGCACAGCTAAACAATGTTTCCAGCCTCTCCAGCTCTGGATTGTGCCTTGTAGATAAATTCATAACTGTTCCTTTCTTAGGGACTTACCTTGCTGCTAGAGTCCAAACTTCAATCACTTCCTGCTGATTCTTTATCTGGACTTACCCCACTTTTTCCAAAGCCCAGTCCTCAGTCAACATTGCTTGTTTTCCCTGTTTTTTTTAGCTTTTGGATCAACTTTCTTACAGCTCCAATTCAGCTTTGCAGCCTCTGTTTCCAGCAGACTGTGCTGTCTCCAGTCTTCAGTTTAAATCAATTCAGAAGCCTACTGAAACAAAACTGGAATTTTCTGGAGCAAATTTTGAGCCCTGTGACGCTAAGCAGTTTTAATGGTCTCTGGACTCGAAACATTAAGTCTGCTTTCTCTTCACAGATGCGAGCAGACCTGCTGAGTTTCTCCAGCATTTTGTGTTTTTGTTTCAGGTTTTCAGCATCTGTAGTTATTTGTTTTATTTCAGAAGCCTACTGACTAGGCACTCTTTTCTTAAAAGTTTCAAAAGGGATTACCCGCCTTTTGTAGAATTTACTCTGCTCTTTTCTCTTCAGATTCTTATGAATTCTTTTCAGAATATTCAGGTCTTCATAAAAGTGTCTGCCACATTATAATAGCTGGCAGCTAAACAACATTCTAATGGCTGCTCACCATGTTACAAGAAGATGTGATGTTTGGTAGCTTGTGGTTGGGTTAGATTGCCTGCCACCTCCTCCCTGGGCTACTCTCATGGCCTGTTCAGTGGTCTATGGTGGAGGATCACCACAAATAAGCCTCAACTCAAGGATGCTCTTGTCTTCAGTAGAAGAAGGTAACTTATAACCTGTTAATAAACTGGAACATGTTTCATTCACTCTGAGGTGGATGAACTGATACTAACAGTTGGAAAGACATGTGTGTCCATTATCCATGTGTATCCTGACTCCAAGTGTAGCTACCTGACTGTAGCTTCCACAAAACATCTTGCTCCACCCAGTGGCTGTGTTGTATTTTAGAATGGGCAGAGTTTCTCCTGAGCTCATAGACTAACCCTTTTATATGCACAGGCCAGCAATAAATCTCTGTATAATGGTCTAATTAACATTCAAAAGGCTAGAAGCCCTGGCTTGAATTTAATAGTAAGTGAGGGTAGGCTCAAGATGTGGGATTCCTTGCAGTAGATCTGAGATTGGAGGGGCTGAGTGGCCAAGGCAAGACCACTGGACAAATTTTAACTACCTCAAATATTTAATCCCCCACAGAAACAAACATCCTTCAATGATCTCTCTGAGCTGTCAATGAAACTGTAACTCTCAAACCCCGGTGTGGTAATGATAACTTGAGCAAAGCAAACAAGCACTAATAATTCTATAATGGCTGTGCTTCGGACCATTTTAGCAAACATCTATTTAACATAGTAGAATGGATATTTTTCAACCCATGGTTGCAGGTAGGCAGTTTTTATTCATTTTCTCAAAGCCTATCTGCTTAAATAACTTGACTACTTGACTTTTCAACAGACCTCATGACGCCAACAAGAGCATTTATGACTTCTCCAAAGATTTCTAACTCCCACACTATGGACACCTTGCTTCAGCAAAGCTGAACTCATCATCAAGATAAAATGGCCCTGCTGAGTTTTTGTTTCTCACACGTAGGAGTCATATCACATCTCATGGATCGAAGGAGAAGGCAGTCACTGCCCATAGACCTTGGCCTAAGATGTTGGAAAATGCTGCCCAACAATCAGGCCCAGAGAAGATGCCAGCAAACTCTAGCTACAGGTTATCACCCTGAATCTCAAGTAAGAAATTTGTGTCATCTAATTACTCTGCGACCTCGGGAAAAAAGCAACATTCATATAAATGAGTTGAGGAGAGAGAAAAACGGTACTTGACATCAAGGTTGCATTTGACTGAGTCTGGCATCTAGGAGTCCTACCAAAACTGGAGATAATGGGTTTCAGGAAAAACTCTGCTGATTAGAGTCATACCTATCATATAAGTAGATGATTGTAGTTGTCTGAGGTCCATCATTTCAGCTTCAGGACATCAATGCAGGAGATCCTCAGGACATGTCCTAGGTCCAACCACCTTTAGTTGGCTTCATCAATGACCTTCGCTCCATCATAAAGTCAGAAGTAGGGATGTTAGTTGGCGATTTCACAATGTTGACCACGAGTCATGTCTCCTCAGATACCGAAGCAGTCCACATTCAAATGTAACAAGACTTGGATAATATCAGACGTGGGCTGGCAAAGGGCAAATGGCATTCACACCCAGACAAATTCCAGCCTATGACCATCATCAATGAGAAACAACCAAACCAGCACCCCTTGATATTCAATGGCATTATCTTTACTGAATCCCACACTATCAAGATTCTGTGGATTACCATTCATCAGAAATTCAATGGCACTAAATACAATGGCTACAAAAGCATGCCAGAAGCTAGGAATACAAACATGTGTCTGAGAGGGTTGTGGAGGCAAGTACTCTCACAATATTTAAGAAACATCTGGATGAGTACCTAAAATGCAAGGGCATAGAATGCTATGGACCAAGTGAAAATAAACGAGATTAGTGTAGTTTTGTGTCAGTTTGTCAGCATTGATACTGTGGGCCAAAGGACCAGTTTCCAGGCTGTATGACTCTCTGTGGAACTCACCTGCTGACTTCCCAAAGCCTGTCCACAATCTACAAGTCAGGAGTGTGATAGAATACTCCCCACTTGCCTGGATGGGCACAACTCCAACAACACTGAAAAACTTGACACCACCCAAAACAAAGCAGCCCACTTTTGACTGGTACCACATGCATCCACTCCTTCAACCACTGACACTCAGTAGGAGGTGTGTGCACTATCTACAAGGTGCACCTCAGAAATTCACCAACAGCCCTTAGACAGCACCTTCCAAACCCTTCCTTCTAGAAGGATAAGGGCAGCAGATACCATGGGAACACCACCACTTGCAAGTTCCTGTACCGGCCTCTCCAGCATCCTGACTTGGAAATATATCATCGTTCCTTCACTCTCGTTGGGTCAAAATTCTGGAATCCCTTCCCTAAGTGTATTGTGGGTCAACCCACAGTGTTCAACTACTGCAGTAATTCAAGAAGGCGGCTCATGACCACCTTCTCAAGGGCAACCAGGGATGGGCAATACATACTGGCCCAGTCATCAACAGCCATATCCCACGTATGAAAAAGAACAAATAATGGGCCTGCAGCTCCTTACTCCCAGCAGCACCATCAGGAGTGGGAGCCAATTCTGAAGCCGTAACCAACTCAGAGCAAGCCTCAGAGTGGAGATGAGTGAGATTGATTTGCTATAAGCAGTCTGGAAATGCAAGGATGGTTCAGGGGTTCATTGCTGAGGTTTATCCAAAGGGATAGCTGTAATGTGTCTGTTCAACTTTAGCCTTCACCCACTGAGTTAGCAAGAAAGGTGCCACTGATTACAGCATGGTCTTTTCACCCTCCCAACCTTCCAAATAGATTGAGGCTCTTAATTGTCCACTTAACAACATCTTCCTCAACACTGATTTATTTGGATGGATTCAAGTAGCAATTTCACCCCCACCCCCCCAATAAAGCAGTGCCCAACGTTCATCCCAATTCTATGAATCCCACATCCAATAACCTCCCCATCTCAGTACACGGCCTATAGATAGGTTATATCCCACTCTGATATTATGGTGGGAAATAAAACCCCATTGCTTCCATGTGATGAATAGACCCCACCATTGACTTAGAGCTCCCATGATTGCCTTTATCTTGGTGGTTGGAGTTGGCCGGGACAGTAATGAATGTCTGCGCAAGTGGGCAGTAATCAAAGAGGATCAGTATGGGAATCAAGGGTTTCGGGGAAAGGGCAGGAAAGTGTGGATTGTCAGATCAGCCATGGTCCTACTGAATGTTGAAGCAGACTTGAAGTCAAACAGCCTATCCTGTTCCCATTTCTCACAGCACATGGGTGTCACTGGCTGGCCGACATCTATTGCTTGTGTCTAGTTGCCTTTGAACTGCATATTTTGCTAGGCCGTTTCAGAGGGGAATCAAGAATCAGCCACATTGTTATGGGTTTCGAATTACATGTTGGCCAGTCAAGATGAGGGTGGCAGATTTCCTCCTCTAAGGGACGTTAGTGAGCCAGATGGCTTTTCCCCCAAAAATTGACACTGGTTTCATCGTCATCCTGAGATTTGTAATTCTAGTTTTTTTTATTATTACTGAATTCAAGTTCCAACAACTGGTAGGATTTGAACCCAGGTGTCCAGAACATTAGCTGAGTGTATAGATCAATAACCCAGCATAATACATTAGGCCAAAGCCTCTCCTGTAAAAAAGTCATGTTTGGGAGGTCCCCTGATTTCCGGTCTAATGTAGCCATTGCCTCCAGTATTAAATTCTATCCAAGACTCTGCAAGACAGCTAGTGCAAGCCAATAAAAAAAATCTCATTGCCATGGAAACTTAATTTAGAAACTTCATGAAAGTAGCAATGTAGACACACAGCACCACCAAACAAATACAGTCTAAAACAAGGCAGTGAGGAACAGAAGGACAAATCATTGAATCAATTAACTATATGTTATTAGAACACAAAAAATGGGCATTGTACCTATTGATCCACTTTCGCAGAATTCAGGGACAACAATTTGCAGAAGTGTTTTAATAACTGTTTTGCTTATTCATTTGTGTGACATGGGCATCGTTATTGGTGCTGTTGAGAAGGTGGTAATTCACTGTCTTTTTGAACCACTGCAGATCATGTGCTATAGGTAGACCCACAAAGCTATTAGGGATGGAATTCAGGATTTTGACCCATTGACAGTGAAGGATCAGCAATTTATTTTCAGGATAGTGAGTGGTTTGGAGGGGAAATTGCAGGTGTTGGTGTTCCCATGTATCTGCTGCCCTGTCTTTCCAGATGGAAGTAGGCTAGGATTTGAAAGCTGCTGTCTAAGCATCTTTGCTGAATTCTGCAGTTCATCTTGGGAAACATAGTGTCTATTTCTACCTTGTCACATCTATTAAGCATTTTGTATGTTGAAGTCTTGAAGTTATACAAGTTGAGATATAGATTCATAGAGTCATAGAGATGTACAGCACAGAAACAGACCATTTGGCCCTACACGACAAAACAGACCAGATATCCTAACTGAATCTAGTCCCATTCGCCAGACGTTCCTGAAACTGCTGGTGCGTGTATTCAGATGGAGGTTCAGAGGAGCAAGCACTAAGCTGGATTTGCCGGATTACTGCTCTGACTTTCACAGCAGGAATTGTTATCATCTAGTTGCTATCCGGCAGGTGAGAAAATGGGAAACTTTATATAAATTAGGAGACATTAAGTAAAAATGAGATGTTAATACAAGCTAATGCATGTAATTAGGCCTCTCATCACTCACTGGCAAGAATCTTACCTCATCATTCAACACTTTTTTCAAAAATGGTATCTTCAGCTCGCGACTTTGTGGAGATCTTCGCTTACCATCTTACCTAATTTTCTAGATTTGCTCACCAATGTCAGTCAGTTTCCATATATGTTGGGAATATTTCGCATTTCAACACTCCTAGCCCTCAGAACTCTTACCCACCCTCACCCTAGCCCATGTAATCAAACATGTCAAACATTTCTCCAAAATGCTATTGATTAGTTAGCAACAGTTCTGTGCCAGTGATGGGGGATAAGACACAAATTGATAATTCCGTAAAATCTGTCTCAAAGATTAAGCTAATTCATGCTCAATAAACTGATACGAGCAAGAGAGTTTAGTAATGTCCTCTGCACCAAAACTTTCAGTCTGTCTTACAGCCTACTCAGCAATTTAATTATTATGTGTTATTTCTACCTTGTCATTTTGTTATTGACTTAATGTCTCCAAAGTAGATCTGTTCTGCTGGCTCCTGATATACTCAAAAGCTGCTCTCTGTGTTTTTGACCAGACCAAATCCCCTCAAGATATATTGAGAATATAGCCAAGACCCTAACATTTTCTTATTTTAAAGGTGCTGTATTCTGGGTGCAATTCAATAGGTCAAACTACTCAGCTTGAAACAAAACACACTTTACTAATACCCTATAGCTGAAATACAACAAAAGAAAGAAGAAATTGGAGTATCTATATATACAGAACATATAGAACATTACAGCACAGTACAGGCCTTTTGGCCCTCGATGTTGTGCCGACCTGTCATACCGACCTGAAGCCCATCTAACCTACACTATCCCATGTACGTCCATATGCTTATCCAATGAAGACTTAAATGTACCTGAGGTTGGCGAATTTGGCGAATCTACTACCGCCATCTCTATTGGAAAATTTAACAGAATAATAGATTATTTAACTACTAAAGAGTGACTGTTCCAATATATTAATAATCCATAAACACAGCCTTGGCAAAGGCAGATTTAGTAAAAATAGATTGTCTCACATGCAATTCTACCAGCAGGAAGAGAACCCCCAGCTTTTAGCTGTAACTGAGGGGAAAAACAGCTTTCACATTCAGTAGCAACTGCTACTGGAAACAGAACTAAAAATCCTGGTTCAGTGGGAGCTTTACCCCACCCATTCAGGCTACTTTTATTGTTCCAACTTTAGAAAAAACCAAGGTCTCAAACTGTTTGGGTATCCAGTAGATCAGTCAGTACGTTTGTCTCTACCTTTCTTCATTAAAAAAGTCAAAATACACCTCTTAAAGCCACAGTATAATCACACCTAACATTCCATCAATGTTTCCATTTATCTTTAACTGTGCTGCTCCTCTAGCCTGCTCCATTATGACTAGGAGTGAAGTATTGTAAAGTGACCTCATCACCTTATTGTGAAAGCATTAAGTTAACTCTTAAATTATTTTATTACCATGAAACTAACTGGTTCATAGATTATCTGCAAAGGAGGAAAGGTTATTGGTGAATTGAGTAAGACAGCAGTTTTGAAGTGATTTTGCAATATAATCCTCAGCCAATCCTTATGAGATTGTTTTTAATTGTTTTTAATGAATCTCTCCCAAATACGTTATTCTAGAAAGGCTAATTAATGTGATTTGATTGATTAATGTTTGCTATTTGCTGAAAATTTTTTTTAAAAATCATGATTGCCCTGCACTATGTGAATGCTAAGTGAATCACCCAAAATTAAGATAAATTGAGACAAAAATACAGACAGCATCATAGTCGAAACCAAATGGGCTCAGCTGTTAATTTTCAGTTGTGAGTTAATGGTACAATATATTAAATCATATCAATTTATAAATGGTAAACATCCGCACATCTTCTTAGAGGATATTTCAGAAAATCTGACAGGTAATAAACATCAAGCAATATTCATTAGGTTTGTATTGATTTCATTTTTTTTTAGAAAAAATAACATAAGATGCTGAAAAGATCACGAATATTCTGAATCATTCTGTTTCCTAACCAGTTCAGTGGAAAACGAGAAATCATTTTGTCAACCATGTTGTGCTTTTTTCAGAATGATGCTGCAAACCATTCCTTTATATAACAGAATGAGGCGAAGTAACTGCTTTGTTTAGAACAATAATTAGACTCAATACTAATTTATTTGTATGTCATTCCAACTGCACACAGAACAGATGTTGGTCAAAGCCAACTGCATAAGTCTAGAGGATACAGAAGCCTGCTGCCTGTGTTTGTGAATTCACCTGATTAAATGCTAAAATCTTAACATTAGTGACAATATTCAGAAGAGATGCTTCTACTGTGTCTGTGATTTTCATAGTTGAAACTTCTGCATCAGAAACAATTAGTTTTATCACATGCTCAATGCAAACTGCAATATAGGTTCGTGTGAGCCAGCTGCTTTCCCAAGTCTAGAATATACAATAACATACAATAGTATAGAATACAATGTGCATCCACCAGTTTAAACACTGCTAAACTGTGAATGCAATTCAACAAAGGAACATCTGCATGCTGAAAAACCAGCGACACCTATCTGTCTGATTAATATGATTTTTCTACATGCACTTCTCATAGAGTCAGAGAGATGTACAGCATATAAACAGACTCTTCAGTCCAACTCATCCATGCTGACCAGATATCCGAAATTAATCTAGTCCCATTTACCAGCATGTGGCTCATATCCCTCAAAACCCTTCCTATTCATATACCCAACCAGATGTTTTTCTTTAAGTGTTGCAATTGTACCTGCCTCCACCACTACCTCCAGCAGCTTTCTACAAACATGCACAATCCTCTGCATGAAGAAGTTGCCCCTCAGGTCCCTTTTAAATCTTACCCCTCTCACCTTAAACCTATGCCTCTAGTTTTGGGCTCCCCTACGCTGGGAAAAAGACTTCTTCAGTTCACCCTATCTCTGCCTCTCAATATTTTATAAACTGCTATAAGGTCACCCCTCAGCCTCCAATGCACCCGGGAAAATAGCCTCAGCCTCAAACTCTCCAACCCTGGCAATATCCTTGTAAATCTTTTCTGAACCCTTTCAAGTTTCACAACACCTTTCCCGTAGGTGGGAGGCCAGAATTGAACACACTATTCCAATAGCGGCCTAACCAATGTCTTGTACAGTTACAACATGACCTCCCAGCTCCTATACTCAAAGCTCTGACCAATAAAAGCAAGTATACCAAATGTCTTCTTCATTATCTGTCTACCTGTGACTCCAGTTTCAAAGAGCTATGAATCTGCACGCTAAGGACTTTGTTCAGCAACACTCCCCAGGACTTTACCATTAGGTGTATAAGTCCTGCCCTGATGTGTCTTACCAAAATGCAGAGCCTCAATTATCTAAATTCAATTCCATCTGCCAATCCTTGGCCCATCAGCCCACGACATCAAGGTCCAATTGTACTCTAAGATAACCATCTTTGTTGCCCACTACATCACCAATTTTCATGTTACCTGCAAACTTACTAACCATATGTCCTATATTCAATTCCAAATCATTCTAAAAATGACAAATAACGGTGGACCCAGCATTCATTCTTGTCACACACCATTGGTCACAGGTCTGTAGTCTGAAAAGCAACTCTCCACTACCACCACTACCTCCTACCTTCGAGCCAGTTCTATATTCACATAGCCAGTTCCCTCTCTATTCCATATGACCTAACTTTGTTAACCAGTCTACCACGCGGAACCATGTCAAACACCTCACTGAAGTCCACATAGACTGCAAGCACCAATCGACTTTCGTCAATCCTTTATGTCACTTCCTCAAATATCTCAATCGTTACTGAGGCATAATTTCCCACACAAAGCCATGTTGACTATCCCTAATCAGTCCCTGCTTTCCCAAGTACACATAAATCCTACCCCTTAGAATCCCCTCCAACAGCTTGTCCACCATAGATGTCACTGCAGAAGTTTGAAGACCTGTATCAACAGATTCAAGAACAGTTTCAACCCTGCTGTTATAAGATTTATGAACAGACCATTCATATATTAAGTTGATCTTTCTCTGCACTTTCTCTGTAGCTGTAACACTGTATTTTGCATTCTGTCCCATTACCCTGACGAACTTATGTGAGCAATGATTTGTTTGGATAGTATGCAAAACAATACTTTTCACTCTATCTCAGTACGTTACAATAATAAATCAAATCAAATTAAATCAAATCATTGTTGGTGAAATTAACCTTGGGGAGAAGTCCGATAAAATAGATGATAGTGAATTGGCAACTAATTAACCATTAGCTTCCTTAAAATCCCTTTAAGAAAATTTGACAAGCTGCAAAGCAGGCTGTAATTCACATTGTTGCAGTTTGTGCTGCCTCTTAAGACTAATTTACTTCCTTTTTAGATTAAGTTGATGGAGTTATTTGTAGTTCTCAGATTTCACAAAGAGCTGGCAAATGAATATCTCAATAAGAATAATAAACTTTTAATGAATAGTACTCAATATTAACACTCTCAGAACTCAAGTACACTCCCATACAGTCACAAAATATCACTTATTAATATTATGATGTTTTCCATTAAGGAAAAGTGACTAACGGATATTATGTACTTAAATAATTAAAATATAATTGAAAGGTGGCAACAGAAATTTTTGATAATCTTACTACAAACAACAGTTAGTAAGAACTGCAGAGTCACAAACAACAGTATGGAGCAGGAGGAGCACAGTAGGCCAGGCGGCATCAGAAAAGCAGGAAATGAGGAGGAGGAAGGGAGTTCTGAAATAAATAGAAGGGGGGGATGGGGCTGAGGAAGGTAGGTGGAATAGTGATAGGTGAGTGCTGGTACGGAGTGGTAGAAATTGGTTAGTGAGGTGAGAAAGGCGGAGAGGCGGGATGGGCAGGTTGCCTCATGACAAGGTGGCAGGAATGAGAGGGTGGGGAGGGAAATGTATTGTTAGTTGTGGAGTCGGATTGCAGGTGGCGGAAGTGGTGGAGCATGATACATTGGAAACTGAGGTTGGTGGAATGATACATGAGATCAAGGCAGATTCTGTCTTTGTTTTTGTTGGGGGATGGGATGTGAGGGCAGAGGTCTGGGAAACGCAAGAGATGCAGTTGAGGGCATATTTCTACCACTGAAGGGGTGATACTGCAGTCTTTGAAATATCCCACCTACCTGCCTCTTCCACCTGACTGATCAATCCCCACCAATCCCTACCTGCACTCACCTATCACCATCCCACCTACCTTCCCCAACTCCACCCCTCCTCTGAGCTCCCTTCCACCTTCCCATTTGTGACTACAAACAATACATAGTTTTACAACAATTAGCTTACCTCCTCAAAAGGTATGCCCAATAACAGAAGACAGCTTATAGAAATAGACATATAAAGCAATAAAAATATTGTTTCAACATAAAATCTGTAAATGCCTTAATTATGAAATTATAATAAATTATTACTAATGAAACAATTCTAATCTCACATTTGCCAGGATTACTATGCTACTACTGAGTTCTATTTCGGTCTCCTGAACTTCGCAGAATCCCTTACATTTGTTGGGACTGCTAATGTGAATTTATCCTCACAGTCTCCACATCTGGCAAACTCTGCCCTCCTCCTTGCCAAGGAATAAGCTATTAAGTAGCCACAGAGGAACGCCTTGGCATATTCTCATAAAATTGTAGCTCTAATTTCCTATGGGCATTAGTATCCAATAATGCAGTCAGTTTAAATATAAATTTGAGTTACTACAAAAGGTTTCTAAATTGAATCTGCAATTCAGATGCTATAGAATATTATAACATTGCCAGCAATATAAGCTATAATTCTTTATCAGCTGTGGCTGAAGTCAAGATGTATTGGGAGAAGATTTTCTGTTTATTTGAATTTAATTGTCATTCAGCCCGTGACTGGCACTGGCTGAAGTTTGAATTAAATTCTTGGTAAATTTACAATGACAGGAGCCATTTTCTTATTCAGAGAATGACGATTCAACAAAACATCCACCAATCCTACAATAGTATTATATATTAGTAATTTTACACTGTCATTGTTGAGAATTATAATAATATTTTTATTACAATAAATTATAATAAGTTAAAAGTGGTTTATTAATGTCCTGCACTTGTTCAAGCCATATTCAGTTTATCTACACTTGTCCTGAATCCCACAATATATAATTCACCCCAAATGCCCTCCACAGTGACTAACAGAATCTTTTGTTCAGACATGCATGAGCAATAAACATGACTTTGCTAGCACCTGTAATATCCCGAGCAAAAAATGAATAGCAAGGAGAAAGTCTTCCCCAGTGTGTTTAGCTTTAGCATCCAGGCACAGTCACACCTTTCTACAACATTAGGTTGGATTTTATGATAATTAGTGGGGTGAAGGAAATGGAACAGAAAGTGGGTGGGCCACTCATTCACAGTCTCACCATTTCACATTATCAAATCAAGCATTGTATGGAGTGAAATAGCCGCCAATTAGCGGTGCAAAAGGGAGCACTGTGCCCAATCAGAATCTAGGCCAGGATATCAGATGGCAGAAGGTTCATGCCACAAACAGGAAGTTGATTGCTGCTACAATGTTAAAGGCATCCTGCTCTCTGAATGTGTCCTTATTTGTTATAGGAGGCTGAGAAAAGCAATTGAATGAATGGAAAATCAATAGAGATGCTGACCGTTCACCAACAGAATCTACCACTACATTGCAGACATGTTCACAGGGGCAGGGAATTTCTTCTACCCTTGTATTGCCTCATTCTACCTGCAGGAAAGAACTTCAAATGCTTTCCAATCTGATGTCCGTAAAATGTAATCAGCAATGTAAAATAAAGTGTGTTCAAGTGGCTTTTTACCAATCACAAAATCACAGAATTGTTACAGTGTAGAGGAGACTATTTCATCCATTGTGTCTGCACCCACCCTCTGAATGTTTTAACTATGTGCCAATCTTAAGCCCGTTCCCCTGGAATCCTGAGCATTACTTTGGTTTAAATAATCATCCAATGCCCTCTTGAATTGAACCTGTATCCATCACACTTCCAGGCGGTGCATTTCAGACCCGTATGAAATAGGAGTAGAATCAAGCTATTCAGCCCATCAAGTCTGCTCTGCGATTTAATCATGGCTGATATTTTTCTCAACCCCATTCTCCTGCTGGCTTCTCAAACCTTTAATCCCATTAACTAATCAAGTATCTACCTATCTCTGTCTTAAATACATTCAATGACATGAGCTATATAGCCTCTGTGGCAATGAATTGCACAGATCAACAGCCTTTGGCTGAAGAAATTCCTCCTCAGCTCAGTTCTAAATATTCATTTACCACCTCAGCCATGCTTCTTGCCTCTATATGTAATTCTTCTCTTTGGTCCTTACTCAGCACTATTCCTTCTGCTTTCTCACATTTACTGTTTATGTGCTCATAGATATCTTTAGAATTAACCTTTATGTTAGCTGCCAGTCTCTTTGTCATTGTCCCTCATTGCTTCTTGTATTTATTTTCTCACCTCCCTTCTGAATCTTCCTTATTCAACTTGGTTCCTAACTATGTTTATGACACCTGTCATAAGCACATTTTTACTTCAGTAACCGACTTTCTATCTCCATTGTTGTCTGGGGAGCTCTGGACTTGTTTTCCTACCTTTCACACCTAACAAAACATATCTTCACTGTGCCAAACCCATTTCCTTTTAAAGGTAGCGCAATGTTCAATTACTCTTTTTTAAACAAATCTTTGATTCCAGTCTATCTGGTCCAGCTCCACATTTTCCCCAGCTGAGATTACTCACTCCAGTTGATTAATTTTACTCTGAATTGATCAATGTCACTTTCCACCATAACCATAAGCCTTTTAGTGCAGTTACCATAGAATGCCTACTGTGTGGGAGCAGGCCGTGTGGGAGCAGGCCATTTGGCCCATCAAGTACACACCATTCCCCTGAAGAGCATCTCACTCAGATCCAGCTATCTCACACCCTATCCCTGTAAACCTGCATTTCCCATGATTAATCCATCTAGCCCTCACATCCCTGGACAATGGTCAATTTAGCACGGTCAGCCCACCTAACCTGCACATCTTTGGCCGGTGGGAGGAAACCGGAGCACCCAAAGGAAACCCACACAGATACAGGGAGAATGTGCAAACTCTGCACAGACAGTTGCTCAAGGGTGGAAATTCCACCCGGGTCCCTGGCACTGTGAGGCAGCAGTTCTAATCACTGAGCCACCCTGCCACCCTAAGTGGTCTCCTAAATATTCCTTGATGTCATTTGATTTATTTGGTTCAGCCCATTCCCAAGAACCAGGTCTAGCAGCGTCTCCTTTCATGTTGGACTGGACACTTATGTCAGAGGAAATTCTCCTGAACCACAGTCTAAGAATACTTGCTCTGTGCTTTTCATCACAATAATACCATTGTGGTCTATATACAGGTAACAATGGCCATCATTCTAACTATCCTACAATGTCTACACCTATGTAATTTCATTGCAGATTTATTTTTCCAATCAGCTAGTGGTCAATAGATTATACAGACAAATATAACTACACCCGTAACATTCCTCAGCCCTAGCCAAATTTATTCTGTCCTTGAACTCTCTGAAACATCTTCTTTCTCCAGCACTGCAATGCAGTCCTTAATCAAAAAGGTCATCCCTATCCTTTTTATCTTTCTCTATTTTTTCCTGAACATCTTATATAACCAAGAATATTTAATGCCCAGATGTGCAACTCCTTAAGCCAGGTTTCCATTACCGTCACAAAGCCATAATCCATGAGGCAATATGTGCCTATAACTCCCCAGGCTTAATAGCAATGCTGTCTGCCTTCACAAAAATGCAGTGAAGCCCTGATTTAGACATCATTACTTTCTCCCTTAATCAAACTCCAAATATTGGCTTACTTTTCTCTGTTTTCTACTTCAATTCTTACGTTCCAATAGCAAGTCCACTTCCCACTAACTACCTACATCATTAATTGAATCTGGACTATGACTTTTGGCTGTTACTGCTCTCACAGAAGAATGCCCTGCAGCTGATCTGTGACATCCCTGACTCTAACACCATCCAGGAGTCTCACTGATGGTTGCAGATTTACCTATCTGTTCCCCTAACTAAAAGGTTCCCCATCAGTATTGCTCTTTCACTCTTATTTCATCCCGCCTATACAACTTTGCCACCAGTGTGGCCATAGGCTTAGCTTGCTGTACCCATCCAGAATCCATCGCGCTCACCAATATTCAGAAAGAAAACTGGTTCATGACAAAGACTTCTGGGGACTCCTGCACTACCTGCCTGTTTCTCTTTGTTTGACAGTCACCCATTCCCCATCTGCCTGCATTTCCCTACCTTGCAGTGTGACCACCTCTCAGAACACCTCTACCTATGTAGTTCCTTCCCTTGCAAATGCACCTCAATGTCTTTAGTCATTGCAAATTTGTGCAGCCAATGACACCTGCTGTACAATGGCTTGTCAAGGTCAAGAGAACTGTCTTGACTTCCCTATGCCACAGTATGGCCATTTTGCTTGGCAGTGCTGTCCTGCCATGTTTTAACTTTAAACTTTTAACTTGCTTTATTTATCTTAACTTTAGCTCTTTTGAAAAAAAAATGTATTCTGTCAGGGGACATGGTCATCGCTGGCCAAGCCAGCATTTGTTGCCAGTCCCTAGTTGTCCTCGAGAAGATGGTGGTGGGCTGCCTTCTTGAACTGCTACAATCCTTGTGCTGTAGATAGAAGATTTCAACTTAGTTTTACCTTACTCTTGTACAATTATCTATAAACTGGAGATTACAAGAAAGTGGAAATTTTTCATCCTTACTTACGTATCTGCTCCTTCTCCTGCACCAATAATGTAAGCTTTTCAAACTTGCTGAAGTTGAAACAGAATTCCCAACAGAAACCGCTCAACAGCTCACAACTTTTGTGTGATGTTACTGTTCGACTTTATTTTCAAATTCCATCCTGTAGCCACAGAAGCAAGCTCCCCTTCAGCATGTGACTCCTCCCACACCAAAAAGTAAGTGTAAAACCTTAGGTCTCAGCCTCTCTTTATCTACAGACCTGGATCTGTGCTCCCTCACTGGCCCATCTCAACCCAAGGGAGTAAAAGAAGATAAATAGATTGTTTATTGGTCATTGTAAAATATCGGTGGCTTCTGATTTCAGCACCTGCTTGTTTTTGTACTATCTGAGACTGGTTTAATTATGATTTTCACCTGAGATCATCACACTGTATTTTACATTCACACTAGGTTGCAATATGTTGGTATAAAATCAGACCCAATCTTACGACATTTAATTTTCCACAGCAACCACTCTGTTGTTTCACATCTATGGAATAATATCACATTTTTAGGCAATTAAGGAAGAATTATTTGTAATTTTATGGCATGAATTCAGCCCTTGCAACTTAACTTGACGTAGGACTTTTATAGTTTGTAGCACAAATCTTTTATTCCATCAGTCTGGATTCAAACCCTGTAATAAAAGCAGAACATTCTAACCCACCCTGTCTCCAGACTCAGTAGGTTCCTGTGCTTATCAGTGTTGAGTACAGCCATCAGCAGTTATATTTCATTACAACCTGGTGATCAGTTGGACTTGGCAAGGCTTGCTGAATCTGTACTTTTCACATTGTCCTGGATGCTTCACGCATTGCGTAACTTGTTAAGCAACATGACATGTTAAAGTAACACAACAATTCCCAGGGTATTTGGGTTTCTGACCTCTTCGTACAGTCAAAATGCTGGGAAATTAAGTCAGTACTTAGTTGTGCAAATTAAAATAATTTACAGCAGAAATGCTAATTTGACTTTTTTAACTACTTTTGTGGAACAGCATTAAAAATATGCAATAAGTCTGACAGGCAAAATCAATCAGAAAAAAGTCTTGTGTGAGGCAAACATTTGTGTTTGTTTGAAGTCTAAATAGGGCTTAAAAAGAGGTTGAAGAACAAGAGTCTCAATTCAAACACTAGGTTCACAATCCTAGAATTCTAGCTGATCTGGGAGTGACATTGGCACAATCTGGGCAGTGTGGGAATCTAAGGTGGCATTCAGTTCAGTTCTGTTTTCTCACTTTAAACTATTTTCAGAAAGTGCAGTGAAAAGAATTACAGAATGCTTTTCCTGCCTCCACTCCCTCAATTTTGGCAAAGAACTTGGAATGAGGCTAGATTCCTCCCTCTCCTCTGCCACCATAAATTCTGATTCATTTAGTGTTGGATCAACAGGAAGTATGATGTGGGGTTACCAGCTGTACAATAATTCAATTTTACTGCAGCATTCAACTATATGGAATTTTAAATAATTTACAGTACATAGATAGTCCATTCAGCATAACTGGCCTGTGTGGGTGTTTGTACCCCTCCATACAAGTGTCCTCCTGTCCTGTTTCATTTGTTTCTCATTTATGTACTTCTCCAGCTTCCAATTAAATACATCTGTGCTTTTTATGTCTGTTATTTTTTCTAAAAAATGGTTCACAATCTTGGAACAATTAGTGGACAATACTTTTGTACAAGCCATGTCTTGTTATCAAAGAAACCATTTTATTATATGCCATAACTTTTCCGCACTCTGTGATTTGGTTCTCGTCGTTCACCTGTAAAACCGAAGATGCTGATAGGTCAGTGAGCTTCATGAAACCATTATAAATACAGGCATAAACACAATGTCTAGGGTCTGGACATTAAAAATAATAAATCCACAAACTCATTAGGGCTACTGAATTATTCTTTAATTCATATTTATTTTGGTAAAAGCAAGCTATAGTCATTTATTATCATTGCTACAGAGATCTATAAAGGCACAGAAAAAATTGCTTTATACGACCAAGTGAAGTTTTGACTCTAAAACTCCCACATTTTAAATTAAATTTTCAGTGAATTGTAATTGAAAATATATTACTGAATAAATATGTTGAGTAGTTATGTAGTGCAATTAAGTTAGCTCTCAAAAGTAAATTATTTTCCAGAGCCTAATCTTGAAGATATGCCTTCCGAATGTAAAGTATAATTTAAAAGTTACAAAACAGATCCAGGAAAGCTTAAGGAAAGAAAACTAATTGCATCCAAGTATTTTTAAAAGTAATTTTTATGAAATGAAACTACGTCAGAGAAAAATGAATATTAAGCATGAATGCTGAGGTGATATTATGAAGATTAGGTAAAATTGAGCTAACCATTAGAACTATTACAATAAAGTATGATAAAATTAGTTTATGACCTTTACTGCATTACAGATTGCATTGTTCAACATCCAGAATAATGTGACAGTTAAGAGCAAAGCTATTTTTTCAGGTTTCAGGTTACAATCAAATGTTTACAGTCATAAGAAGTTTTTTTAAAAGTATGATTTTGTGAGATATCTTAATTTGGCAATACATTCAGCCATTACATTCAAACCTGGACTTCAGCACACAGATCCAGATTTTGGGCTCAGTGGCAAATCAATAGCAAATGCTGATGGCTTCAAAGATACCTGCCCTGAAAGACTTTGCAACCTCCGTGACTTCTCATGACAATAGGTTGAAGCTGTCATGAAGTTAGAGGGAGTTCCGGTGTTCAGCAATAGCGATGCCTTCAAGCAGCCTAAGCAGCCAAGCGTATTAAAGACTTCTCACGGACAGCAAATGAGGAAGCAAAATGCACTAATAATTCTTCATTCAAAAAATTGCAAGAAGTGAAATAAAAGGTGGGGCATAAACAATAGAAGCTGAAATAATATAAATAATTTTTAAACTCACGACTTCTAAGGATGGTAGAGACACAAAGCCTTATAACATTTAAGAAGCATTTAGATGTCCACTTACAATGCCAAGGCATGCAAGGCTATGGGCCAAGTGCTGGCAAACAGGAGTAGATTAGTTAGGTAATAAAATGTGAGGCTGGATGAACACAGCAGGCCCAGCAGCATCTCAGGAGCACAAAAGCTGACGTTTCGGGCCTAGACCCTTCATCAGAGAGGGGGATGGGGTGAGGGTTCTGGAATAAATAGGGAGAGAGGGGGAGGCGGACCAAAGATGGAGGAAAAGAAGATGGGTGGAGAGGAGAGTATAGGTGGGGAGGTAGGGAGGGGATAGGTCAGTCCAGGGAAGACGGACAGGTCAAGGAGGTGGGATGAGGTTAGTACGTAGGAGATGGAGGTGCGGCTTGGGGTGGGAGGAAGGGATGGGTGAGAGGAAGAACAGGTTAGGGAGGCAGAGACAGGTTGGACTGGTTTTGGGATGCAGTGGGTGGAGGGGAAGAGCTGGGCTGGTTGTGTGGTGCAGTGGGGGGAGGGGACGAACTGGGCTGGTTTTGGGATGCAGTGGGGGAAGGGGAGATTTTGAAGCTGGTGAAGTCCACATTGATACCATTGGGCTGCAGGGTTCCCAAGCGGAATATGAGTTGCTGTTCCTGCAACCTTCGGGTGGCATCATTGTGGCACTGCAGGAGGCCCATGATGGACATGTCATCTAAAGAATGGGAGGGGGAGTGGAAATGGTTTGTGACTGGGAGGTGCAGTTGTTAGTTAGGTACTTGTTTTTGACCAGTCTCAGTGGGCTGAAGGACCTTTATCTGTGGTGTTCATCTCTAAGACTCTGTGCCACTAATCATCATTATAGCTTAAATTCAACAGGATTCTTTTAACATAATGGGAAAAATTGACATTGCACAAACACAAAATTAGCTTTCCAGGTTCAGAGAGGTTGTCTTATAGCAGTCATGACTTCACAGACTATTAAAAACTCAATTGCATGTGATAACAAGATAGATCTTTTCCAGAGGATACCCGCAGCAATATTGCAGCAAGAAAGAAGAGACTCTTGTGAATTTGGTTAATATACTGTAAATAGATTCAAAGCACAGGCAATTACTGACAGCAACTCTGGATAACCACATCTAACTAGGTGTGTACTGGTGTCAGAAATTGTTAGTTTCACAGTTGTAATGGCAGAAAATGTTAGCAGTTTCATCATCAGGTCACAAAGTTGTCTTGTCGATATTCATCTTTATTTCAGTTTGCTGATTAAATACCTGAGATATTTGAAAGAAAAAGAAAATAAATGAACCAGTACACTTGTTTTAAATGGCTGAAGAAGGTACAAAATCTAAAAGAGTGGCCTATTTTTTTAAAAACCTATCATAAGGATTAAATTGAAACATGTTGGGCAGTAACCCTGCAGAATTTCACACTTACCATTGTTTGAACTCTTTTGGAAAAGTCTTAAATGCAATAACAAAGATCCTGACCACTGAGACTGCTTGAGACAAAGCAAAGTCTCCCAAAGCCCATTATGCCAAAAGGGTCAAATAAAAGCAAAATACCGCAGATGGTGGCGAACTGAAATAAAAGAGAAAATGCTTGAGAAACTCAGTAAGCCTAGCATCATCTGTGGATAGAGAAACAAAATTAATACTTCAAACTCAACATAAGCTAAAATTTCTGAAGAAGAATGTCTTTCTGTCTCCACAGATGATGCCAGACTGTGGGTTTTTCCAGCATTTTATATTTTTATGCAAACAAGAGTGTTGAAGACTCCCCTATCTGTTTCAGCAGCATTTAGATCGTTTGACAATGAAACACTGATACTTCTCTACTGGAATAGTTTGTGCCAATAGCCAGCTATAATAGGATAAGCTTGTCCTTGTAAAAGTCATAATTATAGCCATTTTCTAATCAACCTGTTCAGAGGCATAATGACACATCTCTGGAACAGGTGGGACTTAATTCAGGCCTTCTGGCTCAGAAGTAGGAGACAGCTGCTGTGACACAAGAAACAACGCTCACATCTATAATTATAAGCTCATCTGTTTTATTGCAGTTTGTTTGACAGTAATATCGAGGAGGCTTACAGCTTGAGATAGTAGCAGCAGCCTTTTCTCAACAGTATTTTTCCAAGCTCAGACCCTCCGTCTGTCGGAAGTTATAACATATCACAGAGGGAGAGAATTTAAAAATAGAAGATGCTTCAAGCGTCACAGCATTTACTCTAGAACAGGATAGATTGTAGTTTAAACAAAACTGTGGCACGCAGAACAACCAGGTTTACATACAATGGCCACAACATCGGAACATCTCATTCTCTTTGCTAATGGACTTTAAGATATTCACTCCATCTTTTCCAACTTCTAACTTGTTCTGCTTTGCATGCTGGTATGAGCCTACAAGTCAATGGATTCAAGATGGATTTTACTTTTTCAATAAATTTTATAACTTACTTGAGTGAGTTTGCAATTTGGCTAATTCCTTAATTTTGTTCATTCAAGACTTAGCTTCTTATAAGTCTTTACACTTGGTCAAATGTATTTTGAATTGAAAAATGCATCTTCAAAGAAAACTCAGGAGTGAAAAGAGAGGAGGTTATTTATTTCTCCAGACTTGATTTTAACAAGTAATGCAACTATAAAATCTAGACCACAAATATGGCTATATTCCACATCAGTAAGGAATATGTAAGCACTACCATCCTTCATTAATACAACTTGCAGGGGTATGGGGATATGACAGAAGAATGGCACTAGATCTTAATGCACATTGAGAGAACTGGTGGACAGAATGGTGGGCTGAGTAGCGCTCACCTGCGCTGTAAAGATTTAGCAATTCTCTGAATAGAAGCTTTAATTTATGTCCACAGCATATTAAAGATCATATCATAGTGCAGGTAATCCTTACTGATAGCTACAATTGCATTCCTGAAAATTACAACTTTAGGTGTAGTGACTTTAAGTGAATCATGTTTTTTTTGGTTATGTTCTGGTCCAGAAAAAAAAATGTAAAAGTTGAAATACTGTACTATACATGGGTAATATTTTGCATTCCTAGCTGAAATAATTCCTAAAGTAAAATATATGACTAAATATAAAATAAACATGATACAGTATGCAATGTTTAAAGAATGCATTCACCTGTACTTTTAGATCAACCAGGCTCCATCTAGTGGCGAGTTAGTTGGTGCTATGAGCTGCTGAGTCCCACTACTACCTGCTCTAACCAACTTCTATGTAGACCCAAACCCCACCTCTTCCTCCGTTACATTGATGACTGTATTGGCGCCGCCTCTTGCTCCCAGAGGAGCTCGAACAGTTCATCCACTTCACCAACACCTTCCACCCCAACCTCAAGTTCACCTGGGCCATCTCCAACACATCCTTCACCTTTCTACACCTCTCAGTCTCCATCTCAGGCAACCAGCTTGTAACTGATGTCCATTTCAAGCCCACCGACTCCCACAGCTACCTAGAATACACCTCTTCCCACCCACCATCCTGCAAAAATTCCATCCCCTATTCCCAATTCCTCCGCCTCTGCCGCATCTGCTCCCAGGATGAGGCATTCCACTCCCGCACATCCCAGATGTCCAAGTTCTTCAAGGACCACAACTTTCCCCCCACAGTGGTTGAGAACGCCCTTGACCGCGTCTCCCGCATTTCCCGCAACACATCCCTCACACCCCGCCCCCGCCACAACTGCCTAAAGAGGATCCCCCTCGTTCTCACACACCACCCCACCAACCTCTGGAAACAACGCATCATCCTTTGACACTTCTGCCATCTACAATCCGACCCCACCACCCAAGACATTTTTCCATACCCACCCTTGTCTGCTTTCCGGAGAGACCACTCACTCCGTGACTCCCTTGTTCGCTCCACACTGCCCTCCAACCCCACCACACCCGTCACCTTCCCCTGCAACCGCAGGAAGTGCTACACTTGCCCCCACACCTCCTCCCTCATCCCTATCCCAGGCCCCAAGATGACTTTCCATATTAAGCAGAGGTTCACCTGCACATCTGCCAGTGTGGTATACTGTATCCATTGCACCCGATGTGGCTTCCTCTACATTGGGGAAACCAAGCAGAGGCTTGGGGACCACTTTGCAGAACACCTCCGCTCGGTTCGCAATAAACAACTGCACCTCCCAGTCGCGAACCATTTCAACTCCCCCTCCCATTCTTTAGATGACATGTCCATCATGGGCCTCCTGCAGTGCCACAATGATGCCACCCAAAGGTTGCAGGAACAGCAACTCATATTCTGCTTGGGAACCCTGCAGACCAATGGTATCAATGTGGACTTCACCAGCCTCAAAATCTCCCCTTCCCCCACCGCATCCCAAAACCAGCCCAGTTGTCCCCTCCCCCCACTGCATCACACAACCAGTCCAGCCTGTCTCTGCCTCCCTGACCTGTTCTTCCTCTCACCCATCCCTTCCTCCCACCCCAAGCCGCACCTCCATTTCCTACGTACTAACCTCATCCCACCTCCTTGTCCTGTCCGTCTTCCCTGGACTGACCTATCCCCTCCCTACCTCCCCACCTATACTGTCCTCTCCACCTATCTTCTTTTCTCTCCATCTTTGGTCCGCCTCCCCCTCTCTCCCTATTTATTCCAGAACCCTCACCCCATCCCCCTCTCTGATGAAGGGTCTAGGTCCGAAACATCAGCTTTTGTGCTCCTGAGATGCTGCTTGGCCTGCTGTGTTCATCTAGCTTCACACTTCATTATCTACTTAGAACTTAAGCCAGTTAAATGGATCAGCTAAAACAAACTCCAAGGCCTAAGGTAACAAAGAACAGAGGACAGGAGCCTAGGCTCAGTCAAAAATGCAGGGAGGCAACATCAGATGGATGCAAGGTCAGGACAGAAGATGGAAGACCACATTAGAAACAATATTGAGAGGAAAGGCTGGATTGGCAATGCCAGGAGGCAATTGTTCTCCATTATCCATATCATGAAATACAGACCAATGCTATATGTTATATTTAGCAAAGAATGGGTTGCAGTGATAGATTCAAAAGTGATGAGTAACTGAACTGGGTAGAGTCAAAGAAGGTTTGTGAAATTTTGGATAACTAATAGAACAGAAGATGATTTTTATGGAAGGAAGTAAGAAATCAGATTGTGCTACATAGCTATTAAGAGTGCAAAAATACTTAGCTTTATAGCAACATATTTTGTATCTAGGAAGTGTGTGTCTGTATCCTTATTTGTTCAAATGTCCAACTACATATAAAACAACCAAACAAAACCACTATTAAAAAGTTATTGTTTTATAAATATTGCAAAAAGGTCCAAAAGAACCAAAATCCAATTAAATTCTTCAAATATAATTTTAAAACATTACCTTAATCCATAATGTAGATTGCACACAAGAAATGCTATCCATTTATAAAGATAATTTAACATAGTATGCACAATCCAAATTCTTAATCATAGATTCAGTTGCTGAAATAATTGTACAATATAACATTTTAATTAAATCATTAACTACTATGAGTGTTCAATGTTATAAAGTCGAGGCCAACTGCTCTCTGATAACTAAAACTAAAACACCCAGAAACATTTGCCTTGCCCTATAATCTGTTAAAAGAAGTGTGAAAGGTTGTACAGCCAGCCTCTCACCCCCAATCTGTTATAAAGGAGTGGTTAAATGAAATAAACTCTTCACACTCATAATAAACAAGTAACAATTTATTTATCTAACAGTGATCAAATTAACTGAACTATTAACAAACTGAACGATTTCCCTCTAACTACTAACTTTTCCCAAATAAAACAAAATCCTTGTGGTATGTTGTTCCAATAAATGGAAGTCCCACTTGTATAAACCACAATAATAAAAGAAAACTTATTCTTGCAAAATTACATCCAGATTACATTTCCAGAATGTTCTCTGTCTTCGTCATTGATCTCCTGTCAGGAACACCTTCTCCATTGAATTCTTTTGTCAGGATTATTAACTAAGAGGGTTGTTGTACCTTTAATTAGATTATGTTTTCTCTAAGGGCTGACACTGCTGATCTCTTAGCAGATGATAGTTTGCTCTCTGCCAATTTTGTAACTGTCCCTGTCCTTTATACCCATGATGACATATCGATTTCTTACAATAGGATTGGTCCTATGTTGTCAAAGCTATCAGATTCAACTTTAATAGGATTTTAGTATCTAAGTGCCTGGTTTAAATTAATTAGCTAAATCAAAACTTGTTGTCTTGATAAGAAAACAGAACTGTGGCTTGGCCTGATAACCATCCTGCCTTTTGATACAAATGTTACAATTCAGGTGCTCTGTGCACTTATAAACCCACAAGCTGCCCACAGACATTTTTTTAAATCTCCAAGCTTAGAAAAAGTACATCACGTTTTAAAAGGACACTGCTTTCCCCCCCGATCATTTAAGAAACATTAATATTTCACAAACACCAAATTCTGCCTTCCAATCCACAAGTACTCTACTCAACTTCACAACATCAAGTACACATTTAGGTATAAATTGTGAGCAATTTGTGGTAAAATTCAATGCGTTATCAGTTGCCACAAAATGCTGCTGCTGCATGATTTGTTCCACTGTTAGCTTCACAAAATGGCATCTTGTACTTCAGCTCCCCGTGACTTAAAAGCATTTCTGTATTTGCAGGGTATTTGACAATTAAACCAACCACATAAAGTTTGGATTGGAATTTAATATCGGGAGCGTTTTTTCCAATGAAGTTCAGATTCTTTCAATGCCACTCAGTCCAGCCTCAGAAGGGAAGAATTTAAATTCTCATTTCTGTAAATCACAACTTGTTCCTCCAGATTTTAAAAACCGAATGTGTGCCTTTCTTTCTGGCTCTTACTGTTCAATCCTTTTTCCTTCTCATTATATTCTCTTCTATATCTAATTTGACTTTAACAGCTCCATTTTTCTCTCAATTGTTCCTCTGTTTCTCTCTCTATCTTTAGTTTTTATTGGTGAAAGAAATAGTAGGATTGTCCAATTATTCACCAAGGTCCCTGCAGTTCCGCTACCCTGATTTCATCCTTATCAGATTGCATGTCTGAGAATTTATAACTCCTCAGGTTTTTGATGTGAAGCACAAGCAAAAATGTCTAATGGGGCATTCATATCAGAAAATTCCAGATCTAAATTTTCTCAAAGGTCTTTTCTTTAGATGTTCCAGTTCAAAGATGAATAATTAATTAACATGCAAACATGTTGTTAGAGTTTAAAGATGATAACTAATTCCGAAATGGGATTTGTATATGCCAACTTTATTATTTTCTTGTTGTGCATTAGAGGTAAAATTCCATTCATGAAGCTCACGCCAGGTCGTGCATTAGCCCTCTCCCCAGTTACGTTAATTTTGTGAATTGCTTACAATCAAAATATCCAGATTTCAAGTGAGGTGACATCAGAATTGCAGAGTTAAATATGTGCCATGTAAACACACTCATGACTAATTCAACTTTCCCTAACTAATCCCAAAATACCAAATAAAAAGTAACATAATTTTTTTAAAGAGATTCCAAGGATGTAAAAATTAGGGCATGATTACTCTGAAACAGGATGTTCTATGCATACCCTTAAAAAGACAATTTTATGGCCATTGTAAAATTTGGAAGGTCATTAATATGCCCATTACTTTGGATTCTCTGATTCCATTAGCACTTCTTACAAAGGAAAACAAATAATGTAGGATAGAAGTAATGGGCTTATTCAGCAAAGCGTATTGTTTATTAATGTTTTAACTTTTTTGGTATGCAGAACATGAAAAATGGGCATATGCCTAATGTCTAATGTCTAGTGAAGGTTGGGTGAATGTTTTAAAAATAAAGAAATAGTGTCTTAAATTTAAGAAAAAATCTGTTTAATAAAGTATGCAAACTAAATTTTAACAGTGCTGGATTTGCTATATGAAAACATTTATGTGCAAAGCTATGAAATATGCTGCATTCATTGAATAATGTGGCAACTGGCTCAATAAAGGTCGGCTTTCTATACATGAATAGTCTGGAATAGTAAGAAAAAGCAATAAAAACAGCAAGTGTTAGAAATGCTGAAAGAGCAAAACCAATGCATCTGCTATCTGTTGTGGTCACCTCTTTTATAACTCGGCAATGGGAGCTATCAGGTGCTAGAGTATTGTCAACTTTAATCATGTGAACTCTTAGTCAAGAGAAAGCAAAAGCAAAGCTGGAAATTTTCAGCATCTTCTGGCAACATTTAGCAGAAAGGAAAATTGCATTTTGCCTGAGTTTTTTACTATTTGCTTGAATGGTTCCATGAAGAGGAAACACCATTCATAAGGTTTAATCTCACCATGTTATTGTGGCAAAGTACAAGTTGTATCAAGTTTGGTGGAGTGACTTCACCTCAAGGCCAGACAAATTTTCTCAGGAAATCCTACTTAACCGCTATTTGAGCCGTCACAGCAAGAATCTTCCTTTTTATAAATTCATTCACGGGCATGTTGGCATCACTGGCTAAGCTGGGCATTTTGTGCCTAATTGCCCAGAGGGCAGTTAAGAATCAATGGCATTGCTGTAAATCTGTAGGCCAGACCGGGTAAGGACAGCAGTTTCCTTCCCTAAAGGACATTAATAGTTTGCCTGACAATTGGCAATGGTTTCATGGTCACAATCAGACTCTTAATTCCGGATTTTTATTGATTTCAAATTGCAGCATTAATTATGTGGGGTTTGAACTCAGGTGTCCATTACATTAGCTGGGTCTTTGGATTAATAGTCTAGTCATAATACCACTAAACCATTGTCATGGAGCTTTTGGCCCCATCTTATCTCATGCCATTCCTCCAGGTTGTGCCTTCATTCCTATGTAGCTGCACATCTGCCAGAGTGCCACCAGTTTAAACTTATGCTGCTTGGCTGGTTGGGCATCAGGAGAGATGGCAGTGAAGCGGAAACTGGCATCAGAGAGAGACCTGGAGGTAGCTGTGGATAAGGTGGTGGAGAGGAGTGGAGTCCTCTTCTCAGAGGATTGGCAGTAAAGGCCATGCCACCACAACATGCCAGCCTGGACAGAGATTTTCATGTCCTCTCAAGCATGAGGAAGATGAGAAGCAGTGCAGGAAGGAGATCGGAAAGATCATGTGAGACGAGTAGTAGCAATGCATGTACATGGCATTGGCTCACTCCAGCAGCTTGACATTCTCCCCTTTTCCACTACCAGCATTACTACCTGTTAAGCTGCCTGTACGCACAGGAGTGTGTACCTCAAAGAGTTACCCTGCAGTGATGGCGCCAGGGGAAACTGAGATGGTTAATGCTGCAGGAAAGCTGGGGCTTAGGCACCCTGCATGCCCATGTGGCCAACCTAGCACATTAAGGGCGATGCAGCTCTTCCCTCACAAGGTGGCTCATTTATTCTGTCTGTCGTGAGTCCCTTCACGACGGTTCTCCTGAACACTGTGCAATATCCATGTACTTCATGATTTGTGCAACAGTGAATAATCCCCTGCAAATGGCTTTCAGCCTCAGCTTTAACATACCACTGAGAGCCCCAACATCAGGCTCTTCTTTCTCTATTCCACAGGCTTCACAGCTCCCCAGCTCATCAACCAAATCATGTACATGTGACTAAAACAATCTACCTGTCCTGTACTTCCTCACCCATCCCTTCCCCCTGCTCCCACTCCCACCCTAATTTGTACGAATGAAGGCGATGGATTAATGTAGCCCTCACCCTTGAGTGACCTGACAAACCAATGCTAGAGCTCAAAGGTGCAGATCCCTAGCTGGTGAACACATGCCCCTGATTGTGGAGGAGCTCTTCCCCAAACTGGCCCCTATGGAGACAAAGGCTGAGCATGACCATCGCCTTGAAGCGCAGAGGCATAATGTCCCTGTGCAATGCCAGCCTGACTAGATAACTGGCCATGACTTAAGCCCTGGACTGATATGTGAGGCTGCTCTTTACTAGCTGTGCATGACCCCATGTTAACTGAAGGTAGTTCCTACTGACTTCACTGTGGACTGCGCCCCTAAGCCTTTTAGATATGTCTGGCTGCTTACTGCAGATGCCATATGTTTAGCACAAACCCTGAGGCCACATTTTGCAGGTGCTGAATTGACATGGTACACTGACATACAACAAGGATGGCATGGTGGCTCAGCGGTTAGCACTGCTGCCTCAAAGTGCCAGGGACCTGGGTTCAATTCCACCCTCGAGTGACTGTGTGTGGAGTTTGCACACTCTCCCCGTTTCTGCGTGGGTTTCCTCCAGGTGCTCCAGTTTCCTCCCACAGTCTAAAGATGTGCAAGTTAGGGGGATAGGCCATGCTAAATTGCCTGTAGTGTTCAGGGGTGTGTAGCTTAGATGGGTGATAGAGGGATGGGTCTGGGCGGGATGCTCCGAGGGTCGGTGTTGGCTTGTTGGGCCAAAGGGCCTGTTTCCACACTGTAGGGATTCTATTCTATTCTATGATGCACATGCTCTTGACTGAGGTTTACTGCACACCACAGCCACTTGTTTAGTTGTGTGATTGTGCCAATTATCAATACAGGACAGGGCAAGGCATGCCTGCTGAGGGCATATTAGAGGGCGTCAAGCAAATGTGTTCTGAGAAAGCAAAGGAGTAATCCTGGTCAATAGCTTGGTGAAAGGTGTGTAATGGGGTCCTTTCCCTGTGCGGTAACTATACCCAATGTAGCCATACATAGCTGGTTGCCAATCTACCCTTCTTGACCTGTCTGGCCTTTCAGGGTACACTGCCAGTTTATTGAAGGATGCCAGGATGTTGGCAATGTCTCCCTGAATATAGAATGCCAATGTCTGTGGTGGAAGGGTACATGTCCTTTTCAGCAGCTTGTCTGTGATCAACATAGATCTCCTGGAACAAGAGGAGAGTTGAACCCACCATGAACCTGCTCTAGTTTCCTTGTCGAGGTTTCCTGTAGGTGAGTTTGTATGATGAGTTGGTGAGTTCACAATCCTTGGTAAGTTACACTATTAACAAAGGCTTTTAACAAGTAATAATGCTCTTCTATTGGGAACCCTCAGCTACCTGGTGAGAATTTTACCACATTGACTGGGCAAAGGGACAAACATCTTACTCGATTCTACTGCTCATCTTGCCCTTGGCCACACTGTTCAAAGCATGATACAATTCTACTGTAGAAAAGAGAACAAGATCGAAAATAAGAAACTAAAGGCAAGGTAGCCAACATCAGTGATAGATGTTAGAATCAGCAGTTAATGATATGGTAACAGACCACTTAGGAAATCAAAACCTGATACATCAGACTCAAGAGCAATTTTTGAAAGGGAAATCACATCCAAAAATTTTGGAAGTCTTCAGAGTCTGGCTCAGAGACAAGTCGACAATGCCAGCCTCTATGCCAATTTTTACATCTTGATCCTAACCTCAAGCTATTCTGTACACAAGCAGTTTGGTGCCAGGAAGCCGCAGACAGCTAGCTGAGGCTAATCAGATTTAACAACAATTCCTATTACGCTCTGTTACAATGCTGATTAGAATTTCCTGCTGGCAATGCAGGGAGACAATATAATGAGCTTACACTAGTGGAGGAGGTCAATATATCACAGAAAAGATGCTCACCATTGTACCTATGGTGGCTGATGACACTCTGCTGTTGCTGTCCTATAGATAGTAGGTCTGTCCAGGATTATGACCAGGCACCTGTAGCCTTTTAAATGCAAAAGTAAACTTGCCCTTTACAATCCCCATGATTTCATCTGCAGTTCCCACATCAGCTGTTTGAGCTCTCCGTCATTCTGTGCTTAAGATCTCTACTTGGCCCTAGAGCCCCGGCAGCATGCCCACTTGTCTGGGAACATAGGCACTGTCCCTGATTCGACGGCAAGAGCACTCCCTGACTTTTCATTGGTTGAGGATTTGAAAGTCTCTGTGGGAAAGTTTAAAACATGATCAGTGTGGCCAGGACACAAAGTTTATATCGTGTCCCTTCCCCATCTTAGCCCAATTGAAAATCCAGCCCAATATTTGTCAAATCTATTTTAGGTTGTAACTAACAAGGTAAAAGGATCGGACTGAATGGTTAATGGATAAAATTAAGTCTTGTGGGATTGGGATGATACATTAGCATGGATTAAGCAATGTGAGAATAAATACTTAAACTCAGCATTGGAATGCCAAAATTAGCAGAGTACTACAAGGATCAGTGTTGGGGTTCCAGCTATTTCACACTCCCTATCAATCGCTTTTCCCTGCCTGGTTAATGCTCTGTAATTACAAAGCTAAGAAAATTAATCTTTTAATTAAAACCTCACATTGAGGAAACTCCAAGTCAATCAACATTGTGACACTTAAAAATTTAGTATGCTGCTACTTAAAACACCAGATTAATATTCAAATATTCACCATAAAAGGTTTGAGAGTTGACTCAGACTGGTTTCCAGATTTACTTCATATTAACATGAACCTCAGATGCCACCTCTGTCCATTCAGTGCAAATGCAAAAACAATAACAGAGTTGCTTCTGCAGCCTTTTTTGGGGTGTAGTTAAGTGAAAAGAATCAGATTCAGATTACACCATCAACACTCTCTATATTCAAATAGAAGAACGGATTTTAAAAAAAATTGCAATATATTTATGAATACAATTTAGCTTCACTTTCAGATGATGGCAGCAGCATTTTTGTACCACGTATAAGGAAAAAGGAAACAAACATCCAAAAAAATTTTCATTTTCTTTTGTTTCTCAAGTGGAGCTGGTGTATGTCAACCATGAAAAGTTTAGGCTATAGAACTGGAAGTTACTCAGCAAAGAAGTGTCATTGAGATTAAAGATATAACTCATCACTTCAGCAAAATTCCAACAGAAAGAGATGGACTCAAGCTTGGCTGGCAACTGTAAAAACACAGATCTCTGCAGCAATTTAACCACATTTTTCAATTTTTGCAAAGTAAAAGCTGTGAGATGCAGCAAACTGTATGATGCTAACAAATCATAAAATTAATGCGTAGACCTTGGGGAAACACTTCAGGCTGAATCTTACCAGAAATTGCCAAATTTCAACAAAAATTTTTGTACATAAGGTCTAGTGGGTTTTCTCTCTGTTTGTCCCCAAACTCATCTCATTACTACACACCATATTTCTCCAGTGCCCTGTTCATTGTATTGTCCCTCTCACCATACGTGGCAGTATTCACCAATGCAGGGAGCTACTGGGATTCCTGGCTTCGGTGCCTTCTTTAAAGCCCAAGTGTGCACCCAGTCAAGACCTAGCAGCCTGTAGTTGCTCTGAATGGCTCCTGTCAGTTCCCCTAGAAATGTCAGAGGGAAATTAGCATCCTGCTTTGCCAATAGGCAGCTGTGGGTCATGGTGGATGAGGGGGTGGGAAGTAGGTTGGGGGGGAGGCTGTTTGGGGGAGATAGGGAGGCAGGTGATCCATTACATGAAGCTTGTCTTGAAGTGCAGGTGACTGATGGTGGATGGAAGGAGCAAGCCATGATTGTTGGGTTAACACTCTAATTTTCACATCACTGTCTCCTTTCTATTCAGCCAGTGTTAGGATGGTAAACTGCATTTCAGTAAGATGATATAAAGGAGGTTATTGCATGCTGATACATACAAATATGACCTTCAGCGAGAATCGCACAGTCTCACCATTCAACACTTCGTTGGAACAGGACACTTTTGCTCTCAGAGTCGGGAAGCTTCCCATTGCAAATCTCATGTGATTTTCCCAACTTTCTGACTAATGTCCATGAGGCTCAGTGCATAGGAAGATACTGAGCTTTCTGTTCTACCAGTCTGATACTAGTTGGCCCACAAGAATAGCTCTCAACATAGAAATCTGATAACACGCAAATACAAACAACAACATTTCTGAAAGTTTTGAAGTTTAAAGATAGTATTCAAGGACCATGCGAAACTGAGAGTAGTAAGGAAAGCAGTCCATAAAAAATGGATGGTAACTTAAAATTGACTTTGAAGTCATAATTTTGACAAATACACACAACTGGACATTTTATATTAAGGAGAATTTTTACAGAAAAATCAGGTCATGTCAATATAAGATTGAGGTTTACCCCTTGATAAAAGGAATAGGACCAGGAATGCAACAAAGGAATCTGCCGAGTGCAACTCATTTGTAAAGTATTTGATGTCCTGAGAAAACAGTATGAGAAAGCTTCCCAGACAGGATAACACATTTGTGATTAGCAGGGTTTCTCATCAGGTCAATATGACAGACAGGTCAAGATAGTAAAAGCTATGGTGTTCAAGGCAAATTGATTCCAAAATTGACTGTGTCAGAAAGCAGAGGGTGCTAATAGAGGGCTATTTCTGAGACTGGAAGTATGACAGCCCTTGCTCTTTGTGGTGAACCTTAATGATTGGAGTTAAAAGTAGGGTGTGTGATTAAGAAGCCTGTGAATGACGCAGAAATTAGTAGGTGGAAATAGTGAAGAGGATAGTGTAAATTATAGGATGATAGCAACATACTGGTCAGACAGGCAGAGCAACAGCAAATCAACTTCAATCTTGAGAACTGTAAGATAATGCACTTGGGGAGAGTTAGCCATGCAAGGGATTACACATGGAGTAGTAGCACTCTGAAAGGTACTGGGGAACAGACTATGCATGGTGTTCCCATCACCTGAATTCTGATGGTAAAGAGCATATAAGTAAAGTGGCTAAAAAGGCAGATGACATACTTGCCCTTATTAGCCAAGGCATAGAACACAAGAGTAAGAAGGTTGTGCTGGAATTGTACAAAACGCTGGTTAGACCACAAATGGAAAATTGTGAGCAGCTCTGGTCAAACCTATTATAAGAAGGATATGTTTACTCTAAAAAGTGCAGAGAAGATTTACCAGGATGTTGCATGAGTTAGATGGTCTAAGCTATGAGGAACGATTGGATAGACTGAGTCAAAAGCAGAAATTGCTGGAGAAGCTCAGCAGGTCTGGCAGCATTTGTGGAGGAAAAGCAGAGTTAACATTTTGAATCCAGTTACTCCTCTCCAGAACGAATAGTAGTTGGAAAATATGGTATTTATACTGAAGAGGGGTGGGGGAGGGGCGAGTGGAGGTGGAAAAAGGAATGAGAGAATAGGTAGATGGAGCTCTGAGACAGAGAACAACAGGGGACAGAGGAATGGGTGATAACATGCCAGGGAGAAAGAAAAATTGATAATGAGGACCATAAGTAGGTAAAAGTAGTATGCCATGTTGAAAGCAGCCAATGTCATGACAGGGCCTGAGGTCTGGTGTGGGTAAAGGAATTGGAAAAATGTGTTCAGCTTATAAAATTCTTGAACTCGACAATAAGTCTTGAATAAGATGCTGGGGTTGTGTTCCTTGGACCAGTGAAATTTGAGGGAGAGCTTTATACAGGCCTGTAATGAATGGTATAGATGGGGTGGATAGGACAGCACATCTTCCATTAGTAGAAAGGCCAGCAACCACGGGGCCACTGATTTAACATGACGAGGTAGAAGGCTAAGAGGAGAGTTGAGAAGAGTGTTTTTATACATTGGGACTTTGGAACTCACTACCTGAAAGGATGGTTGAGTCAAAAAATTCTCCTAAAAGGGAAACAATATGGTCATCATTGACATTCCTGCTGCCATTTCACCGTCCTTCCACCCCCCCCCCCCCCACCCCCGCCCCACCAAGGTTTAGGAATATCAGGGATGATGATTGAGAAATTGCAAGCATTGCTTGAGATACACAGACTTCGGAAACCATTGGTCATGGACAATGGGATGTTATTTATCAGCAGGGAATTCAAATATTTCCTAAAGTCCAATGGCATTTGGCACATGAGGACAGCTCCATATCTTCCAACATTTAATGGTCTGGCAGAAAGAGTGGTCCAAACATGGAAGGCAGGTTTCAAGAAGCAGCCTACAGCGTCAATTGATACCAAACTGTCCTGGTTCCTGTTCGATAATAATACCACGCCACACACAACTAGAAATAGCTCCAAGATAATAAAATGTGAGGCTGGATGAACACAGCAGGCCAAGCAGCATCTCAGGAGCACAAAAGCTGACATTTCGGGCCTAGACCCTTCATCAGAGAGGGGGATGGGGTGGGGGTTCTGGAATAAATAGGGAGAGAGGGGGAGGCGGACCGAAGATGGAGAGAAAAGAAGACAGGTGGAGAGAGTATAGGTGGGGAGGTAGGGAGAGGATAGGTCAGTCCAGGGAAGACGGACAGGTCAAGGAGGTGGGATGAGGTTAGAAGGTAGGAGATGGGGGTGCGGCTTGGGTTGGGAGGAAGGGATGGGTGGGAGGAAGAACCGGTTAGGGAGGCAGAGACAGGTTGGACTGGTTTTGGGATGCAGTGGGTGGAGGGGAAGAGCTGGGCTGGTTGTGTGGTGCAGTGGGGGGAGGGGACGAACTGGGCTGGTTTAGGGATGCGGTGGGAGAAGGGGAGATTTTGAAGCTCGAGAAGTCCACATTGATACCATTAGGCTGCAGGGTTCCCAAGCGGAATATGAGTTGCTGTTCCTGCAACCTTCGGGTGGCATCATTGTGGCACTGCAGGAGGCCCATGATGGACATGTCATCTAAAGAATGGGAGGGGGAGTGGAAATGGTTTGTGACTGGGAGGTGCAGTTGTTTGTTGCGAACCGAGCGGAGGTGTTCTGCAAAGCGGTCCCCAAGCCTCCGCTTGGTTTCCCCAATGTAGAGGAAGCCACACCGGGTACAGTGGATACAGTATACCACATTGGCACCTATCTGGACTCCATTTTCTCCCCTTTGGTCCAGGAACTCACTACCTACGTCCGTGACACCACCCACGCCCTCCACCTCCTCCAGGATTTCCAATTCCCTGGCCCCCAACACCTCATTTTCACCATGGACGTCCAGTCCCTATACACCTGCATTCCGCATGCAGATGGCCTCAAGGCCCTCCGCTTCTTCCTGTCCCGTAGGCCCAACCAGTCCGCCTCCACTGACACCCTCATCCGCCTAGCCGAACTCGTCCTGACCCTCAACTTCTCTTTCGACTCCTCCCACTTCCTACAGACTAAGTGGGTGGCCATGGGCACCCGCATAGGCCCCAGCTATGCAGGCCTCTTTGTAGGTTACATGGAACAGTCCCTCTTCCGCACGTATACAGGCCCCAAACCCCACCTCTTCCTCTGTTACATTGATGACTGTATCGGCGCCGCCTCTTGCTCCCCAGAGGAGCTCGAACAGTTCATCCACTTCACCAACACCTTCCACCCCAACCTTCAGTTCACCTGGGCCATCTCCAGCACATCCCTAACCTTCCTGGATCTCTCAGTCTCCATCTCAGGCAACCAGCTTGTAACTGATGTCCATTTCAAGCCCACCGACTCTCACAGCTACCTAGAATACACCTCCTCCCACCCACTCTCCTGCAAAAATTCCATCCCCTATTCCCAATTCCTCCGCCTCCGCCGCATCTGCTCCCACAATAAGACATTCCACTCCTGCACGTCCCAGATGTCCAAGTTCTTCAAGGACCGCAACTTTCCCCCCACAGTGATCGAGAACGCCCTTGACCGCGTCTCCCGCAACACATCCCTCACACCCCGCCCCCGCCACAACCGCCCCAAGAGGATCCCCCTCGTTCTGACACACCACCCCACCAACCTCCGGATACAACGCATCATCCTCCGACACTTCCGCCATCTACAATCCGACCCCACCACCCAAGACATTTTTCCATCCCCACCCCTGTCTGCTTTCCGGAGAGTCCACTCTCTCCGTGACTCCCTTGATCGCTCCACACTGCCCTCCAACCCCACCACACCCGGCACCTTCCCCTGCAACCGCAGGAAGTACTACACTTGCTCCCACACCTCTTCCCTCACTCCTATCCCAGGCCCCAAGATGACTTTCCATATTAAGCAGAGGTTCACTTGCACGTCTGCCAATGTGGTATACTGCACCCACTGTACCCGGTGTGGCTTTCTCTACATTGGGAAAACCAAGTGGAGGCTTGGGGACCGCTTTGCAGAACACCTCCGCTCGGTTCGCAACAAACAACTGCACCTCCCAGTCACAAACCATTTCCACTCCCCCTCCCATTCTTTAGATGACATGTCTATCATGGGCCTCCTGCAGTGCCACAATGATGCCACCCGAAGGTTGCAGGAACAGCAACTCATATTCCGCTTGGGAACCCTGCAGCCTAATGGTATCAATGTGGACTTGTCGAGCTTCAAAATCTCCCCTTCCCCCACCACATCCCTAAACCAGCCCAGTTCGTCCCCTCCCCCCACTGCACCACACAACCAGCCCAGCTCTTCCCCTCCACCCACTGCATCCCAAAACCAGTCCAACCTGTCTCTGCCTCCCTAACCTGTTCTTCCTCCCACCCATCCCTTCCTCCCACCCCAAGCCGCACCCTCATCTCCTACCTACTAACCTCATCCCACCTCCTTGACCTGTCCGTCTTCCCTGGACTGACCTATCCCCTCCCTACCTCCCCACCTATACTCTCTCCACCTGTCTTCTTTTCTCTCCATCTTCGGTCCGCCTCCCCCTCTCTCCCTATTTATTCCAGTTCCCTCTCCCCATCCCCCTCTCTGATGAAGGGTCTAGGCCTGAAACGTCAGCTTTTGTGCTCCTGAGATGCTGCTTGGCTGCTGTGTTCATCCAGCCTCACATTTTATTATCTTGGAATTCTCCAGCATCTGCAGTTCCCATTATCTTAGAAATAGCTCCAGCAGAGTTGTGGATGTGGACATGATTCTGTACCAGGTTAAACTTTATATGACCAGACCTTGGTGGGTGGGTGGAGGGGGGTGCTGGTAGGTGGGGGGGGGGGGGGGGTGTGCAGTGGTGAATCATTGGCATTCCTACACATTTGGAAAACTTCAATATTCAAAACTATTGTAATATGGATGCATTAATTTTGTTACGAAGATAAATTTCATGTTCAAATTCATGTTCAAATTTTATGTTCAAATTCATTTTTATTTAGTTATACCTTCATGATGTTAGTTCTAATTTCTCAATTAATTCTCTTGTCACGAAAGTATTATCCAAAATTAAACGATTTCTTGTATTGACTCTGAGGCATAATTTTTGCCTTGGGCTAATGATAACAATCTTCCAGAACCCAGTCTAGACAGAGCAGCACATGTCACTGAAGTTTAAATTTAAATTAATTACCCCCAAAAAGCTATGTCTAACGATATTCCCTCTTCAGTTCTGTAGAGTAAGGAGAATTATATTCTTACTCTAAGTGCTGCAACAGTGTTTTTTTGAAAGGAGCTATGATATAGTGGTGTCAGTTCACATGGAATTTGAGTCTGGGTCTGTAGGACTCCAGATAAGCTGTCCTCTCTTAACCATTCTCTACATATGGTTAAAATTGATGGAAACCCAACAAGTATGTTAACAACCTAAAGTAAAATCTACTGATGGTCTGCTGCTATATCAGCAATCCATAGCTTGTTGGGGAGAGGGGCGGTAGCAGGTGTAAAGCTCAGAGGTGGTGATACTCTTCATGGTTCATCATGGCTCATCAAGGCACTGAACTGCCAAATGGAAAAGCCTACGCAGAAGCTGAAAAAGCATGGAAGAAAGCTCAAACAGAGTACACAGTAAATAACAAGGACAAATCAATCAGTCGCACTGAGTTAAATGTTACATAAGTTATAAGTACTTACAGAGACAATGAAGAAATGAACACATGGAAAATACACCAGCAGCAAGCACACAAACGAACAGGATGCAGTACAAATCAGAAAGGAACTCTGCCAGTGGGAACCCCACTCAACTGGTTTTATAAAGGATCACAAGTACAGTGGCCATGAAGAAAAGTAAACACAAACCATAGCAGTCTGCAGGAGTCCTGTCAAAAGGGGTGCAGAGGGACTGTATGAAGTATCCCTAGAGAATGTGGCAGACCTGCAGCAAGATTTTGACTCTTCTGGTAGTACAGGCCCACAGGAAACAATCTGATACACATAGAATAAACTATTTGGCAGCAAAATTATTTTTAAACTGGATGCTAGAAAGACTGTATCAATCCTTTCAGGTGCTAGAATGCTAAAATCTGACTGAGGAGGCAGATAAATGTTACATTTCACCAGAATAGAAGATAGATTACAGAGACAATGAATGTCTTTTATAGTAATTATGATTCTTTATTAAATCTTTAATTAAAGATGCCATAGAAGGTAAGGGCAAATAACTGTAGGAGAGATGTAGGATAAAAGGAAACATGTATTTGCACTAAATATAAGTAATGAGCATTCTTGAAATTCATAGTGGTAGCAGATCACATTGAAAGAGAGAAAGCAAAATCAGATGTAATGGTATTACAGTTAAATAAAGGTAATTACAGGGGCATGAGAGAGGAATTGACGGAAATCGACTGGAAGCAGAGGCTAGCTGGGAAGACAGTAGACCAACAATGGCAGGAGTTTCTGGGTGTAATTGAGGACACAGTACAGAGGCTCATCCCAAAGAAAAGAAAGATTATCTGGAGTGGGATTAGACAGCCATGGCTGACAAAGGAAGTCAGGAAATATATCAAAGAAAAAGAGACAGCCTATAAAGTGGCCAAGAGCACTGGGAAATCAGAAGATTGGGAAGGCTACAAAAACAAACAAGAGGATAACAAAGAGAGCAATAAGGAAGGAAACGATCAAATATGAAGGTAGGCTAGCTAGTAATATTAGAAATGATAGTAGAAGCTTCTTTCAATACATAAGAAACAAACGAGAGGCAAAAGTAGATATTGGGCCGCTCCAAATTGATGCTGGAAGGCTAGTGATGGGAGATAAGGAAATAGCTGAAGATCTTAATAAGTACTTTGCGTCAGTCTTCACAGTGGAAGACATGAGTAGTATGCCATCTATTAGGGTGAGCCGGGGGCAGAGTTGACTATGGTAGGCTCAGACTACCTGCCTCTCCGCCTATCTTTGTATCATTGGCAAACTTCGCCAGAATGCCCCAGCCCCTTCATCCAGATCATTAATGTATAAGGTGAACAGCTGCGGCCCCAACACTGAACCCTGTGGGACACCACTCGTCACCGGTTGCCAACTCCTTGTTGAGAAAGTGCCAGAAAAGCTAAAAGGTCTAAAAATTGATAAATCTCGTGGCCCCGATGAGCTATATCCTAGAGTTCTGAGGTAGGTGGCTGAGGAAATAGCAAAGGCTTTGGTTGTGATTTTTCAAAAGTCACTGGAGTCTGGGAAAGTCCCAGATGATTGGAAAATTGCTGTTGTAACCCCCTTGTTTAAGAAAGGATCAAGGCAAAAGATGGAAAATTATTGGCCGATTAGCCTAACCTCGGTAGTTGGTAAAATTCTAGAATCCATTGTCAAGGATGAGATTTCTAAATTCCTGGAAGTGCAGGGTCAGATTAGAACAAGTCAGCATGGATTTAGTAAGGGGAGGTCGTGCCTGACAAACCTGTTAGAATTCTTTGAAGAGGTAACAAGTATGTTAGACCAGGGAAACCCAGTACATGTTATCTATCTAGACTTCCAAAAGGCCTTTGATACAGTGCCTCACGGGAGGCAGCTGAGCAAGGTGAGGGCTCATGGTGTTCGAGGTGAGCTACTGGCTTGGATTGCGGATTGGTTGTCTGATAGAAGGCAGAGAGTTGGGATAAAAGGCTCTTTATTGGAATGGCAACCGGTGACGAGTGGTGTCCCGCAGGGTTCAGTGATGGGGACGCAGCTGTTTACCTTATGCATTAATGATCTGGATGAAGGGACTGGGGACATTCTGGCGAAGTTTGCTGATGATACAAAGATAGGTGGACAGGCAGGTAGTACTCAGGAGGTGGGGAAGCTGCAGAAAGATTTAGACAGTTTAGGAGAGTGGTCCAGGAAATGGCTGATGAAATTCAATGTGAGTAAATGTGAGGTTTTGCACTTTGGAAAAAAGAATACAGGCATGGGCTACTTTCTAAATGGTTAGAAAATTTGCAAAGCAGAAATACAAAGGGATCTGGGAGTGTTGGTCAAGGATTCTCTAAAGGTTAACTTGCAGGTAGAGTCCATAATTAAGAAAGCAAATGTAATGCCGTTTATCTCAAGACGGTTGGAATATAAAAGCAGCCATGTGCATCTGAGGCTTTATAAAGCTCTATTTAGGCCCTATTTAGAATACTGTGTCCAAATTTGGGCCCCACACCCTAGCAAGGACATACTAGCCCTGGAGCGGGTCCAGCAGAGATTCACACGGATGATCCCTGGAATGGTAGGTTTAACGTATGATGAATGGCTAAGGATCCTGGGATTGTACTCATTAGAGTTTAAAAGGTTGAGGGGAGATCTAATAGAAACTTACAAGATAATGTATGGTTTAGAAGGGGTGGATGCTAGGAAGTTGTTTCCATTAGGCAGGGAGACTAGGACCCATGGCACAGCCTTAAAATTAGAGGGGGTAAATTTAAAACTGAAATGAGACGACATTTCTTCAGCCAGAGAGTGGTGGGCTTGTGGAATTCATTGCCGCAGAGTGCAGTGGAGGCCAGGACATTGGATGCCTTCAAGGCAGAGTTCGACAAATTTTTGATCTCAGAAGGAATCAAGGGCTACGGGGAGAGTGCAGGGAAGTGGAGTTGAAATACCCATCAGCCATGATTTAAATGGCGGGGTGGACTTGATGGGCCGAATGGCCTTATTTCCACTCCTATGTCTTATGGTCTTATGGTCTAAGTGTGGTTGTGTCAGTGGACCTCTGGATAAGATGTAAACAAAAACAGAAGTTTCTGGCAAACCTCAGCAGATCTTCCTCAGAACAGTTCTGCTCTTGCAAATTTTGGTTCTTGTTATGTACATTTTAAGGCAGAAAGAGAATTACAGACAATGAGAGGTTAGGACCTGGACAGCTGAAGGCACATTTGAAATGCTGAAGTGTTTAAATAGGGGATTCATAAGAGGTGAAAAGTAAGTATTTGTAGGGCTAGAAGAGGTTACTGAGATGGAGAGGATAAGGGCATGGAGGAATTTTTAAACAAAAGATGAGAATTTTAAAGTTGAGTTGTCACTGAATGGGAGCCAATGTAGGTCACAGAGCAAGTCGATGATAGGTGAATAAAGTTTGATGTGAGAGACAATGTATCAACTTCTTTAAATAGTTCAATTTATGCAGTTTAAAAATAGGAGACTGTGGAAATGAGTTTTGGGATAGTTGAGTCTGGAGGTAACAAAGGTATGGATAACAGCTTCAAAAGCAGTTTAGCTGAGTCACATGCTGCAGGCAAGTGATGTTACAGAGGTAAACGTGTATGGCCTTGGTAATCAAGTAGATATAGTAAGTGTTCTCTTGGGAAATCCAGTACCAAAGTTTAGCCAAAGGAAAATAATCCAGTAATGTCGCCAATTTTGCTAAAATACAAACAAAGAGCTCCTGTCAGTAAGACAGAAAACAGCTGCAGCAAGTTAGAAAGATGGAGCAAGAAGGCAATTAAAGTGATGAATCGTTGGTGATGGAGAGATAAATACAATAACCTTATTTAATTTGTTGGTTTTGTGGCCAAAAGCTGGAAGTAAACCACGGTGGTTAAATAATTAATGGAATTTTCCATGTCTGCTTCAGCCTCAGCATGTTCAAAAGATTTGTCTTGGACTTTTATCAAGATTAGTCCCTGTACTTATGACTTTGATATTGGATCAGACATAAAGGTAATAAAATCAGGGGCAATCATTTCAATTGGAAAATGGGAGAGTTCTACACTCCCTCATTCTGTCCAACAAACTGAATGATATAATACTTACTGGCCTTCCTGTGCAAAGAGTTGTCCTCGACCGAGTGTTGCAGGGCACATTCCAAGACCCAGGACTACATGCTGAGGGACACACTAAAGCCTGGGGCAGCTGTCACAAAAGCATAATGGGGAAAGACCGCCACCTAAGGTCTTTCGAACAAAATATAACTAGGGTCTTGTTACATTTTGAGAGACCCTTGTAGCCTTAATGAGAATGGAAATAGTTTCCCATTTTAGAAAATGACGTGTTTGTTGCAACTGAATTAAAGCTTTACTGAGGAATGTCAAATTCCTGCAGTAATTTCTGCAAAGTCTGTATGGAACACTTTTGTACTTAATGAATTTACTTGCAGGTGACTTATAAACAAAGTATAGTTTTGAAACTTAAAAAGAAAATAAAACAATAGGTACAAGAGAAAGCTATTGATGGGAGTTTTGAAAACTCAAGAAACAAGTTTAAAATGTTTGTAACAAAACAGAAATTGTGGGAACACACAGCTGGTCCAGCAGCATCTGCGGAGACTACACAAAGTCAGCATTTCAGGGCCAATGACCTTCTGCATCGGATAAAATATTTGATTACATTTTTTTTAACTGAATGATGACATATCACAGTAATTAAATGTGTAAACAGAATTAAAATCAATTAATTTTAAAAATTGCAATTGTACTCATTGTACTAGAACAACTAAGTATCATGTTCATATAAACTATTATAAATTTTCAGAAAGTATATGTATGGATTACTTGAATATTTGGTCAGTGCTAACCCACAGGAAATTTATGTTTCAGTAACAGAAATGCTGTTGAATATTGAGGTGAGGTGTTTAGATTCTCTCTTGTTGGAGATGATCATTGCCTGGCATTGAGTGACATGAATATTACTTTCCAGTCATCAGTTCAAGTATGATTGTTGTCCTATAACAGCATGAACAGACCCAGTATATGTGGAGTTCTGAAAGGTTCTGAACATTGTAACCATCAATGAACATCCCTGCTTCTCACCTTATATTGGAGGGATGATCTTGTGAAGGAGCTGAGGATATTTGGGCCAGGACACTATCATGAGGAACTCCTCCAGCAATGTCCTATGGTTGAGATGTTAGACATTCAGAAACAGTAATGACAAAATTGTTACTAACAATAATAATAAAAGCAACTCCAACAAGTGGAAATCTTTCCCTCAATTTTGCTCAGCTCTTTGATGCCAAACTTCAAATGCTGCCTTGATATCTAAGGCAGTTACTCTCTACCCACCTCTGGAACATAGCTCTTTTTTTCATGTTGGGCCAAGGCTGAATTGAGATCTGGTACTGAATGCTCCTGGTGGAATGCAAACTCAGCAATGGTAAGCAATTATTGTTAAGTAGCTCCTGACACAGACTTGACAGCACTGTTGATGCCACCTTCAATCACTATGCTGATGACTGAGAATAGACTGGTGAGGCAGCAACAGTTTAAATTGTGTTTGTTCTACTTGTGACTGGGGCATATTGTCAAGTAAATGCCAGTTATGCAGCTATACTGGAACAGTTTGTCTAGGAGCACAGTTAATTCTGGAGCACAAGTCTTCAGTGCTACTGCTAGAATATTGTCAGGATATTGTTGTAACCAGTACCTTCAGCCATTTCTTAACAAAGCATGAAGTGAATCAAATACGCAGACAACGGATGTGTATGACGTTGGAGACCTCAGGAGGAGGGTGAAATGAATCAGCTTTCATGCACTTCTGGCAGAAGCTGGTTACATATGAGTATCCAGGCTACACACAATAGCCCTTGCCTAACCAATTCCAATACAATTCCAACATGACCTCTCTGCTCTTAAACGCTATGCCTTGGCTGACAAGGTTAATAACAGGAGGTTTCTTTGTCCATGTTTGACCTGATGCCATAGGAATTCATGAGATCAAGAGTCAGTGCTGAGGATCGTCAGAGCCACTTCCTGCTGACTCTACAATAGTGTTCCATCACCTCTGCTGGGTCTGTACTGCCAGGAGGATATGACTTAACAGGGGATGGTAATGGAGGAGTCAGAAGCATCAGCATTTTTTGCACTAGTTATACTGCTCTTTCACTCTATTGAGGATGAGGATGTTTGTAGAGCCTTCTACGCTGATTAGTTGTTCAGTATATACTACAATTCATGACATAATGTGGCAGGAATACAGAGCTTAAATGTGAGCTATTGGTTGTTGGATTACTTTTTGCTGTTTATCACAAGCGTTCTCTACCATTTGGTACGCAATAAAGCTTATGTTGTAGCCTCACCAAATTGGCATCTCTTATCTTTATGTCTCCCTGGTGCTGTTCCCGACATGTTCTCTTGCATCCCTCATTGAACTTGGGTTGATTCCCTGGTTTGATAGCAATGGCAGAGTGCAGGATATGCTTGAACATGACGTCCTAAATGGTTGTTGAATTCAATTCTGCTGTTGCAAGGGTCCACAGCACTTCACTAGTACTGTCCCGAATGAATCAGAATATATCCTGTCTGAAGGTGGCAGCACCACAAACAGAGAGAGAGGCCATCCTTGATACAAAGATGAAACCTCATCTTCACAATCTGTATAGTGGTCATTCCTATCAATTCTGCCACAGACAGACATAACTATAACAGGCAGATTGATGAAACTGAGGTTAGTGTTAGCTTTTCCTTTATTACCAGAGGTACCATCTGATAGTATTTCAAGACTTGGCTACCTTGGTCAGTATTCCTTGGTAATGAGCATTTAAGTTCCCAACACAGAGTGCATTCTGGGCCCTTGATACCCTTGGCTGTTCTTCCAAATGGATCCAACATGGATTACTGATTTGTCTGAAGTTGGATGGTAGTGGGTAATCAATTGAATCATAGAGGTCTACAGCGCAGAAAAAGGCCCATCAGCCCATTGAGTCTATGCCAGTCAAAAGCAGAAAACTATTCTAATCCCATTTTCCAGCAGTTGGGCTACAGCCTTGTATACTTTGGCATTATAGTAGCACATCTAAATACTTCTACAATATGACGAACATTCTGCCTCTACCATCCTTTCAGGCAGATTCACAATTCTTATGGGTGAAAAGACATTTCCTCAATGTCCCCTAAACCTTCTGTCTCTCATATTAAAGCTATGTTCCCAGTACCAATGAAGAGAAAAATGTTCCTTCCTCTACTCTTTCTATGTCCCTCACAATTTTATTCATCTTAATCATGCACCCCCTCAGTCTTCTCTGCTCCAAGGAAAAAACATCAATCTATCCAATCTCTCTTCATAACTAAAACTCTACAGCTGACGTAATACCCTTGTACATCTCCTTTGCAACCTCACTAATGCAATCACAACACTCCTATAATGTGAATTCCAAGCTACACACAATAGCTCTTGCCTAACCAATTCCAATACAATTCCAACATGACCTCTCTGCTCTTAAACTCTATGCCTTGGCTGACAAAGTTAATAACGGGAGGTTTCTTTGTCCATGTTTGACCTGATGCCATAGGAATTCATGAGATCAAGAGTCCGTGCTGAGGACTGTCAGAGCCACTTCCTGCTGACTCTACAATAGTGTTCCATCACCTCTGCTTGGTCGGTACTGCCAGGAGGACATGACTTAACGGGGAATGGTAATGGAGGAGTCAGAAGCATCAGCGTCAGGGTACAATGCAGTGAGTATGGCTACAACAGGCTGTTCCTTAACTAGCTTGTGGGACAGGTCCTCGTATATTAGTGAGGAAGAATTTGCAGTGTTAACTGTGTGGAGTGTGTGGAATATGCCTTTGTCATTTCTCATACTTTGGTTGACACTGGGTGGTATACCAAGTTTTATTCTTTTCCAGCTTTTATTTTGGGGTTTCATTCTGACTGTCTTGCTAGGCCATTTCGGATGAATTTTATAACAAACCAGTAGTTTCCTGGTTATCGTTACCAAGACTAGCATTTTATTTTGGATTTATGAGCTAACTGAAATTATAGTCCATTAGTTACCATAGTGAGATTTGAACTCAGGTCTCTGGAGCATTAACAAAAACATAATTTGCTGGAAAAGCCGAGCAGGTCTTGCAGCATCTGTGGAGAGAAATCAGAGTTAACCCGAAAACAAGTATCAAATGTGTTGAAACATTCACAGTATCTAGTTTATGTTAAAAACTGTATGATACAATATAAATTACAGCTAGTTCTCCTGAAAGAAAAGTGTGGTACAATTATATTCATGTAAATCCTGATGACGTCTTTTTGTCTAAGTCATTATAAAAGGTCCATGAACCAGTCTTCCTTCCATATTAACATAATCATCACCAAATCCTTGAGCACTTACCTTGAGAATTAACCTGTAATGTGGCACCTTACCAGATGCTTTATGAAAATCCAAGTATACTGTAATCCACTAGTTGCCTTTTATCTACTCTACTAGTTACAGCTAGGAATAAATTTGTCAAACAGGATATCTTTTGCAAGACTACATTGACTAGCTCGAGCCATCCTGTGTTTTTCTAATTGTGCTTTTAGGATTTCATTGATGACAGAATCTAAGACTTTGTAATAGATTGATGTCAAACTAACTGGTTTGTAATTCCCTTTTTTATTCCCTCTCCTTTCTTCAAAAGCAATGCTACACTTGCTAACTTCCTACCTTCAGAATAAAAAAAAATCATAGAGCCCCTATAGAGCAGAACGAGGCCATTTAGCCTTTACCAACCCTCTGAAGAGCATCTCACCCTACCCTCAAAACTCTGTTTTTGCCATGGCTAATCCACCTAGCCTGGACACGACAGAAAATTTAGCATAGTCAATCCACCAAACCTGTACCCCTTTGGACTCTGAGGGTTAATCCATGCAGACAGTGCTAACCAGTGAGCCACTGTTCCACCCTATTGGAAAAATAATTTTCTGCACATCCATTATCTCTACAGTCGTCTCTTTTAGAAACCCTGGAATGGAGGCCATTAGATCCTGGGATTTGTTATGGGTCAGGCCAGACCCCTTCAAAATATTTTAAGAAGGTAGCCTAGACTCTAACTTTTTCTTATTGTAAAGCCAGGTGTAAAGTGGGTGTTCCAGGTGTTATGCAACCGGTGAAACCAATCGGCATTAAGCAAATCAAAATTTATTCAAACACTGCAGTTGACACACAAAGTGGAATTTAGAGTAACTCAACTATTGGAAAACCCAACCAACTCAATACAGCAACTTAACTAATGAACTGTTCCAATATAGTGACTTCCCATAGACACAACTCTTGGCAGAAAGGTAAATTGAAATACATATTCTTATAGGCGGGAGGGGACAACATCCAGAAAGAGATTTCAGAGAAAGCCAGAGGAATTCTTTACTGAAGCTTGCAACACTTCTGGTTCTCAAAACATCTTGTGACACCTCCAATAAAATAAACTAGAAAAAAACCTCAACTGGGAGAACTGGCTACTCCCCTCCCACTGTTAAACTGTTAGTCCGCAGACTCTTTGACATCTCTGCCTTTACAAGCTCTCTTCAAAAAAACCAACGACAAAATAACCTTTTTAAAGTGACAGCATTGTCAATGATTGGTCAGATTTTAGTCATAAAAAGGTTTTAAAATCTTTTTACTGCATTGTCATTACTAGGAAATGGCAATTTATTTTGTTTTATTTAATAGAAGAAAGTATTCTGTTATTGGTGTGCAATGCTAGACCTAACAGTGGCATTTAATAATTTGTAACTCGGTTTGAAACAAGTGAACATTTTAAAAAGTTTACCATTGTGCTGGATTAACTGTGTAAATATATTGATAATGAATAGGATGTACACGCACTGACAAACAACATTTTCTATAAAGGTCTTTCCCAGGACATTTTCCATCTGCTGATATTATTTACCACAATTTGTATGCTCTTACCCCCTAGGTTACCCTCTGCTTCTGGTATATAACTTTTATCTTCTACTCTGAAGAGACACACAAATTATTTATTCAATGTCTCTGCCTATCCTTCTTTCCCCATGATAATTTCTCTCACCTCTGCTTCTAACAGACAGATGTTCAGTATCCTCTTCCTTTTTTACATACACACAAAAACTCTTACAATTTGTGTTTATATTTTATGCATGTTCACTGTCTTTCTACTTTTTTTCCCATTTATCAAGTTTTGGCAGTCATTTTCTGTTTTCTAAAATGGTCGTATTATAAGCCTTTATGAACTAACACTTTCCTTAATCTCCATAGAAAGCCACAGATGGTTATTTCTCACTCAATTTTGTTTTTCTGCAGACTGCATCTGTATTGAACATTTTGAATCTGTGTGGGATCTTTCACATCTAGCCAAGGAAGTGCACAGGGTGTCAGTTTAATATTTCAGTTGAAAAATGTAAACACTTAAGTGCCAGCCTAGATTTTGTACTTCAATCTCTGAAGTGAAACTTAAAGACAGAAACTTCACTTTCTTTCACATTCTTTAGCATATTTCTAACATGTTAGTACTACACTTACTTATCTTCATGAAATGCATTTAATCAAGTTTAAGAAGAACTACTTTCTAATGCACCAAGAGAACAGAAGACTGCATAAGACATTATCAGCATCAAGGAGCTGTTACTTTTGTTATTAATCCCAAGAAAACATTTTGACCATTACAGACCTCAATGAAGCAAACAGATTTTTACACATTAAGCATACCTCTCAAATATGGAATTTCAAAATTTGACCGTCTTCTATTGCACTCTGGACTTTGGAGCAAATAAGAACGTAAGAAAATTGTTGCAACCTTTTCATGTTGCCACATTGCAATAATTTTAAGTCGTATGAATTTCCCAGCTCTCATGGAGAGTACATCTCTTATAATAATGTATAACTTGCTTCTTTTAAATAAACATTTTTTAGAAAAGTTTTCAAATATGCTGGATTAAATGTGTAAGAATATGTATAAAGTTTATCTTTTTAAATATCAATCTGTTCCTTCCAGGATGTGCATTCCTTGTCTGAAGTGATAAAAAGCCTCAGAGTAAACTGGACAAGTCTTAGTGTTCTTACACCTCTAGCTTTGAGCAAATTGTGTGTCATGGAACTCCTTTAACTAAATATTTCATTGACACTGTTTGGGTAAAGTATTTTGACAAGCCTTTTGTTTCTATTGAATCATACAGAAGTGTCAGATCACCACTTGAGAATGAGGTAATGTCTTGGTACAATTTATACAGCTGTATTGTTCAAACATAGCAAGTATTTCGGTAGTACTCTAACGTTGATACCAGTTTTGGTCGAAGGTCATCAATGGGACTCCAGAGACATAGAAATGATACAGCACAGAAGGGGGTCATTCACTCATCTTGTCCATGCTGCCCCAAAGACACCCAGACGCCCTTTGTCATCCCATCTCCCTGGACACGGCCCATACCCCTGCAGTTTACAGCATTTAAGATGCAGATACAGGTACTTTGCAACAGAGTTTAATGCTCAAATATATTTCTAATAAATATACCCTACGAGTCTTTTTAAACCACGATAATCCTAAGTAGATCAAATTTATTTGCAATGTTAATTTCATAAAACCCAGAGCTACTGTAATATTTAACGTTATATGAATTACATTGGTCTCTCTATAATCTTCCTGAAACTCAGTGGTTGACAGCTTAACGTAGACCTCATGTTTATTCTCTCCTCGACCCCTCCTCGAATGTTCCAGCTTCCTAATCACTCAGCCTGCATGTTTGTGAAGCAGCCCAGAAATGTGCATATTCACACGATTTGCGACGGCACATTGCGTCATGTGGAGCGCTTATCCTGGCGGTCAGGAGTGCGACCCCCACCATCCACCCCCCCCCCCCACCCACACACACACACACACACACACACACACACCCTCCGTCTGGTTGCCCCCGTCTTGATCCTGGGAATGTCCAGAACATGCCTTGAGATTCGTGTACTCAGTAGAGTCAGTGAACTCTGGAGCACCCAAGTCTCGCCAGCAACTGAGGCGGTGATTTCACTCGGGGATTCATGACATCTGATTTTCACATTTGAAACAGACGCAGACCACTGATGATTTCAACTCCAGATTGTTTTAATCCAACTCAGTAATAAATATTTACACATACATTACAGTTTAACCTATTTACATCTTTTACAAATTAATTTAAAAACAATAGAAGACATCGTGGAAATTGTGAAAGGCTCCAACGTCAATTTTATCAGTTTCAAGTGCTTCCGAGGCAGAATGCCTGTACGACTTTAAAGCAGCTCTTCTCCCGAGTCGCCGCTTTTAAATTTCACCCCAGACTGAAGCCTGAGTTGTTCAGACTCCTCTACCTATCCTACTTGTTAAAAACATATTCAGCAGGTAGATATATTGTCCACAGATAACTTTTTTTCTTAAAGTGTCCATGATCACATAGCCTACGATATTAACAATCTGTGAAATATGATGGGATGTAATAATATGCATATTATACATCATATATTATTGCTGCCATCTGTGTTTGAACTTGCCTAATAAGTGTAAACAAATGTACAATTACAAAAGCGTCTTAAACTTTTGTTTTGGGAAGGAGATGTATGCATTTCTGTTTTCAAAGAAGGAACCTTTTGTATGTGCGTGTGTACAGTTGGATCTGGCTGGAAACTTTGGGCTAGCAGTCTGTATTTGGCCACTATCATTCCAGTCCCAATCCTATAGGATTTGGCCAGCGTACGCCCATCAAACGGTAACTTTAGCCACAGCACGGCATTCTGATCAGGCCATTCCATTCAAAACGTTTGAACGGGGGGTTTCAGTTGGGGCCTGAGGGTTGCACTCATCGCTGATGGAGAAATCACTCAGCAGGCTGTCAGTCCTATTGACCCCCTCTGGGCCAGCCACTTGGACGTCCTCCTGTGCCGTCTCTGAGCCGGCCCTACTCTCCATGGTGCACATGGCGCAAGTCAACGCGGGCACCACGCTCTCTGGCAAGGCGCTGAACACCAGGGGCATGTGCACCGCTTTCAGCCCAGCCCACTCCCCCCTGTCATCATACAAGAACAGTGTGTCATCTTTCCGCTCTTGCCTCTTCGATTTGATGTAGCCCAACAGTATCCCCAGGAGGAAGACTCCGTAGAAAGACATGACGATTAAAATGTACAGGTACTCGTTGTCCTTGGAGTCACTTGCAATCTTCGCTGTGCGGCTGGCTGTTGTAAGAATGGTGGTCCCATTGGAGTTATCCATGTCTTTGCGTCCTACCCTTTCTTACACCGAAATGACTCTGGCACTGAAAGAATGAACACTCGTCAGTCTGAACCACCGGTTAAACCAAACATGTTAAAAACCATGGCAATGTTAAAACGGTTTAAGAATATTTTGAGTCTTATTATTCGATACGATTAAACTGAAATGTACAATCACAGCGCAGTAGTCTGTGTAGACAACGTGATCAAGAACATCATCTAAACAATATACTTACCGCTTGTTTTACAAAGTGTCTGAAAATTTCTGGCAAATGTCGGGATTACTTAAGAAATCATGGAGCTCCTTTTCTATCGCTTGGCTGCCTGTATTCAGTTGGCTGTGTAGACTGCAGGGCTTTATATAAATCTCACTGTGCTCCATCACGTGCTAAAGAGAAACTGTTAGATGCAGAGCCGGATCCAATGTTGTGTCAGGGTTTAAAAAATGGCAGAATCTTGGCAAAAGCTGGGTGGGGGGAGGAACTGGCGGCTATAAACTGACGTCTGTTCGAGATGAGCGTTGCTCCAACAGAAAGTTTAACAAGAAACAGGAGAACGAGCAAACTGAATAAGTCTCCCATATGATAGAAGAGAGAGAGAACAAGAAATCTCGATTGGATAATGTGGCAGCCTCTCGGCTTGAAAATTTGTCCTAAAATGGTTATTCTCCCTGAAGTAGTAAAATGTGCAAACAGAGAAGAGAAGGACCTCGAGATCGAACTTGAAGTTTATTTCGCTTTTTGAAAACAAGCATAGCTTTATCCATTGTAAATAACAAGGTGTAGAACTGGATGAACACAGCAGGCCAAGCAGCTTCAGAGGAGCTGACGTTTTGGGCCTGGACCCTTCTTCAGAAACGGCTTTATCTTTTAAAAGTTGTACACTTGGAGGTGCGAATTTTAATAAGAGGGGGATCATGTGGTTTGCTTTCCAACTCCCAGAGTTAGTTAATGGCGCCAATTAAAACGCGGTTCTTACATTTGGAAGAAAAATGAGGGAGATTTTAAACAAAATCATTATTAGGAAAACTTCCAGACTAAAATCGTCTCCCAAACATTAAGCAAGTGACTTTCTACCCAGTAATAGTCTCCCCACTCTATCCCCTCGAAATATCCAAACAGGAGTTTGCGTCGAGATGGACACCAAATATTATGAAGGCGTAGCCAATGCTCACCTAACAGTTTTCACTTAAAAGCCCAGTGAGAGACAATGCGAGGCGACTGAAAAATGCATTGCAATTAAGTTCATATGTCAACTCGTCCTTAAAACAAACTTTGTTTCATTGGTCGAAGATGCGTAATTATCGCGTTACTAATTCAGAGAATACTGCCTGAAAACTACATTTTAATCCAGAAACACTCGTAAATGTATTTCAATATCTTATTTGCGCCGCTTGCACACCAAGTGTGGAGAGGTTCTGCGACTGTTGGGGGCCGAAGGCAATGGAGCACCCTTTTACTCGGTGCATCGTTTTGCTTCAGTGTCGCTGGGCTTAACGGTTTGTGCCAAAATCTAACATCATAGAATCCCCACAGCATGGAGCAGGCCACTTGGCCCATCGAGTCCACACCGGACCCTATGAAGAACATCCCCAGCGAGACCCAGTCCCTACCCTATCCCTCCACGTGTCATGGCTCATCTAGCTAAGCTACACATACCTGGACACAATGGGCTATTTAGCCTGGCCAATCCAACCTAACCTGCAGATCTTTGGACTGTGGGAGGAAACTGGAATGAATCCACCGGTGACAACTGAACCCCAATCCCTGGTGCTGTGAGGCAGCATTGTCAGCGGTCATCGTAGAATCCCCACAATGTGGTAACAGGCTGTTCGGCCCAACAAGCCCACACCGACCATCGGAAGAGCCATCCCACCCTGACCCATCCCTGTGAACCCAGCATAACCCATGGCTAATGCATCTAACTTACACATCCACGAACATTATGAGCGATTTAACATGGCCAATCCATCTAAACTGCACATCTTTGGATTGTGGGAGGAACCCGGAGCACCTAGCGGTTAGCCACAGGTAGAATATGCAAACTCCATACATGCAGTCGCCCAAGGTTGGAACCTGGGTCCTTGACGCTGTGAGGCAGCAGTGCTAACCACTGAGCCACCATGTCATCCCAGACGAAAGTAGAAACTTTTGAAATTCATGACGAATGCACTGAAAATACATCAAGTCACAATAAAGCAATATTACAGGAAAAAAGTAATGTTGCAGTTGGTTGGATCGCGGAGGCTGGTTCGTTGGTCCGCAGACCTTTCATTACCCTGCTGGGTAACATCATCAGTGCAGCCTCTGATGAAGCACTGTTGTGTTTTCCTGCCTGTTATTTAAATTCTGTTGAGCTGGATTACCTCACTTCTGGTTTTCCTTCGCAATGGAGTGTATATGGGGTCTAGCTCTTTGTGATTATTGATGGCTTTCTTCATGGAGTACCAAGCTTCTAGGCATTTCCATGTTGGTCTCGACTTTGCCTGTCCCCGGATCCTGGTGCTGTCCCAATGGAATTGGGGGATCTTATCCATTGCACCATGATGTCCAGGAATGGGATCCGTTTGTTCTTGTCCTCTTCTCTGGTGAATCTGATCCCGGTGAGGGTGTTGTTTATTAGTTTGTGTGTCTCCTCTAGTTTGTCCATTTAATAATGACAAAGGTGTCATCCACGTAGCATATCCAATTCAATGGGCAACACCACACTGCAGCAGCGCAATGTTATGCCAAGAAGAAGAGCTCTCCTTTGCGTCTGCCAGCTGCATAGCTTTCATACGTAACAATCTTTCTGTTGGAACAGCCTCTCGGTGAAAGGTCATCAGTTCAAATATTACGTAACAGCAATACTTCTTATTAATCAAAAAAGGATCCGTTTATATTTGAGGAAAGCCCTTACAACCCTTTTCAAACATGTTAGAGTCAGGAGTCACACAACAACAGGTTATAGTCCAACAGGTTTATTTGAAATCACAAGTTTTCGAAACGCTGCTCCTTCTTCAGATGAGGTTGTGTGACTTCTTAATTTTGTCTACCAGAGACGAACACTGACACCTCGACATCAGGGCAAACGTTCTTAAAACTAATTAAATGTTCTACATACACGTTAAATCATTTACAGATTGTGTTTACTGCTCACCCAGATTACAGGTTACACATCGATTGAAAAGTATTTAGAAATAAAATATGCAGTCCTGTAAAAGGTGTCAAGTAGCAATCTGTAGCATTAATTGTTGGACTGAAGGGTCCGTTTCCATGCTGTACATCTTTACGTCTCCATATAGGCTCTAACAATTACAGCATTGATTATTTGCTTTTGTAGTGTTATGGGCCAGGCCAGAACCCCCTCAAAATATTTTAAGAGGTAGCCTAGATCCTAACTTTATCCCATTTTAGAGGTAGATATGAAGTGCGTGTTCCAAGTGTGATGTAACCGGTCAAACCATTTGGCGTTAAGCAAAACATAATTTGTTCAAACACTGCGTTGAAACAAGAACAAAAGAAAGTGGAATTTAGGTTAACAACTACTGGAAAACCCAACTGACCCGATACTGCAACTTAACTAATTAACTGTTCCAATATAGTAACATCTCATAAACACACCCCTTAACAAACAGATTCGTGCAGACAGGGGGGAACAACATCTAGAGAGAAATTTCAAAGAAAATCAGAGGAATCCTTTACTGAAGCTTGCAGCATTTAAAACCATCTTCTGACTGCTACAGCTAAAATAACTAGAAAAGAGCTTACTGGGAGAACTGGACACTCCCCTTCCATTGTTAAACTGTTACCCCCTAATCTCTTTGGCGCCTCTGCCTTTGCAACCTCTCTTCAAAAAAAAGCAAGGACAGAGTAACCTTTTTAAAGTGACAGCAACGTTACAGTAGGCATTCCTCTGATTTAACTACATTACATTACGCTAATTTACAGCTAATGAAATAAATTAATGCGGATATACTCTCAATATTCCATTCCTTGGTGGGGATATTTACAGTCTTTGAAAAGAAAAGCAGAGGTAGGAGATGGAACAGTAGTTTCCAAGGATGAAGGGCCAAGCCTTAAACTTTTTTGAGGAGATGGATGATGACAGCAAACCTAAAGATGAAAAGAACAACAACTGAAGAGAAAGATCGGTTTAATATCAGCTAATTTGGAGCGAGAACACGAAGATGGATTGACAGCAATTTAATGGCAATATGAAGTAAGAGGTCTTGTTGCACAAATAATAGCATTCCTGCCTCTAAGCTAGAAATTCCAGGTTCAGGTACCACACCAGAACTTATTGGTCATGAAAAGAGCTTTCAAGGCATCAATCAGCCATGATGACCAGCCTCACATCCCTTGCACCACCTCAAAATGTGTGAAGATCGTATGAACAAAAAAAGGACAGAAAGTTGACAATCATGGGTTTAGCAGGAAGCATAGTGAAAGGGGTCAAACATTTTTCTCTGTGGCTATGATCAACATTTTCAAAGGTTGAGTCAACACAGTGCAGAGCTGGAGGAACTAGCAGGTCAGGCAGCATCAGAGGAGTAGGAAAGTTGACCTTTCAGGTTGGGTCCCTTCTTAAGAACTGCGGAGGGGGGAAGGCAGCTCAGAAATAAATTGAGAAGGGGTGGGGCTGGGGGAAGGTACGTGGGATAGCGATAGGTGAGAGAGGAGATGGACAGGTTGTGTCAGATTAAGGAGACGAGAGGGAGGATGGGTGGAGCCGGGGAAAGGTAATTGGGGTGGTGATAGGTGGATGCAGGTAGGCAGTGGTGGGATGGGTGGGGCAGATATGTGGGAGAGAAGATGGACAGGCTGTGTCAGGTCAAGGAGCTGGGAATGAGAGCGAGGTTTGGACATGGGATGAGGCCGGAGGGTGGGGAGATTTTAAAACTGGTGAATTCTACATATAGGCCATTGGGCTGTCAGCTCCCAAGGTGGAATATGAGGTGTTGCTCCTCCAGTTTGTGTGGGGTGTCATTGCGACACTGACGGAGGCCCAAGATAGACATGTCATCGAGGGAGTGGGAGGGGGAGTTACAACGGTTAGAGACCAGAAGGTGGTGGTATTTGTCGTGTACAGAGCATGGCTGCTCCACAAAATGGTCCCTGAGTCTGCGACTGGTCTCACTGATGTAGAAGAGGCCAAATTGGGAGCAATGGATACAAGAGAACAGGTTGGAGCATGTACAGGTGAACCCCTGTCTGATGTGGAAGGTTTGTTTTGGGCCTTGGTTAGAGGTGAACGTGGAGGTGTAGCGATTCCTGTGGTTACAGGGAAAAGTGCCAGATGTGGTGGTGCTAGTGGGGAGTGTAGAGCGGATGAGGGAGTCATGGAGTGAGTGGTCCCTTAGAAAGGGAGACGGGGTGGGGAGGGAAATACCTCTTTGGTCCTGGGGTTGGATTGTAGGTGGCGGAAGTGGCAGAGGATGATATGCTGAATGCAGAGGTTGGTGGGGTGGTATGTGAGAACCAGGGGGATTCCGTCCTTATTTTTGTTGGGCAGAGGTGGTTTGAGGACAGAAGTGTGAGAAATGCAAGAGTTGCGCTTGAGGGCATTTTGATCACTGAAGGGGAAAAAGTTGCAGTCCTCAAAATAGGAGGACATCTGGGATGTCCAGGAGTGGAAAGGTCTATTTTATGAACAAATGCAATGGAGGCAGATGTATTGGGAGAGTGGGATCTCAATCATGCAGGAGGGTGGGTGAGGAGGTATAGTCTAGGTCACTGTGGGAGTTGGTGGGCTTGAAATAGATGTTGGTTTTGAGGTGGTTACCAGTGATGGAAATGGAGAGCACCTTTGAGGAGAAGAGAGGTACTGGAGATGGAGAAGTATATTTGAAGTTGGGGTGAAAGGAGTTGGTAAAGTTGATGAACTGTTCAAGCTCCTCATGGAAGCACAAGGCAGCGCTGACATAATCATCGATGTAGCAGAGGAAGAGCTGACTCCAGCATCTGCAGTTCTTGCTATCCCCTAGTTTCAAAGGTAGAGTTGCCTGTCAGATTTTGAGGTCAAGGACCTCACTAGTGGAGATGAGCTTGAGAAGTGGGAAGCTGGGTGAGTTTCCCATTGTCGTGCTCCATGCAGAATCAGTAATATATAGTTGAACTAGGAATAATGTCCTGCTGAGAGAAATTGAGGAGTTAGGGTCCAAACCAAAATACAGAATCTTGTAGGTAGCAGTCTTCGAACAGTTAACTGAAATAGGTAACAATTAGCACAGTCAGGCAAATTCGGGGAATTAAGTGTATGGCTCAAAGTGTGCTGTCGGAAGAACCAGAACCGGAAAAGATATAACAAAGTGTGGAGCTGGATGAACACAGCAGGCCAAGCAGCATCTCAGGAGCACAAAAGCTGACGTTTCGAGCCTAGACCCTTCATCAGAAAAGAGGGATGGGGAGAGAGTTCTGAAATAAATAGGGAGGAGAGGTGGATTGAAGCTGGATAGAAGAGAAGATAGGTGGAGGGGAGACAGACAATTTAAACGGGTAGGAATGAGGCCTGTGGAGGTGAGTGTAGGTGGGGAGGTAGGGAGGGGATAGATCAGTCCGGGGAGGACAGACAGGTCAAGGGGGCGGGATGAGGTTAGTAGGTAGAAAATGGAGGTTTGGCTTGAGGTGGGAGGAGGGGATAGATGGGAGGAAGAACAGGTTAAGGAGGCGGGGACGAGCTGGGCCAGTTTCAAAATGCAGTGGGGGGAGGGGAGATTTTGAAGCTGGTGAAATCCACATTGATACCATTGGGCTGCAGGGTTCCCAAGCAGAAAAGATCTAGCAACTTCATCTGGGTGGCTCAATGTAAACTGATCTGTGACCAGTGTCCTACTGAATCCTATAATTAGGGGTATGGATGGACTTTTAATTAAAAGAGATCAGTTGTGGAGTCAGTGGAAAGGAGACTGAGAAATTTAAAGAAAAATTCCAGACTGTAGTGCAGCATAGAGATTTAGGAAAGACAACCAAAGTGGAATAGATAGAAACAAAACTAAATAGCAATTGTGCATCTGCAAATAAGGCCCATATAGAGAATTAAAAAATCATAGAAGTGTTATGGCTTAGGAGGCCATTCAGCCCATTGTGCCCCACAGGACTCATTTCTTCCCACCTCAATTTGATTTTTTTCTCCCCTTATCCAATCCCTCCCGACTTATATCCAGGATTCCTCTGTTGCTTTACATCCATTTCAGGATTTTCAGTTTGCAGGCTTCAGCTGTTTCTTCTTTACCATTGACATGTAATCCCTTTACAAGTCAATTGGTATGGTCCAGGGCTCTCTGCTTCTTTCAAGTTAAAAAGGCCTGAACTGCCCCCTCCTCTGCCTGGCTGAGCGTGTCCTCACTTTGAACTCCTCTCACTTCCTTCAGATCAAAGGTGTGGGCAAGGGTACCACATGGGCCCCAGTTATGTCTGTCTCTTTATGGGGTAATCAGGTTTCTCCCATTACTCTTTCGTTGGTACGTTGATGATATCATCGATACTGCTTTCCTCGCTCGTCAGGACCCACTAGCATTCACATCCAAAACAGCAGTAGTAATCATTTCCGCCACCTCCAGTGGAATTGCCACCACCAGACTTGTATTCCCCTCTCCTTCTTTGTTAGCATTCCAGAGGGAGCATTCCCTCCAGGACACCATGGTCCACTCCTCCTCCAGTTCAAAAGCTCCCCACATCCCCACGGCATCTTCCCTTGCAATAAAAGAAGGTGTAACACCCGCCCATTTACTTCTTCCCTCCTTACCATTCCAAGGTAATTTACCTGAACTACTCTTAATCTAGTAGACTATACCTCTGGGGAAGGGTCACTTGATCACAAAATTAACTCTGATTTCTCTCGACAGATGCTGCCAGACCTGTTCAGTTTCTCTAGAAATTTCTGTTTATGCTTCTGATTTTCTTTCAATTTTTTTATGTTAAGGGAGTGATTTAGAGGCTCTCTAAGAGATGTCACTAAATTGGACAGAGTATTAATCAATATGCAAGTAGAACCTGTGACAAAGGCAATGTAACATTATTGAAGCACTTTGATCTTCATGTGGACTGACCAAGGTGGTCTGGAAGTTGAGTTTGTAGAATGCTTTTGCAATAACTTCCAGAAAACAGCACATTATGAAACCAACGATGCATAAAGCCATTTTAAATTTGTTATCCTGTAATGAGGCAGGATTAATTAATAATCTTGTGATAAATTTATTTTTGGGAAAAAAGCATCATAATACAATTTAAAGGATCATAATACAATTTAATTCCATATTAATTTTGAGAGAAACAAATTGCAGTCCTAAATAGGAACTGTAATCATAAATGCAGTGAATTTTATAAATTATGAGAGGGAATTGGCTGAGGTTGATTGGGTAAACAGATGAAGTCCTTTGCCAATAAACAACAAATGGGAAACATGTAAAGAAACTATTCAAATGTTCAAGGTAGACTCCTTTCAAAACAAAAGTCAGTGAGAAAGATCCATATGTGGCTTACTGGAGAAGTTCTGAATAGTAATTAAAATAAAATGTTCTTAATATTTCAAAGAATTGGATTAAACCTGTAAGTGTTTTAGAAATCAGTAAATGATTGAAAAGTTAATAAGAAGGAAAACAAAAACAGAATGATGAGGTAAATGAGCCAGCAATATGAAATGGATTTTTAAAGTTATAAAAGCATATTCAAAGGAGAACAGCTAAGCAAATGTCTTTAACTTAAAGGCAGAGGCCAGAGAAATTATGATAGGAATAAGGAAATGGCAGGATATATTGAAGAAATTTTTTTTTGTTTGTTTGCACTGTCAAATGGCAGAAGTTACAAATCAGAAACAAGAAGGCAACCAAGGGCTATTAGGAGTGAGCAAATTAAGGAGTAGAGAAAAAAGAACAGAGATTAGAAACTATTAAAACTTAGGGACCAGCAATGAAAAACTACTAGGACCTAAGAACTTGCTGTCGAGATAATGGATGCACTGATTATCATTTTCCACAATATTCTAGATTCTAGAATAGTTCCTCTGGATTAGAAGTAAGCAAACGTGACTCCTGACTTCAAGAAAAGAGACAGGTAGAAAGCAAGAAGTTAAATACCTAACATCAGTCATCAGGAAAATGCTGGAGTCTATTATTAAGAAAATTTTACAAAAAGTGCTTAAAAAATAGTGTGATTAGACAGATTCAACATGCCTTTATGAATAATGTGACATGCTTCACAAATGCATTCAGGTTTTAAACATTAGCATAAAAAGACAAGCTAATGTGATGTATTTTGACTTCCAAAAGCCATTCAGTACATTGCCATATAAAAGTTTAACATAAAGAAAAAGAGCTTATATTATTGTGATAATCTCTTAGCATGAATGGAGAGTTAGTTAATGGACAGAAAGTAAACAAAGCCATGGGCAAGTAATTCCAACCTGGCAGATTGCAATTAGTATAGTGTCGCAAGGATCGTTGCTTTTAAAGCTCAGCTATTTACAGTTTACAAGACTGATTTGATTGGCTTATTGTCATATATAGAGATACAGTGAAAGGTATTGTATTGTGTGTTAACCAGAAAAAGCATACCCTACATAAGTACATCAGGGTGGTAGAACAGACTGAAGAATGCAATGTTACAACTGCAGAGAAAGAGCAACCCTGATATATTGAGAGGTCCATTCGTAAATCTGATAAAACAGGGAAGAAGCTGTTCTTAAGATAACAAAGTGTGGAACTGGATGAACACGGCGGGCCAAGCAGCATCTCAGGAGCACAAAAGCTGACGTTTCGGGCCTAGACCCTTCATCGGTGATGAAGGGTCTAGGCCCGAAACGTCAGCTTTTGTGCTCCTGAGATGCTGCTCGGCCTGCTGTGTTCATCCAGCTCCACACTTTGTTATCTTGGATTCTCCAGCATCTGCAGTTCCCACTATCACAGAAGCTGTTCTTAAATCTGTTTGGATCTGTTTTCCAACTTTTATATCTTCTGCCTGAGGAAAGAGAGTATAACTGGAGTGGGAGGGGTCCTTGGTTATGGTGACTGCTCTCCTGACTCAGCAGCAAGTCTATAGGGCATCAATGGAAGGAAGGCTAATTTTTGTGATGGACTGGGCTATGCTTACAACACTATAATTTCTTGCAGTGTTGGGTGGTGTGTTTGCCATACCAAGCTGTGATACACCTTGATAGGATGCTTTCTATGTTGCATCTATCAAAAAAAATTGGTAAGAGCCATTGTGGACATGCGAAATGTCTTTAGCCTTCTGAGGAAGCAGGGGTGGTTTCTTGACTGCAGCATCAACATGGATTGACAAGGATAGCTTTTTGGTGATATCTACTCGTAGGAACTTGAAGTTCTGGGCCACCGCAACCTCAGCATCATTGATATAGCAATACATTGAAATTTTATGATGATACAAAGTTAGGTAGAAATATAAGCTATAAAAATTACAAAAAGACTACAGTGACATAGACAAGTTAAATGGATGACAACAGATCACAAATGAAATATGTTGCTGCAAATTGTGAGGTTATTTGTTTTGCTGGTGCGAAAAGGCAACAAGACTTTTAAATATTGATATTTAGAAAGTTCTAGGTGCAAATGTTCAAGGAACATAAAGTTAGCTTACAGCTATAACAATTAACTAGAAAGGCAAATGGCATGTTGGTCTTTATTGTAAGGGAATTGTTACAAGAGCAAGGATTTATTGTCTCTAAAATTGTTCAGGGATTGGGTAAGACAACACTGGAATATCAGCTGCAGTTATATATTTAAAGAAAGATATACTTGCACTGGAGGGAGCATTGTGCAAGTTCATGGTTTCTGAGCGGATGAGTGTTTTCGGCATAGTGTTAAAAGAGAGGTGAGATGTTATTTGGCAATCTGTGCAGATGCGTTCCTGTCATTTGAAGACAATGGAGAAAGTGCTATACTCTCCAGAATTTAGGAGATTGGGACCTGATGTCACTGAAACACACTGTTCAGAAAGGAAAAGCAAAATACTGCAGGTCTGACTTTTGTAAAAGAAAACGGATATTGTTGGAGGAACTCAGTAGGTCTAACAGCACCTGTCTAGAGAGAAACAGAGATTAGGACTACAATGGCTTCTTTGGAGCTGCAGGTGTATTCTGAAGAAGTTATTAGATTGGAAACATTAACTGTGCTTCTCTCTCAACAGGTGCTGTCAGACCTGCTGAGTTTCTGTAACCCTTTCACTTTTTACTCCCGCTTCTGAAAGGCTTTATATAGCTTTCTCAGGCTGGGGAATCTAGAATTTGGGGTCGATTATTTAAAATCGAGAATGAAGAGAGCTGTCTTGGCATTCAGCTGGTTGCTAATACTTGCAAATTCCCATCCCTGAAGATTATCGTTGCCGTTGATGAATTATTCAAAACTAACACCAACATTTTAATTTCTCGAAAGGAGGAACATGGAGAATGCGTAAAGATGGAGTTGAGGCAGAAACATCAACTGTGATAATTAATGAGGGAGTAGGCTTATTTGGGCTTCGTAGTATATTCATGCACCGTGTTCTTGCAAACACTGACGCATTTCTTTAGCTATTGTTTTGGAGTAATAAGAATATTTCTCAACAGTTTGCCAAAATGCGTCACCTCTCTCACACTTAGCACCATGTCGGCAGTGTCTGCGGTCAGAGGGGGACTCTGTTGTCGTCACTGCTTCCCTCCCCAGGAAAGGAGATTATCCGCATTTACAAGAACCCGCGAGCCGCGGGGGTCATTTCTCTAAGATTGTAAATGAGCCTTCTCTCACTTCTGCCGCTCTTTGGACTTGGCACTGTTTTAAACACGAGGATAGACTCGGCGCACACGGTGCATTAAAGCTGCAAGAAAAGCGAAACATATTCACTAACAAACAGAAGGCGAGTGAACAGTTTACAAATTAGTGGTGCCAAATAATCTTGAGGTGGTCTTCTCCTGGCCGGCTTCACAGATTTTAACTTTCTCCCAGTTTAAACACGTTAAGTAGTAGGCATATTTCCTCAAACGTTCTTATTATACATATCCATCTGTGAACCAAGTTGGGGAAATCTTTCAGTGCTTGGAATGGAAGAGATTCCATGAAGTATTCCATCCTCAGCACAAATGGACTCAAATTTAATTGGCAGGTGCGACTTGATGTAAATAGGGTGTAGATAACTCCGTTAACTTTCCTTTAAGGAAATTTCCCATCTCTCTGCCCAGAACGTACATTGGTTAAAGTACAAATACAGGTAATCCTCCACCAACACGACACTAGAATCACAGAATCCTCAAGAGCGCGGAAGAGAGATCATTCAGCCAAGCGAGTCTACACTGACGCTCCAAACAGCATCCTACCCTTACCCAGTAACCCCGTATTTACCGTGGCTAATCCACCTGGCCTGCATGTGTCTAGACACTACGGACAATTTAGCATGGGTAATCCACCAAACCTGCACATCTTTGGACTCTGGGAGGAAACCCAGGCAGACACTCATGGCTGGAATTGAACTCGACACAAGGCAGCAGTGCTGACCTCTGAGCCACTGCGCTGGCATTACTTTCCTGAAAATCGCTTTAATAAGCAAAACGGTGTCTTCTGAAACCTGCGCAAATATCAAGCTCACGTTCCTGGATACACCCTCACACGAGTACAAAGTTAATATAAAAAACCATAAACCCCATGAAGATATGCAAAAAGTACCACACTTTGGACTCTCAGCACCAGCTAAGCATAGATAATGGGAACTGCAGATGCTGGAGAATCCAAGATAACAAAGTGAGAAGCTGGATGAATACAGCAGGCCAAGCAGCATATCAGGAGCACATAAGCTGACGTTTCGGGCCTAGACCCTTCAGAGAGGGGGGATGGGGAGAGGGTTCTGGAATAAATAGGGAGAGAGGGGGAGGCGGACCAAAGATGGAGAGAAAAGTAGTTATAGGTGGGGAGGGGATATGTCAGTCCAGGGAAGACGGACAGGTCAAGGAGTCGGGATGAGGTTAGTAGGGAAGGAATGGAGGTCTTGCAGAGGCCAAATGATTAACAAAGAGGACAAGCAACTTGATTTTAAGGAGAAGCTTAAAGAAAGGGAGTTGACCAGACACGAAATTTATGGAGGGAGTTCTCAGTGTAACGGTGTTCCCTGGATCCTGTGAGACAGAGGGCCAAAGAATACACGCAGAGTTAAAGAGTGGCAAGGTTGGGCAGGGGAAGACAGGATTGTAGATAGTTAAGCCATAAGATGATTATGGATGTAAGAGAAGGTTTGAGTACACTATAGGACTTGGGGCATTGGGAAATAAGGAGGATGGTGAGCAGGAGTGATGAATGACCAGTACTTAGTGTGGTATAGGATAATGCGAAGCAGAGTTTTGTGAGCTGAAACTAATAAATGAGGGAGAATAGAATGTTAACCAGATGGGCACATTGGAATGTCTGATCTCAAAAGAGGGAAGACAAAGAATTAATGATTCTAGCTAAGCCAGGAGGGTATCTGAGGATGCTTTGCAGCTTAAGTAGTTTTTGAGTGTTGTAATGAAAGGTGGTGTTAGCTAATTTGCTTACAAGATCCCACAAACCTTTAAAATAATATTCTAAATAAAATCACCATTATCCTACAAGATCGTAAGGCTGCTCTCTGATTCCACACAAATGATTGGTGGTGGTTTAACCTGAGGTCACCACGCATCATCCAAGATGGAGGTTGAGGAGAGGCTTTCACGGTAACCTCAGTCAGCCCAGGGGCTGAATCCATATGATTGGTGTCACTCTGCTTTGTTAACCAGCTGAGTTAATAATCGAAATAATGGTGCATGTTCCCTGAATAATGTTCTTGTCAACCCAGATTAGGTGTACAAACCTCCATGGTGAGACTTGATCTACTGTTCCTCTGACTCTGGTAGGAACCGCACCATTGAATCAAGGTCAACATCTTCTCCTGATCACAAACCTCGAGCATTGAGTGGATTTCTCCCCACAAATCTAATATTACAGATAGTGGAAGCAACATTAGAATAGCTATTAGTTGAGACTGGTTCAGTCAATCCAGATATGGTCTTCAATCTGTTCTCAGTTCAGTTGCCAGTCACTAACTTAATTCAGGGATCTAGCTTTGGAAGACATTTATTCAACTAAAGAGAGTTTATTATTGGCATTCTGCCGTGAAAACTCTTCCAGGTGTTAGTGGGCAGCAGATTCCGGAACATCAATATGACACATCCTTACTACGACCTGATCGGTATGATCTTCCATTAAATTGAAATGCAGTATGTGCTTTGAGTGGGACTTGATGTAAGATTAGACATTAGACAGCATTAAATGCTGACAATGAAATCTTTATTCAAAAAAATGAAGGTAGCATCGGCAGGTGCGTACACTGAAGCAGGAAAGAAGTGTCAGATTTGTAAAAATTGGAAAAGTTTTTCTTTGTGATGCTGATGAAAGGCTTGTAAGCTTGTCATAACCACATGACAGATGGCACACCTTAAATTACATAGGTTCTAAAAATCTGGAAATTCTTTATATAGCTATGCATTCCCACTTTTATAAAGCTTCTTGAAAGCATGCATTAAACTAACTTTGCCTTCACCCCTATTAATCCCAGTGTTCATTCAGCATCTGTAATGCTATTCCCTGCCTTTTTAAAAAGCAATAAATGAATGCAAATCATTGTTGATGTCAAATGGCAACATTGAAGCAAACTGTTTTCACTGGTTCAGTGTTTTCCATGATGTGGGGACATCAGTTATGAACATGTAAAAGCTAATCCTATGCTGGAGCAGGATGTCACCAAGTGGAAGCATCTAATTAAGAATGGAGTCAAAAATGAAATAGTGAGGGGGACTTTAGAACAGAGGTGTTGAAGTGGAAAGAAACACCATTGTTGTTTTTGCAGAGACAGCAAATGAATCATGTGAGACTCTTGAAGTCTCTCATAATTAAAAGATGGCAACATTAGCAATATATTGAAAAGGGATTCTCTCTTGTATCTTGCTCCTCTTTTTAGTGTAACATACATTTTGATGGATGGTATTGATATTGCATTAACTCTATGTTCTGGCCACTTGGATCATGGAAATGTAACAAATTGAAGGGCTCTTAAAGACAAAATCTCAACAGCAGTGATTAATTTTAAAATGCAAGTAATTTCATGGTCATGTATTGTCAGGTTTAGAATGGCAATATAATCAAGTCAAAATTTTACTAACAAAGTGATATGTTTAAACAAAAAATGGAAATCACAAATTACAATTTTATTTTGTAACTGAAAACATATCCAAATACAAATAAATAATTGAATACACACTAACTGTGGTTCATACACATATCTGCAGGAGGTCCAGAGAAAATTGCAGACTTCAACCTTGAAATTCCTACATTAAATAGTTAAGATTGCTGTACAGTTGACTGTTCAACAGAAAAACTTTCACCAAATTTACAGTCTTACAGGTATTTACAGATAGAAATGGACCATTAAATACCAAGATTTAATGTAGGTGTCACACCAGAATTCCTTAAAATAAACAGTAGTCAAATAAAGTACAGCAACCTTTTACCATCCAGTACTTATTTTTAAATACGTATGCACCTTTTCTGTGTGCACATATTAACCCTCCTTTCCCTTCCCCACAGGCTGACATTTGAAAAGTTTTTCTAATAACCACGCACAAAATATAAACACTCAAATTTCTGACATAAAATGAACACGTTCAAATGCATCCCTGCGGAATCAAACGGCATAAAAATGAACAAGTAACAATGTGTTTGTCATTACTGGATTCACTTTCAAAAACTGCTGTCATCCCCCTCTCAACGTAGCACTGTGAACATGATTACTTCTGCTGTTTAAAAATGTTCACAAATCATTTTCACAAAATCAATTTAGATGCATACCAAACACTATTTTACTATTACACATACTGATAGTATATTTGGTGCAAACATACTAGTCAGTTCTGAAGACTGATTTCTAGTAGAAAACTAACTGAATAAATCAGTATTCTTGGCAGTAAACAAGATCTGAGAACAAAAGACAATCAATAAGCAGCTAAAGAGTTTGAAATTAAGCATTAATACCAATATGCTTTACTGAAAATGTGCTTCCGAGTGTAATAGCTGTCTACACTATAATCGGTAAATTGCTAAAGTTGGTATTAGGATTATCATGTGTATAGATCAAGGTCAGAAGCACTAAATTGATACGTTTTGAAAAACAAAAGATGCATACAACCCAAATATTTTACTAACTATTAAAAAAAAACAGAAGAATGGCAGATGCTGTAAATCAGAAACAAAAAACAGAAATTGCTGGAAAAGCCCCGCAGGTCTGGCAGCATCTGTGCAGAGAAATCAGAGAGTTAATGTTTCAGGTCCAGTGACCCTATCAGTTCTGAGGAGTCACTGGACTCGAAACATTAACTCTGATTTTGCTTCACCGATGCTGCCAGACCTGCTGAGCTTTTTTTTAAGCAACTTCTGTTTATGTTTCTGATTTTACTAACCACTGTTTAATTTACATTGATAATATGCCATGTTTCAGCATGCCCATTTTAAAGCTGTAATACCTCATAGTTCTGCAATCAAAAAAAAAGTTAAAAGCTTCAGGAAAAATAATCTTTTCTTGCTGGTGTACACAATGTTTGAATTTTCTACAACAATTCCCTAATGTCTATGGCTATTACCAATCCCAAAACCAAGGCCCAAGACAAGATGATAGTGAAGAGGACGGAAAACACAGTTCTATTTGAATACTCTCAGTCATGCAAAGGAGGCCATTTAATTCTTAACAAATGTAGACGTCTTTAGTTCCTACTTGCACAAAACAAACAGAACTCTGCGGAAACTTGGAGGCAATATTAGCTTGATCTATGATGTAAATGTTTCTTAAAAATCAATGACAATCACATTGTAACAAAATATCTGAATCTTTGTATCATGTGGATTTTTTTTAAGCTCGATTGACAATGAATTTCTAAACAATGCATTTTCATTGTGTTTTATGAAATTCAGACAAGCTAACTTGGTTAAGGTGCAAAACATCAGTTATTCTGAAACATTTCAACAGCAGTCATACACAGCAGGTTTCTGCTTATTTCTTCATTAACAATTTATGATCAATCTGCTCTTAAAACAAATACAATGCACAAATATAGATTAAAAACAAGCTTAAATGTTTGTGATTTATAAACTTTCTTCCATGTATGATATACCTCAGTGCTAATTAAGGTTTTCCTCAAGACCATTTTCCCTATTCTTCGATGAACACATTGACTACATGCAAGGCTACGATTCCACAAGTTCCAGGTACTTATCCAAGTGGCTATAATCCATATGTGGAAATTGACAGTGAGTGCAGGCCACAAGAATAGGAATAGAGACAACATAACCAAGTTCAATTTTGTCCTTAGCTAACACTTGAACATTTCCAGCTAGAATTACTGAATAACCATCAGTTGCTGCTTGACTGACTTTTCATTCACAATTTAAGCATCCACATCACTATTCTGGGGAGATCAATTAACGCCTCACAGACTCTCAGTCTAGGAATTGAACTTGGGACCTCGTTGATCTTTATGAATCAGCTAATTACCTGAAAAGACAGCCATCAACTTCATCAAAAGTTGCTGAAATTTCTTGGATTGAACAAGCCTGCACAGATCAAAACATGGCTAATTTAAACATTGCACACGTGTATAATAAATAAACTATACTGTTTTCACAATCATGCGAGAACAGCACTGTATTAGAGGTTCATGACATCATGTAGTTATGTACAAATCATTTCTTTCCTAGTCCATTTGTTGAACAAAATTTAATTTATAAATAAACACGAAAAGAAACGTTACTTTTGCTTCAATTGGTTTAGTAATCCTGACCCGGATAAAATGTTAATACCTTGCAATCAAACAATAGTCAGTTTCTGGTACAGGGTAACTTAAGATACTGTGATGCTTTCTTCCAGACTAGTTAATCCTATGGTTTTAGATTTGAAAAACATTGCATGTATTTTGGTCTCAGTTGTAATTATGCTTCAAATTCATTCCTATTTAATGGGGTGAAGTGGAATGCGGGTATTATTTCCCTCCATACATTCGTTCAATGTCTGCTAGATAGTGGGTCTTGAGTTCTTTCCGTTTCAATTTGAAGGCATCAGTGACCAGGCCTGTTTCTGGTGTCCATGGCTCAGGACTCAATCGAATTTTCAATGGAATTTCAAACTTCTCCAATCGTGCTGCAAATACAAAAAAAAGTTAAAATATTTTAATAAAATAGGAATAGCATAGATTTCAATGCATTTGGCAGTTAGATAGAATCTCACAAGTTTTACAATCGAGAAAGAGGGTCTGCTTAACCAAATTAGCCCATATTAGTATTTGCTCTCCTTGACCAGTCACACAATTTTTATGCGCCCATATTCCTTTAATTTCTTCAGTTTTACGGAAGCATCTAATCCATTCTTAAATGTTGGACCTAATAGTTCACTCTACAATCTCATCAGTTTGAATAATTAAAAAATACATTTAATCTGTCAGTTCTGTACTTTCAAAACATGTTTTCTAACAAATATGACCGCCGAGCAACCAAAAAGCAAACTCTTCTTATCCTCGGGCAGTCAGACAGCTTGAGTCTACGCCTGACCATGTTATCCTCAAAACAATGCACTTATTCTGGGTATAGCTGAGGACAGAAGCAAAAGACTTGTTCATTTTATCTGCCACTTTTTGATTATTTATCAAATTCCCATTAACATTCACTCACACTTTACATTTTTCCTTTTTAAATACTTGTAATATCTGAAACATACATCATTGAGTTTCTATTGATCTATCCCTAATCTAATATGCCAGTTCACTTCAATTAGTTTAGCTTTCATGCAAATTTACCCATTTCATTTAAGAAATGAAAATACCGGTCTTAGACACAATCTATTTCAAACTAGTGTATAAATATCAATCAGATTGTTGTTGCTGTTAACTAAGGGTACCTTTACTGTGAGGCCATTAATTAATCCCGTTATATTACACAATGCCAGATTTAATACAGGTCCAGAACATGCTGCTCAAAGCAACTCAAAAGCATTTTATGAATTCCTCAACCAGGCTACTAACGACAATTTGATTTTCTGGTTCATATGTACAGTAATCCATGAATATAGTGATCCTTTACCATAACCCAATATTTCTTCTTGAATGCTTTGTCCCACATTGTGGCTACTGTCAGGGGGCTGTAGGCTACCCCAACTTCTCTTTCCCCTACAATTCCTCATCTCCACCGCAGACTCCTAAACCTCAGTGGGGGAGCATTTCGGGAGTAGTGCCCATAATACAATGAGTTAGCTGCTTGTGGACAGGGTTTACAGCACTCCTGAAGGGATCAATTCCAGAATATTGAGGGAGACAAGAGAACAAATTCCTGGAGCACTGACAGACATTTGTTCCCTCTTTGGGCACAGGTGAGGTCCCAGAGGACTGGAGAATAGCCAATGTTGTCCCGTTGTTTAAAAAGGGTAGCAGGGATAATCCTGGAAATTACAGGGCTGAGAGCCTCATGTTGGTGGTAGGGAAATTATTGGAAAAGATTCTCAGGGAGAAGAGCTACACACATTTGGAAGCAAATGGACACAGAAGTGATAGGCAGCATGGTTTTGTGCAGAGGAGGTCATGCCTCACTAACTTGATCGAGTTTTTTGAGAAGGAGACAAAAGATGATTTATGAGGGAAAAGCAGTTGATGTTGTCTACGTGGACTTCAATAAAACCTTTGACAAGGTTCCTAATGGCAGACTGGTACAAAAATGTGAAGTCACATTGTATCAGGGGTGAGCTTACAAGATGTATTCAGAACTGGCTTAGTCATTGGAGGCTGAGGGTAACGGTAGAAGGAAGATTTTCAGAATGGAAGGCTGTGACTAGTGGGATCAGTACTGGGACCTCTGTTGTTCGTGGTCTACATAAACGACTTGGAGGAAAATGTACCTGGTCTATTAGTGAGCTTGTGGATGATACAAAGATTGGTGGAGTTGCAGTTAGTGAGGAACATTGTAAGAGGATACGGCAGGACAATAGGTCAGTTGGAGGCATAGGCAGAAAAACAGTAGGTGGTGTTTAATCCAGACAAATATGAGGAGATGCATTTTGAAGGTCAAATACGAGTGGAAATTATATAGAGAATGGCAGAACCTTTAGGAGTACTGACATGCTGAGGGATCGAGTTTGCAGGTCCACAGATCACTGAAGGTGGCAACTCAGGTAGATTGGCTAGTAAAAAAAAGGCCTTTGGCACGTTTGCCTTCATTGGATCGTGCATTGAGTACAAGGATAGACAAGTTATACAGTAGCTTTATAGAACTTAGGTTACACCATACTTGAAATATTGCAGAGTTCTGGGTCACCACACTACCAGAGGATGTGGATGCTTTGGAGAGGATACAGGAAAGGTTTACCAGGGATGTTGCCTGGTATGAAGGATTTTAGCTATGAAGAAATGTTGAATAGACTGGATTTGTTTTCACTGGAATACAGGAAGTTGTGGGGCAACCTGGTAGAGGTTTAAAAGATTGTGAATGGGATAAAGTGGATGGCATGAGCCTTTTTCTGAGGGTAGAGGGATCAATTACTAGGGGACACAAGTTCAAGGTGCAGTCAGTTTAAAGAACGTGCAAGGTAAGTTCTTCACACAAAGGATGGTGAATGCCTGGAATGTGCTGCCAGAGATAATGGTGGAAGCAGACATAACAACAACATTCAAGACACACCTGGTTGAATAAACAAATAGGTAGGGAATAGATGGATACCAAGCCTGTAAGTGAAGACAGTTTTCATATGGAAGGGCAAAATGAGTCTGCACAGGCTTGGAGAGCCAAAGGGCCTGTCCTGTGCTGTATCCTTCTTTGGTCCTAAACCAATATCAGCTCTAACTAGTGCACAAATGCGAGCCTTGATAAAGAACGCTACACTTCCACCTTTACCTAGCTTCCTATTCTTCTTGAATGTCATACATCCTTCAATATTCAGCCAATCCTCACCACCCTGCAGCCACAAAATGCAGATCAATTTATTTACTGTGTTAAGAATACTTTATTCATTCAGAAGCAGAGCTCTAGTTTTGTCTTTGTTATCTTTACAACGTCTGGTCTGGATTGTTAGTATGTTCATAAGTTTCTTTTGCCCTGTCCCTTCCTCCCATTTTCAGACTCTTATTTCTCATCTTCCTCTCATATTGTCTCTATTCTTTGGATACATCTCAATTTAGATGCATTCCCTCAATTTAGTTTAAAACCTTCACTGTTTCCCTTGTTGTGTGGCTTATAAGAACACTGGACACCACATGGTCCAGGCATAGACCATCCAAATGGTATGGCCTCCCACTTTCCCCAATTGTGATACTAAGAGGGCCCTGAACCAGAAGCCACTTCTCTCACATCAACCTCTGAGACACGTATTCATCTAATTTTACATACCTTATGCCAATGTGGTTGTGGCTCAGGTAATATTCTAGAGGCTATAACCCTGAAGCTCTGCTTTTCAATTTAGTGCATAACTCATCATACCATCTGCGTAGAACTTCCTTTCTAGTTCTACCTATCACTGGTACCCATTTGGACCACAACAACAGGATCCTTCTTATCCCACTTTCAAGATTCTTTCCAATCCTGAGATGATGTCCTAAGTCCTTGCACAGGGCAGGCAACACAGCTGTGTGGCTCTGTGCTGCAGACAATGGTGTCAATGTCCCCTATTACATTCCTAGTTGCACCCCCCACTTGAGTGGCTTCCTGTTTCATGGTCAGTTTGCTCAACCATCCAGCAGTGCCCACTTTCATCCAAACAGGCTGAGTGTACCTGAATCTTACTGGGCAGCTACCGAAGGTGATACTGTCTTCTGGGTCCCTTTACTTGCCTTACCAGTCAGACATTCTTCTGACCAGTGGCCAAATCTAAGGCTCGCAAGAGTTTTGACTGCCTCCTGAGACACAGAATTTACGTCACTTTCCATAACACACTATAGGGTCTGTAGTTAAGCCTAAAGCTCAAATACTGGGCTGAGGTTGCCTGAATTTCAAGCACTGACTGCTGACATGTTTGCCCAGGATTACAATTGTATTTAAGAGCTCTCACAGGCTGCAGTCTTGACATGTCACCTGACCTGGCACCAACTAAAACACGGTGGCTCAGTGGTTAGCACTGCTGCTTCACAGCACCAAGGACCTTCATTTGATTCCAGCCTAGGGTGACTGTCTGCGTGGAGCTTGCACATTCTCCCCGTGTCTGCGTGGGTTTCCGCCAGGTACTCCTGTTTCCTCGCACAGTCTAAAAGATGTGCAAGTTAGGTGGATTGACCATGCTAAATTGCAGTGTTCAGGGATGTGTAGGTTAGGTGCATTAGCCAAAGAAAATGCAGGGTTATAGGGAAAGGGATGCTCTTTGGAGGATTGGTGTGGACTTTTTGGGCTGAATGGCATGTTTTCACACTATGGGGATTTAACGATTCTTTTCTATGAACTGTATTCTACATTTATTAGCTGCTTTTTATACATGTTTTACTAGCTTTACCACCAATTTGAAATTAAGAATGGAAAGACCTGAATCACTACCAGAGACTCAAAACACCTAGCTTCTGTCTCTGTAGTAGTGCAAGAATCAGTTACAATGAATCGAGCTTGGTCTTTAACTGCATGTCTCAGGATCCTTCTCTCACTGCTGTCTTGGGTCCTCATCTCATCCCTTCCTCTTGACATGTTTCACGGAAATACTATAACCACTCATTTTTTGCACGTTACACATGCCATTTTTCGTCATTTTAGTCTAAACTATAATAGGTTCACCATGAGCAAATGATTACCAACCTTTGCTGTTACAGGTTGCAGCTCCCTAATCTGGCCTTCCGGTATGGCAACCTCTGTGGTCCAGCACCATAGTACACTCAAGTCCTCTTTATTGACTAGGGATAACAACATGGACTTCCCACAGACCAAAAAAATGCAAATACCTCCCTTACGTAGCACAAAGGACCATCATGTTTGTTGAGGCAGACCGGATGAGACAATGGGAAAATCAGGTCTAGGATTGACTTTGTGGATTCATGGGTAACAAATTGTCAGATACCAAGGACTAAGTGTACTTCCAGTTTCCCTAGAAATGCGATTGATGTAAGTAAAGATGAGGCCTTTATTTTTAGTGTGTTTATGCACTAAAATCACTTGATCTCCTTTGGTCCGGTAAATTCTCTAGTCCAGCAAAATGGTCCCCATTAGGGAGAAGCAATCTGTATTAGAGGTGCCCTGATCAAACTTACTTTTACCTATACTGGTTGTCATTTCACTTTGCTTTTATCTTGTACATACCTATTTTCTCCTCTTTCACATTCTATAGGAAAACATCCAAGTTTTGTTTGACAGAAGACCCTGACAATGGCAGACCACGAGGCTATTTTGTGAAGCATGACTGAAAGGGAGAACTTTTTATTTATAAGGGCCATGACAGCTGAAGCTGTGAATAGACATTTAACCAATTCGGCTATTTTTGGAATATTACCTTTATTGATCAAAGTTTATATCTGAAGTGGGCTTTTCAATAGAAAGGGCTATTTTATTAAAAAAGCTGAAGCTCACCTATTGCAGCAGCATCAGTAATTTCTCTCAGCACCTCTTTCTCCATTTCTGGGTGGTTACAAATGTCATTCCAGCTTCCTATTATTCCCTTCTGTTGAGCTAGGGCTAATAATTGTTTCTGATTAGGCACCACAAAACCGATGACATAAGACTGATCACTGAAAAGACAGAAACACAACCACTAATTATGAGTGGCTGATAAATCTTCAGAATAAACAAATTTTAATTAAATTCAAAAACCAGGCATAAAAACCCCACATTATGTTCAGAAACAACTGATAGCTTACAAGAGGGGTGCATATATTTTTCAGCATTTCCATAAATGCAAATAAATAATTTTCCAGTTGTGCAGTATAAATGGCATGGACAGAAATAAAACACCCAGGGATGGCATTCACACTTAAAAATTTATATATATTGATCCATAATTTTCTGTATCAGAGTGTGTGCCAATAGTTAAACTTGCCACTGTGTAAAAAGATATTATAAATTTTTACACTGCGGGTTGCCATTAACATCAGAGTAAGACAAATCTGGTTCTGAGACTAGAGTGAATAGGGCAATGCGAAATCAGGTAAAAGAAAGAAAAATAAAGACTGCTTAGGTCTGTGTTATGAGGCAGTGAGAGAAGATAGACGGAAAGGAAAAATTTAAAAATTAACTTAAAAATTGCAACAATTCAAACTTAAAGGAATGTCATATCTAACTTCCAGTACCAGAAAAGTTGAGTGGCAGTTTTCAATACTTACTATATTTTCTAAAGGACCAAAGAAGAATGAAAATGGCTTAAATTTCAGTGGCTAGTGCATATCAGCTGTGTAAGTACAGGAACTTCATGCTGTTCAATACTTTCCAACAGCTAGCCAGACAATAAGATGTCATTAGTAATGAAGAGATATTTGGGACAGCAACATTTTAATTTCTGCATTTTGCATCTGCCCTCACCTAAAATTGCTACGACTTTCACACACAAATAACTGTCAAATTGTTCCGTAGCCTTTTGGACAACAAATTATTACCCAACGTTGGCACGGGGCAGAAGCTTTTAATGGCCAAATCCGAAGGTGTTAAATAGAGGAAAAAGTGACGTACGCCTGCAATAGTTCTCTTTGTATTTCCCTCTGAAAGGAACAATGAGCTTGGTGGAAAGGGACCCCCCCACAACAATCCCCTTCAAAACGCTTGAGGGCAGATAAATGAAAGAAAATCCAGAAAAAAGCAGCTTCCATGTAAATAGATTAGATTTACTGACTGTATCTGAACTCTAAATAATCAATGAGGAAGCAACACAGCAATCTTACTCTGTGGAGCATTTCACTCAAAAAGGATATTGCATAATATTTACCTGTTCGCATAGGCACAGATATTATCTATTAATGGGCTGTTCTTCAAAGCAGACTCCACCTTTCCCAGGGCAACATATTCTCCAGCCTGCAGCTTCACAAGATCTTTCTTACGATCTACAAAATATATAATTGTAGTTACTACAGCACTTCTCGAAATTAAATATTTTCCAGAAAATTCAACATCCGATGTGCATCATGATTTTACCTAAATCCAAATACAACATTGTCATATAGAGACAGTAGAGTTATGAACTTCAGAGATAATGGGAACTGCAGATGCTGGAGAATCCAAGACAACAAAATGTGAGGCTGGATGAACACAGCAGGCCAAGCAGCATCTCAGGAGCACAAAAGCTGACGTTTCGGGCCTAGACCCTTCATCAGAGAGGGTTATGAACTTGGCAACTTTTGGGTGTAAAGTTTTCGCTTCCTTTAAAACATATTCTTTAAAGATGTGCTTTTAATTGATAATGAAAAATTTCCTGTGTGTTAAGTTTGGCATTCAATTAATAATCATGTTTGGCATTTTCATAACAGCTGTTGGTACCAGACTGTATCAACATGATCCTAATAGTGGTTTTCTCATTGGTCGGGTGTATTTTATAATCCCATAAGGAGACACTAACTTAATGATGAAAGATTTTAAAATTTAAAGTGTCATAAAGGAGGAAAATGAATGTAGAGGGGTGTTGGAAGGGTTAACAAATGAAACAAAAATATCCTAAGGGGATCTTGACTGCAGATGCGGCGAGGTTGTTTCCTTCTATGGAAGCATTTAGAATTAGTTTTAAAAATGAGGGGTTGCCCGCGAAAGTGCAATTTGGTGTTTTTTCCCCCACCCCTCAGTCTTTGAAACTCTCTTTCTGAAAAGGTTATGGAATCAAACCTTGAATATTTTTAAGGCAAAGTAAATAGAAACATTTCAAGAAAAGGATGAAAGATTCAGGGTAGGCAGGAATGTGGATCTGACGTTACAAACAGATCAACCATTATCTTACTGAATGGTTGCAGCAGGCTCAAACGGCTGAATGGCCTGCTACTCTTTATTCTCGTTTGCAATCCCCAGTAACAATTTGGCAATGAAAAGAATATCCATCTGATGTGGATCAAATATAATTAGGGAGGCAAGAGAAGACAGAATTAGAGCAATACAACTATGTCTGAGATTTTTGTGGGGCGAGAGGAGACTGTAGACTTGGGGATCACTGAGGCCACAGAGCAATTTCAAAACATGTATGAAAATATATCTTTGTCAGGGGTACAGAACTTGCTGCAAGAGCACCAGAGGTTTGGATGACCTTGTTTCAAGGACAGAATGAGGAAATCAGTTAGGAGAATCAATGGTGATCCATCTGCTGTCTCCTCTCTTCCTGCTTACTCAATGCGAATTGTTGGTCTGCCTTTTCCTACTTCAAGTCACCAGTGAGAAATTATGTAGCATTCAATTTTGGAAGAGTGCAATGATGTGGAACCCTATTCTAGGGGCAAATTGCAGACAATCCCTCAACTGCTCAAAATCTTCAGAATTGCCATTACTTCTGTAAGGATTCCGGTGATCCTCCGGTTTGGTATGGCTGCTCAGGGGTATCATTTGCTACACTGGAAGAGACATTCTTTCCCCAGTAACCATTTTGTCACATTTTTAGTATCAAATATTGAGGAATGTTAATTAACTTCTCAAAATTCCATTGTGGCAGCAGTTCGTGTCAGGACATTCCTGTCACTGACAGCTGGAAGCATACCAATATTGAAGGGTCTAGGCCTGAAACGTCAGCTTTTGTGCTCCTGAGATGCTGCTTGGCCTGCTGTATTCATCCAGCTCCACAGTTTGTTATCTTGGATTCTCCAGCATCTGCAGTTCCCATTATCACTGATACAAATGTAGGGCTATGCTAACTTTGATGGACATTGGCAAAGCATGCTTAGGGTTAGGTCCATTAGGTAGTAGCATCTATTTGACCGGGTTTCAGAGATCTCCATCTACCACTCTTCTCCTACATGTCTTCTCAGATAGGTCTAAGATTATGACACTTGGTTATTACACCAAGTGTGCTGGGTATGATCACCTACAACCAGCTCAACGTTCAAATGCTATCGTCTGATGCTAATGGCAGCTAACATCCAGTTGCTGCTAATGACAGTGATTATGAAGGCTTTCTTCAATCCACAAAAGGAGCAACAATTTCACCAATCCTAAGATTAATAAGCAATTTGACAGCAGGTACCTTAGCCAGAATATATTAAAGACTTCATTGAAATAGAGAAAGTGGAAAAGAAAAATTGCCAAGCATGTTATAAAACAGATTGGTAATCTAGTATTGTCAATTATATGCCACCACTCAAAACGTTAAAGCTATGCTTTAGATCAAGGACTGGAGCAGAGAGCAGAATATGCTTTGATCCATTCATGATTCAGAATACCTATGAGCTAAATTGCTGCAGTAACATTGTTAACATTATCTCAATATCTCTTGGCGAACTTCTTCATTTTCAGACCTGAGGGCTTGGGAAAAGAATGGAAATGAATACATTGGAAAAATTAGACGCAAAAGACTTTTTATCTTGTAATTTCCTTGGAGATGTTAGCATTGGTTACAAGACAATTATATGATTGAAAGGAATATCTGCAAAAGGGTTGTGTCTGGCAGTCAGTCGAAAAACTGGCCTTCCTGCCTGTCATGCTACTTCTTCTTAAACCTGGTTTCATAATCTAATACTGAATTGCAAATGTCACTGAAGTTATTTAAAAAAAAGCCTCTTATTACTTCTAAGAATCCAAGACATAGAAGCTCTACAATGGCTTAGGTTAAGTATTGATGCAGTCAGGTGAGATGATACAAAATGGGAAGTCAAGTGGATTGTGGGTCAAAAGGTGTTCAAATGCCTCCTATGCGCTTTAACTTGATGCCTCATCTAAATCCTTAAATGTATGAAAAAGAGGGACATAATATATCTTTCACCGAAAAATACAATAAATAATTCTAACAATGGAGAGTATACATCTTTCTCTCAAGCTATTTGTTACTAATACTACTTTATGTTAAAATGTTACGTTCATTACAGAATTCTACTGAGCTGGGAAATTAGAAAAGTAAATGGAATTAAATCAACTACGTTTATGTAAAATTTTGCAGCATATCCAAATTGCCCATTATGCTTGATGATACTGGCCTAAGTAAACAGCTGCTTCCAGATGTTTGCTGACTGCTTACTGACATGAAAACAGCTCAGAAAGTTAACTAAATCCTGGAGGCAATTTTGCAGTTAAACATATGGCAATGCTTTAGTAGGAGCACTTCTAGTTCTCAGAAGGGCACAAAGATGTAATTCCTAAATCAAATTTGGCATTTTTAGTTGTTGACGAATGCACTTTCCCAAGATTAAACCAAGTTTCTGCCAATTACAAGTCAAAGGAAGAAAAGAAAAATTTAAGGGCAGACCCACACACAATATTCAAAAGACAGATACTTCTGAAAAAAAACCTTTTAAACAAAGTTTGCAATAACATTTCAGTTGATGAGTTTCTTTAACTTAAACACATCGATACAAAAAAAAATTACACTATTCCCATTTGATATTGACTGGAAATTTAAATGCTAAAGTTTATATACCATATCTCTGAGCTCTTCAGATACTAACCAATGACTTTAAGGCATCCATCATCTTGAAATTCGCCTATATCCCCAGTACAAAACCATGCCTGTCCATCCTTATCTACAAAATAATCTTCGAGTGTTTTGGATTTGTTTTTGAAGTATCCCAGGGTAACATTTGGGCCACCAATAAGGATTTCTCCTCTAGCATGCGGCTTGTCATATACTGTATATCCACCTGGTCAGTGAGAGGAAAAAGAATGCGTAGACATCATTCTAAACAACACATGCAAGTTACACACAATTTATTTAGAATTTTTAAACAATCATGTAAAATATTTTGTCTCTAAGTCTTACTGTTGTGTCAGTCTTACAATACTCACCACACCTCGAAAATCATTTCATTCCATGGTAGCGAGAAAACAGGAAAACTATACTAACTCAATTTTAACCTAACACACCTACTGAGAGCTCCTGTTTTAACTCTTTCCTGTGATTCCAGTATCAAACCATAGATTAACACTGGGGCAAGCATATTTTGCTGTTATCACAGATTAAAAGCAGCAGAACCATTTAATACAAGGAGTATATTGCTGCTGAAAACCACATCACGTGTGAAATAATATTAAGCACAGATAGTCTTAATTTGACTGCCATTATTTGATCAAAACTAGGATTTTGTTTTGCAATTTAGAGTTCATTCTATGAATAAAGTTAACTTTACATCAAGGTACCCACTTAAAACTTACTTCGGAGAAATATACACACAAAAGATTTTGCATTATCAAACATATCAAGGTCACTCTTTTCTCAAATCTAGTCGGGAAAATGGCAAACATGATATTTCAATAGCAGATACATCAAACTGGCCCAAGAGCAAAGCTCTGCTGTTTAATTCCCTCGGTAATAACCTAACAAAGATGGCCATTAAACATGGTGAAAGATAAATCCTTGACCAAAACTATTTTATGATCTTAGCCATCTGCACTCAATTTATGTCCGGACATAGCACCAAATAATTTTCTGAAGCTGAAGTCCTAAGAATTATTAATTGTAATAAGTATTACGATTTCATTTTAAATAGAGAACTCTAATTGAAGAAAGGCCCAAAGGACATAGGTCGCAATAAACTTACCAAACATTCACAAGTTTTAAACTAAACTCATTAGTCACATAATGTGTACATTTGATACATCCAAGTTCAAATGATATACTTTGAGATTGAGAATGACTACCAAAAAAGGTATTGTAGGTCAGCTTCTCTCCTCTAGGATGCTCAAATGCCCCTTAACTGTCTTCTTCCCAACCTCGCAAACTTGGTGACATAACTCACTTATTCAATAAACCCAGCCTTGACTTCTTTAACCTAGCAAACTTCTGCTCTCACTTCAAACTCTCTTTCCCTCAGATCCTTGAACGTATTGTTGCCTCCAAGTCAGAGATATAGCCAGAGGAAGAATCAACTGCAATGTGTTGCTTTTAATTCCTATATATTACTTCTAATAGATCCCTTTAAGTCTCTTCCTGGCTCCCTTCTATTCATTGCCTACATCTTGGTCCTTGGCAATATATACCAAAAATATATGATTCCACATGAACCAATGATACCCAGATCCACCTCTCTCACCACTCTGATTTTTAACCTTACTGGATTCTGGACAAGTAATGGATGAGTTGATGTTTTTTTCCAATTAATTGTTGAGAAGATGGAGGCCACTAAGTATAACTTAGTCTAGGTGACAGGGGTCTTGGTTGGAGAATGTATGCAAAGCCCTGGTCATCTTTCTTTGTGAGGCCGGATACTATTTTGGCCTGAAATGGACACACACTCACCTGGACAGTGTTGAGTTACCTGCTTGATCAAATCCTCAGGGATGTAAATCTAGGCCTCCTACCCCTACCCCAACCCCAGCTCCAGCTCCAGCTCCAGCGCTATCAGTAAAAGGCCACCAGTTCTTCTGTACTGGCAGTGCCATCAAGGACAGTGGATGCTTCTAATCAGGAGGCTTTCACTGGAGATTGTCACCGGATCCCTGAAGAGAGTTAAGTGGGGTTGGGAGGGGAGTCAGATGAAAGGATGAAGTGGCTTTCAACTCCCTTCCCTGGCAGGTCATTGACTAACCCAACAGGATTTACTTGGGGACTTTCTGTGGGTATGGGAGACCGATGGGAATCTTGTTAAATCCTTGAGCCACTATTAAATCCTGGCTGCCCTGGAGATAATTGGTTTTAGGTAGCTTTTTAACAAGCTTAACCGACATCTCCTGTTGCTAGCAGGTGCATTCTCATACTGAGCCTTTTCCAACCTCACGATATGAGAGATACTATTCTTTATCTCAGCACTATGAGGTGGGTACTAGACCTCTCTCTCAATTGCCTTGGCCAGCCTGTTATCTTGGCCACTCCAGTGAGCTCCACTAAATTCTGTCCAATATCTTTATTCCCACCGCAAACTTAGTCTCATCAACTCCATTCCAGTCACTAGTCAGCATGCGTAGCTGAAAGAGTGTTTGTATCTTTTTAATCCTCAGCTTAGCTTCCAACCCTTTATCCTTTTCATCACAAAACTATCTACTTTCCAAGACAACATGCTCTGCTTTCATCCATACCATAGCTCATCTACATCCATGCTTTTGTCACCTTTAGACCAGACCACTCCAGTGTTATCTATGCTGGTCTGCCCATTATCTTGTATTTTCCATAAATAAAGGTATCCAAAACCTTTTCACGCATAACCTAATTTGCACTAAATCGTGTTCACAGATCATTCTGGTGCACACAGATCTATACTGGCTCATTCTGTCAGTGCATTTATTTTAATAATTCATATCTTTGTTTCCAATTCCTTCCATGGTATTAAGGCTCCGGATCTTTCTAACCGTCACTAGCGCTGCAACTCGAAGATCTCTGTACTCTTCCAATTCTGGTTTCTTTTGCAACTGATTTTATTCATTCCATTACCCTCTAAACCCCTGCACCGCTTCACCTGCTCTAAATACCTCTGAAAGCTAACGCTTTGATCGTGTATCCTAATACACCTTCTCAAATAGCCTTACGTTAACCTTTGCTTGAAAGCTGCTCCTGTCAACCATATTGTGATGTCCCATGATGTGAAAGCCACTGCAAAAATCCATATTGTTGTTGCCTACTGTGATACAAACATTGAGATTTACATATATTAGAAGTCAATTACTGGCAATTCAAGATTGTTAGAGACTCTTTTGGAAATACTTTTAGCTAAACAGAAACATCCATAGTTTAGGCAGGGAGACCTTAGGGTTTCAATTTTTACTTTGATTTTTGGGCAGTCCTGTGAAGTTCTCTGAATAGTGTGGCCACGTATACAAATTTTCCTGAAAAATGAATGGCATATAATGAACAATGTTGCCTTAGACAGTCAATCGCAAACAAGTAGTATTGGGATAAAACCCTGCAGAAGTTATTTAAAACAAAGCACACTTTTCCAGGTTTGTGATAGCTCCAATATGAAGCTACTTGAAGTCCCAATCTAAAAGTTGAAGACACAAATGACTTGGAAATCTATTGAGGTGTTAGATAGTGTTTTGCTGCTTTAGGTAACAAACCAGGGGTGTTTTTTGGGTACTATACATTAAGTGTTTATTTATTTTCACCTGGCATCAACCTAGGTACTGGAAAAGACAACTGCGGAAACAGCCCTGACGACCCTGCAAAGTCCTCCTCACTAACAGTTGGGGGTTAGGGCAATAATTGGGAAAGCTATCTCACAAACTAGTTAACCAGCAGCCAGACATTATCTGTAAAATATGATTCTGTGAGTACGACAACGTCCCAGACACTACCATCACCATCCCCAGATCTATCCTGTCCCACTGGTAGGACAGACCCAGCAGAGGTGGTAGCACAGTGGCATACAGTCAGGAGGTTGTTGCGCTCCGAGTCCTCAACATTGACTCTGGACCACATGAAGTATCAGGTCTTCAGGTTAAACACGGGCAAGGAAACCTCCTGTTGATTACCACATACCGTCCTGCCTCAGTGGATGAATCAGTATTCCTCAATGTTAAACAACACTTAGAGGAAGCACTGTGGATGGGCAAGAGCAGAAAACACTCAGTGGGGGATTTCAATGTCCACCACCAAGAGTGGCTCGGCAGCTCTACTACTGATCGAGCTGATCAGGTCCTCAAGGACATAGCTGCTATACTGGGTCCGCAGCAGGTGGTGAGGGAACCAATAGGCGGCACGGTGGCTCAGTGGTTAGCACTGCGGCCTCACAGCTCCAGGGACACGAGTTCGATTCTCAGCCTTGGGCAACTGTGTGTGGAGTTTGCACAATTCTCCCCATGTCTGCATGGGTTTCCTCCCATAGTCCAAAGATGTGCAGGTTAGGTGCATTGGCCATAGGGATGTGTAGATTAGGTGGGTTATAGGGAGATGGATCTGGGTAGGATGCTCGGAGGGTCGGTGTGGACTTGTTGGGCCAAAGGGCCTGTTTCCACACTGTAGGGATGCTATGATTCAACAAGGTTGAAAAACATACTTGACCTCATCCCGCCTCCTTGACCTGTCCGTCCTCCCCGGACTGACCTATCCCCTCCCTACCTCCCCACCTATACTCTCCTCTCCACCATTCTCCTCTATCCATCTTTGATCCGCCTCCCCCTCTCTCCCTATTTATTTCAGAACCGTCTTCCCATTCCCCTCTCTGATGAAGGGTCTCGGCCCGAAACGTCAGCTTTTGTGCTCCTGAGATGCTGCTTGGCCTGCTGTGTTCATCCAGCTCCACACTTTGTTATCTCTCTTCCTTACTAGTCTGCCTGCTGCCATCTGTCCATGACAGCATTGTTAAGACCACTGCACAGTCTTTGTGGAGATGAAGTCCCGCCTTCACACAGAGAATAACTTCCATCAGGTTGTGTGGCACTATCACCGTGCTAAATGGCTTTGCATAGATTTAGCAACTCAAGACTAGGCATCCATGAGGCTCTGCGGGCCATCAACAGCAGGAGAATCTGTAACCTCATGGCCCATAATATCCCCCACTCAAACATTACCATCAAGCAGGGGGTCAACCTTGGTTCAATGGAGAGTGCAGGAGAGCATGCCAGCAGCAGTTTCAATACTCCCCACTTGCCTGAATGAGTGCAGCCCCAACATTCAAGAAGCTTGACATCACCCAGGACAAAGCAGCCCACTAGATTGGCACTACATCCACAAGCTTCCATTCACTCCACTACAGACGCTCAGTAGTACCAATGCGTATTATCTACAAGATGCACTGCAGAAATCCAAAGATGCTCAAACAGTACCTTCCAAACACATGACTACTCCATCTGAAAGGGCAAGGGCTGCAGATATATAGGAGCACCACCATCTCTAAGCTCCCTTCAAAACATTCACCATCCTGACTTGAAAAAATGGTGGGTCAACCTACAGCAGGAGAACTCCAGCAGTTCAAGGCAGCAGCTCATCACCACATTCAAGGGCAACTTGGGATGGGCAAGAAATGCTGGCCAGCCTGTGACACCCACATACCACAAATGAATAGAGAGAAAAAAACAAGTGTTTTGGAGATTAATGGGATTAAAGTTCTACTATGTGGTTAAAAATCCTTGAACGTGTATTACAAGTAATTGTTTGGTTTCGTACATTTTATCATTAATTCCTTGGTTAGTAAACGTTGGTTTGATTGTTGAAGCAAATCTGCAGCATTACATGCTTATGTTTCAGTAAGAAAGCACTTTGTTAAAACCAAAGCAAATAAAAGCATGATCTATTAAGACAGTATCTGTCTGGGATCTGACATGTCCAATAACAAAACCACTGGGGATCATAACAGTAATGAAATATTATAATCCATAGCTGGAATGAACTATAAATTAGCATGGCTGCAAATATTACAATTCTTTCATGGAAAGTACTACTAAAATACATTTGCTTTTTTGGATGTAACAAACCTGAAATTAAGTTTTGTTTTATTTCTTACTGGAAATTTTGTATTCCCTTATTTGAAGTGACATTGCTCACCTTCTTCCCAGTTTTTTAGTGTAATCTCACAGCATGGTAGTGGAGCTCCAACACGACCAGTGGTGTAGTCAAATACTAAAATTAAAACATATATCAATTAAATGATTTTATAAATATTTGTGAAGATGTTATAATACATTATTAAGACAGCTAAATATGGACTCACTTTCCCAATCACTGTCCTCCACTGTCTTACACCCTTGGTGTTGGAATGAAAAAAAGTATTCACTTCTTAAACATGTTGTAAAATCCTGTGGTGATAACCTATATTTCAATAAAATCTATCCAAGTGTATTCAATTAATATTTTGCATATTTGAACTTTTAGAAAACGTTTTTGACAGTGAGTTTTGTTTTCCCCAAAAAGGTTAATGAAAATGTCATTTTCTAGTTTGTGCTTCAGTCCAAATCTTTCATGATGAAGCTGATGTGATAATTACGCAAATAATGTACAAATTATTGAAGGGTTTCCTGACAAAAGAAAACGTTTTTAGCAGAATCCAATTTGTTGTTTCGAAAAAAAACATCCACTATTCTTTCAGAGCATAGTGAGTAAGCAAGCACACATTTTACAAAATGAGTTAAAAATATTAATATTTTGTCTTAAGAGTATTTAGTCTTCAATTTACATTCTACATTTTTGCACCAAGTTCCTACACAACAGGGAAGGCATTTTTTCAGTAACTTCTGAAATGTACCATATGTTGACATAATTACTCACATTTCATTACCAGTAACAAGAATGGAATCAAAACTCAAGCTTCTTTGGTTCTCCCCGTAACATAGCCCAGATATGCATCAAAACATGACACCTTTGCTCTTTGTAGGTTTAGCAAAATATAACGTGAAGGTGCCGGTGTTGGACTGGGATGGATAAAGTCAGAAGTCACATGACACCCATCTCATAGTCCAACTAGTTTATTTGAAACTTTTGAAGCACAGTACCTTCATCAGGTGCAGAGAGACAGCAGAGCACACAGATCTAGAGTTTATAGGCAGAAAGATCGAGAGGAGAGCCTTGTGCATACACAGGATCTGCTCAGATGAGGGGGAACATGACAGACACCTGGAGACATTGAAGGACACCCTCAACAACAGGATACGATGCTCAATTCATCTACTACCATTTCCGACAGGCCACAGCAAAAAATCACAACGACCTCCTCGGAAGAAAGAGGCAGGATATGACTAATAGAGTACCCTTTGTCATCCACTACTTGCCTTTAGTGTAGAAACTATATGTCATGTTCTTCGCAGCCTTCAACATGCCATCGATGGCAATGAGCATCGTACCAAGATCTTCCCTACACCTCTGCTTTTCACCTTCAAACAAGTGCCAAACCTTGAACAGGCTACTGCTTGCAGCAAACTACCCAGCCTTTGGGACAAGATCAACCGCAACACCACACCACCCTGCCATGGCAACCTTTGCTAGACATGTCAGGTCATCTACATGGATACCAGATGGGAACACCACCCACCACACACACAGCAGACACTCATGTGACTTGGCCAATGTTGTCTCTCTCATACGCTGCAGGCAAGGCTGCTCCAAGGCACAGTATATTGGTGAAACCATGCAGTTGCTATGGCAATGGATGAATGGAAACTGCGCAGCAATTGCTAGAGAGCAATGCTCCCTCTCAGTCAGGGAGTACTTCAGTGGTCAAAGGCAATCAGACTGATCTTTGGGCAGGTGTCCTCCAAGATGGATTTGAGATACACAACAATGCAGAATTGCCAAGCAGAGACATAAAGCCAAGTTCTGTGCACATGAAAACGGCCTCAACCCTGATCTTGCGTTCATGCCATGCCACAGGTGACCCCACCATACTGTTCTGTATCTGCAAAATCTTCCTTACTGTACTGTTTTGACAGCATCACCTTAAAATATTGTTATGGTCACTCCACCCTAATTAATTTGTACAGTTTTGAATCTGGCATGATTCCAGTCAGAGGCATACAGCACAGAAACAGACCCTTCAGTCCAAACAGTCCATGCTGAACATAATCCCAAACTAAACCAGTCTCACTTGCCTGCTCCTGGCCCATATCCCTCCAAACCTTTCCTGTTCATGTATTTATCCAAATGTCTTTTAAACAGACATCTGCAGGAATTTCCAAGTTGTGCAACTTGTCAAGAAATCAATGTTTCTCTGTCACATGAATTGAAGATATTTAAGTTAGTAGGAAAATTCTCATACAATCTTAAATTTTTTTTTGTCTTTATGTTTATTTGCCTGGAGCTGAAGTGCCAACAGCTACAAACATTTATTCTCCAGCACCACCTTATTCATAGACTTTTGTAATTATCTCTCTGCCTCACTTAATCAGATTATAGGTCATCTGTTCACTGGTTATTCAGTTGTTGACATTTGACTCACCATCTAACATTCCTGATCACCTGTAGAAACTCATCTGACACTCCACTCACACCAATTGTATGATCTTCTGATCTCTCTGCCTATAAACTCTGGTCTGTGTGCTCTGCTCTCTCACTGCACCTGACGAAGGGGCTGTACTTCAAAACTTGTGTGATTTGAATGCAAAAAATTGAATGAAAAATGCTGGAAGGAAGATCTTCATGGAAACACCTCATTAGTGAACAAAATACATCCAATATCCAGATGTTCCTAACTATGCAAATCACTATTAGCACGAATATACACTGGACCAAATCCTTGCTGAAACAAAGCTTATCATTTAAACGCTTGGAACAAGTGGTTGCAAGTTCAGTTCGGATCTCTTCCTTTCAAGGAATTGTTATTAATCATAATATTGGAACCTCCTCTTCCAGCGAATTATTTAACTTTCCACCATGGTTCACGATTGGATGTGGCAAGGCTACAGAACTTGAACTTGATCATATTCATTGTGGGCACACCTGTTTATTATCTGCATATGCTGTTTGGGATGCAAGTAGTCCTGTGTTATAGTTTCACCAGGTTTACAACTTAGGTATGCCTGGTGTTAATCCAGGCATGTGGTCATGCACTCTTTACTGAACCAGAGTTATCCTCCTGGCTAGATAGTAAATGATAGAGTGGGAGGTATGCAGGTGAAGAGGGTGCAGGTTATGTTTGAGTATCCTAAAAGTGATAAGCATTAATGCATCATGAATACCCAGAATTGAGATGCTATATCTGTTCAAAATCTATCTCATTAAATACAGTAAAACTGCCACACAACACGACGTGTGGACAGGATAATGATCCTCCACCAGGACAGTACAGTGGTCACTTTTACCAATACTTTCATAAACAGGTGAATTAACAGGAGTGGCAGACAGATGGAGATGAGATGTTCTTTCCACTTGTTGGTTTCATTATCATCCAATGCTGAGTCAATCTAGCAGCTATGTCCTTTAGGACTGAACAAACTCAGTCAGTCTTGATCCTACCAAGCATTCTTGGTAAAGAACACTAAAGCACTTCGTATATTGTGCCCATGCCACTCTCAGTGCTTCTTCCTAGTATTTAGCATACAGAAATATTAATTCACCAACCGAGGCAGGTAACCACTATGTGATACAAATTTTCCTTGCCAATGCTTGACACGGCCATGAGACTTTATGCGGTTTGCAATCAATATTGAGGACTCCCTCCCATTTGATTATTACTGTACCGCCAACTCTGCTGAGTCTAATGGGACAGCTCATACTTGGGAATGGAGTTGGTTGTATCTCTGACATTGTCAGCAAGTTATGATTTTGAGACAATGACTTTTTGAGGTTAGTGTTCGACCAGTCTGAGACACAGAGCTTCCAATATAAAACTAGGCCCCAGCTGTCGGAAGGGCAACTTTGCAGCATCAACAGAGCTAAGTTTGCCACTCTTGTTTCAGGTATGCAAGTCAATGATGTTGTGTCATATTTCATTCCATTTTTGGAAACTTTTAAGTTGTTTGCTAGGCCATTTCAGAGAACAATTAAGAGTTGGCCACACTGATGTCTGTCCACAGGCATCAGTAGACCAAACCAGGTAGGGAAGGAAAATACAGAACTCAAAAAGGGCATTAGTGAACAAAACATTTTCTTTCACAATAATTAACAATGGCTTAAGGATCATTATTAGCCTTTGAATTGTAGATTATTTTGAATCCAAGTCTCACGATGTAACAGAGTGGAATTTGAGTCTGAATCTCCATTAATTATATGGGTCACTGCATTACTAGTTCAGCTTCAATACCACCAACACTATCAGCTCATTAGCTATCTTGGTTTCATTGTACTTTATTTTTAATGTTAAAAGCACACAAGCTTAGAGATGTTGAACAAAGCAGACAGCTCCAGGAAGGAAGGAAGGAAAGAAAGAATTTGTAAAGTAACTAACCATCACTAATCGTCCCTGCTCCACAAGTCTCTGTTAATCCATATCCTTGTCCAACAGGACAACAGAAGCAGATGTTCATGAAAGTTTGTGTAGATGGTGACAATGGAGCACCCCCACACAGAATAAGCCGAGTTTTTCCTCCTAATAATGAGCGTATTTTTCGGAAAATCAACCTATAGAAATAAAATATTAGAATTTCTTTCTTCAAGTCAAATGTTAGATTAGACATGAGCAACCAACAAACTACTCGTCAATTTAGAAGCAATAACAAAATAGAATAGAAAACTTTACCAGAAACAATAGAAACAACAGAAACCTTGTTGGCAACAGTAAAGCATGACAGGACAGTTGGGGATTAGATTTAAGACAATAGAAACTGGGGCAGAGGCAGAACATGTTTCTAATGAGTAAGCTTTAAGAATGATTTTGCAAATGAGGAACAATGAGTGCTAATGGTGATGTGCATAGTTAGGGACATCTGACGGAACCCAAACTGGGTGTCACTGAGTAGGTTATTGCTGAGCTTGAATGCACTGTTGATCGACATCTTCCATTATCCTATTCATGATCAAGAGTAGACTAATGGGGTGATAATTGGCCAGATTGGATTTGCCCTGCTTTTTACATACAGGATATACTTTGGTATCTACCCAACAATGTGGAAAATTGCCCAAGTACATCCTGTATGTAAAGAGCAGGACAAATCCAACCTGACCAATTACCGCTCAATCAGTAAAGTGATGGAAAGTGTCGCCAACAGTGCTATCAAGTAGCACCTGCTCAATTGCCTTGTTCAACTGTGAAATAACTTTGGATTCTTTACAACATAATTTTATTCAATATTTCAAAGCAAAGTTTTAGTTTGATGTGAATTTTTGAAGGAATAAGTCAACTAATTTATATTTTTTGCAGATCATATTTTATCCATGAGAAGACAGATGCAAACACTGTCTTTTGGGTGCGAGGAACGGACAGAATCCCAAGATAGTTCCATTTGGGATAACCCATCCACACATAGGTAAGAAGAGTTGGAAATGTAAATTGGATAGTTTTCTGCATTTGTAAACAATGGAAAATTTAGCAGCAATATCTGAACATTTAAAGACATATCTAGCACCACAATAATGACAAAGCTTTGATCTCAGAATGAGAATGTAGAAACTAGAAAATCAGTAATGGCCAAAATGTTGAACTTTTGCCTTGAATGGGGAAAGCTGGTATTTGTGAAGGGTACAGTGAAAAAGCCCAAAAAAAGCTCGTTTATTAGTTTTCTGATACCAAATGGATATATTTATGAGGTTTACCATCCTTCATGTTCTACATATTTTCTGAAGCTTATGAATTTGACTGGATGTTACTGCACTTGATGTTAAAACAAATCATCTGCAGAGAACTTAAATGAAAATGTATGCATAACTCATAATGATCAAGTCCTTGTAAATTTCCTGGGTGTTGCTGCGTGCTAACAGTTACAAGGCTGTGGTACTTATTTTACATATGTAACAGGTAACAAGACTACTGAAATCAGCATCTAAATTTATTGAATCGGTGTGGCTATCTGTAGCCTACTTGAATTCCTACACTTCTCTGGGATAGATTTCAGCTGAACCATATGGGACCAGTATCCTGGAGAATTGTTTAACTATGGCTTTAAACAAATTAGTGGGAGAAGGGTTCAATTGAAAGGAAGCTTAAAAAAAAATCAATAAGTAACAGAAAGCACAAGTGCAGAGTAATGAAGAGACAAATGATAATCAAAGTGTAACAGAAAGGGATAGAAAACACAAGCCTGCCTCTCTATTTGAATGCAAACAGTTTTTCTAACAAGGCAGGTGGGCTGATGGCAAAAATAGCAATGAATAAACATAACTTGATAGGTATTACAGAGACATGATTGCAAGTTGACGACAACTGGAAACTTAACACTCAGAAATGCATTCCATTTTTGGAAGTGTAGACACAAGTGGGGATGGTGGGATGTCATTGTTATTAGTATCACTGCAATGGTGAATAGTGAAAAAGATGCAATAAATCATGATGTGAAATCAGTTTGGGTGGAAATAAAGAATAGCAAACACTAGGCAAAGTAAAAACAGGAAAGCTGTTCCCGATGACCAGGCAGTCATGAAACAGGGGTCACACTAAGAATATGGGTAGGCCATTTAGGACTAAGTATAAGTTTCTTCATCCAAAGAATGGAGAGCTTGTGGAATTATCTGCCACAGAAAGTAGTTGAAGACAAAATACAATGTTATCAAGGAACAGTTATATTTGGTTCTTATGGCTAGAAGGGATCAAAGACAATGAGATTAAAGTTGGAACAGTGTATGGAGTTGAATGATCAATCATGATCATGCTGAATGGTGGAGCAGGCTCAAAAGAACTGAATGGCTCAATTTTGCTCCTATTTTCAGCATTTCTATTAACTACACACATTCCTGGATAAAGAGGTTGATTTAGGTTGAATGAATAAATAGGTTGAGTAGTGATTAATCAGTGTTTAGAAGAATGAGTTATAATCTTATTGAAAGAATACAAGATTTTGAGATGCTTGACAAGGTGATGTTGAAAAGATATTTCACTCAATCAGGGGAATCTTGAACTAACAGATTTAGTTATGGTGCAAGAGGGCACTCGTTAAGTTATGAAGGAGTGACTTCTCAGACAGCACTGAACATCTGGAATTCTCTATCCCTATTTATTCTTGATTGTCTATATCTTTATTCTCTCTAAGACATGATTATTTTTATACGTAATATTACAGAATAACTGATATACATTTGTTAATATAAAGTAACTTAGATCATTTATATCCTACCAATCACAAATAGGCGTGCTACAACCCAAGGACATCTGTTCCATTTTGTAATTGTAGGCAACAACAAAGAGAGTCCGCTGTATACTATTCATGTCTTCCACTTTGGTCACAATATTCTTATAAATGCGATCCATAATTTCCTGTTGGCACACAAATTAAAAAGCAATTATTTTAGAAATTGTTTTCTATTTCAAATTGTTCATTGTTTTATTCTTAGTATTCGACAAAAATAACCTTTTTTGGATGGAGGTTGATTCTAAATTCTTCAGCTAACAAGGCACAAGGAAAAAGGTTTTCCAAGTCAGCTTAATCGGGTGAATAGGGTCAGAAAAATAATTGACAGTCAGTATAGCATCATCAAATCTCCTTTTCAGACAATAACCATTGCACAGCTGCCAAGCTTATTGGAAGAGTGAATACCAATCTGCCCATCTAATCTGGTATCTTGAATTCAGTTAGCATTTGGCATTAGAAGATCCTTTGCAAAGGAACCTGCACAATTACTCTCAGAATCTGACAACATAAATCCCAGAGTAATTGCAAAAAATTCCTAATGAATAGTTCAAGCAGTTTAGGAATTAAAACTCCCTTCTAAATAAATTGCCTTTTGCAAAATTCACAAACTGATCTGCTACAAACGCTTGGTATAAATGGCAAAGCCCACCTCTATCTTGTTAATGACCAGGGGCTATAAAGTTAGCCGGCATCCTTTATCCTAGAAAGATGACCTTTCCTTTTGGAAATATAAACCAACTAGACAGTTTTAGAAACTCCAGCTACAATCAAAATTGACATTTGAATCTAATTTATACGTGTAACATGTCCATTAATCAAGTTAGGTTTCTAAATGAAACCATAAAATAAATAACATTTAATCCAGCACATACTGTGAAAACCTAGCTGACAGCTAACCAAACAGCCACTTCAGGAAATATTTGAGTGCAGTTAATAAGCTAAAATCATTCAACAATTGAGGGGTGGTGAATGGGTTACAACCTTATAAAAGCAGGGTTAAAAGGCTTCAAAGCTGAGCTCTGAAGGGGCGGGGGGGGGGGGGGTCACTGGACTTGAACTGTTAAGTGATTTCTCTTCATTGATGCTGCCTGACTTGAGGTTTTTCAAGCAATTTCTTTTTTACACCAAGAAGGGAAAATCCTTATTACAAAGTTAACTACAAATTGCTATATTAAGAACTGCAATTTCTTTTTGTTCAAACAAAATAATGTAATAAACTTTCATCACAATTTGAGAAATTGGGATCTGAAGTGGAAGTAAATGTGTTCTTGGTACTCATTGCATTGATGGTCTGAATTTTTTAAAAAAGTAATTTGGAACTGTAAGTGAAAGACAGCCACTCGTAGGTATCACATGACTTAAGGTAAATGACTTATTGAGCTCCCGGGCAGACAATTGCTGCTTAGTACTGACTTGAGTTCAATAAGCAAAGAAGGGAAGGCTATGGTTTAGGCTAAATTCAGGAGAAATGATTCATAGCAGAAGGGCAGTTTAGTTTCTGGGAGCTTCATGGCCAACAGAGCAGGGAAGAAGTCTTAAGATGTTTTCACAGTGTCAAATAGTCAGTCAGTCATCTGAGCAGAGTCAGTGAGTTAAGTTTCTCAGGGAGAAGAGAGAATCACATCTGGTGAATGTTCAGAAAGTTGCCCAAAGGAAATGCTTACGCCCTCATCACTTTAGAAAGGAATTTTTGAAGTGACGATAGAAAGGATACTTCACTGGGGTTAAATGTCTGTGAGTGATATTTCTAGGAAAAGGAGGTTAATTTTTTTCTGCTCGTTATAAGTTCTTTCCAAATGGTCTTATTTATACATAACTTACTTTTTTGTTTGTGTAATTAGCCTATTTGTTTTTATTAAAAATCCATTTGCAGCTTCTTATGAATATGTTCAGTGACTGACCATCACAGTAATCAAACTGCAAAAGTGAAAACATTCGTCTATCAGGCCAGGTTTCATTCTGGAATCTATTTTATCTGGTATTACCATCAACTGGGACTATAGTAAAACTATGTAATAACTGAATGAAAAGGTTATTAAGTATTTTTCCATCCTTACTTGTGCATTTTTGTTCCAACATTAAAAACTCATAGCTGAAAGAAAATGAGTTTTACACAGGTACAGGATATACGCTTTGCTCTCCTCAATTTGGACTACTTCTGCACTCCCTCCTCCAGCCTTTTGACTCTCCTACCCACCAACTCTGAGCAATGATGGTCATTGGTACTCTGTCCTTAAAAAAGACAGGCTTTGCTGGCCACATATGATCTCACCTTCAAAACCCTTTCTCAAACTCTTTTCTGGCCACCCTCTTATGTCTAATTAGCCCTTCTGAAATACTAAGATTGCAACATAACTGCATCATAAAACACTCCCAATCTGAGGCAGAATGAAATGATATGACACTTCATGAAAGATGTACCCTCACACTGCTTTAAATTTAACAGCACAGTGCAGTGTCATTCAGAGAAAAGAAAATGAATGCATAGAGTTATCCTTGAACCCAACGATAATCTTAATCATTGACTTGTGGACACCATTATCCACATGCAAATATCTCTCACAAAAAGAACATTGATTCTGCCCAGTCTAAGTAACAGATCTGAATGAAACTGATAGGATAACACTAATGGACTTTTTGGATTAAGCATTATGAACTCAAGCAGCGATTATAATGAAAACATCTGTTGAGTTATGAGTATGTTTTGCAACAACTTGCTTTGGACATGTCCAATATCTAAAACTTACCGGTACAGCTGCCAATAGCGATGGTTTAAGTACTGTTGTATCACCTTTGCTTCCTTTCTTGATTTTAGCAGACTACAAAACAGACAATGGTTATTTGTTCGATAAAAGAAAATATTATCCTTAAAAATCGAAAAGTGTACCTTTCACCACTTAGTTTGTGTATTTCAACCTTTATAAATACATTGAGGTTAATTGTTTCTATTTTTCAGTAGTACAAATTACTTAGCCACTAAACAATACCAAATCTTCTCTTAAATAGAACATAAAATGCTATTTTTCAAATTTTGAAGGTACAGATAAAAATCTTGTACATCTATGTTAGGTAGAACAATTCATAGGCTACTAATTAAAGAGTAAGTATGAATAAAATAGAAAATACATATTGCAGATAAATCAATGCAACATTTCACAACTACAGCCAGTTGAAATGTGATTTTAAAAATGAACGTATTGGTAAACCTTTACCTGGTCTGCCAAAGTCTGAGGGGAGGAGTAGCCAATACAACAGCCGCAAGCCATACAAAGAGTTTCCGCACTCAGCTCCAGTACATGTGCCAGGGGTAGGTAACCAATGTAGGTGTCCTTTGGTCTTCATAGGAAATATAAAAGCATGTTTTCAACAATTACACCTAATATGGGTCTTAGAAAAACATTTGAGATTGAACAGCTTTTGACGCAATTAATATAGAACATAAAACATAGAACAGTACAGCACAGAACAGGCCCTTCGGCCCACAATGTTGTGCCGACCATTGATCCTCATGTATGCACCCTCAAATTTCTGTGACCATATACATGTCCAGCAGTCTCTTAAATGACCCCAATGACCTTGCTTCCACAACTGCTGCTGGCAACGCATTCCATGCTCTCACAACTCTCTGCGTAAAGAACCTGCCTCTGACATCCCCTCTATACTTTCCACCAACCAGCTTAAAACTATGACCCCTCGTGCTAGCCATTTCTGCCCTGGGAAATAGTCTCTGGCTATCAACTCTATCTATGCCTCTCATTATCTTGTATACCTCAATTAGGTCCCCTCTCCTCCTCCTTTTCTCCAATGAAGAGAGACCGAGCTCAGTCAACCTCTCTTCATAAGATAAGCCCTCCAGTCCAGGTAGCATCCTGGTAAACCTCCTCTGAACCCTCTCCAAAGCATCCACATCTTTCCTATAATAGGGCACCCAGAACTGGACGCAGTATTCCAAGTGCGGTCTAACCAAAGTTTTATAGAGCTGCAACAAGATCTCACGACTCTTAAACTCAATCCCCCTGTTAATGAAAGCCAAAACACCATATGCTTTCTTAACAACCCTGTCCACTTGGGTGGCCATTTTAAGGGATCTATGTATCTGCACACCAAGATCCCTCTGTTCCTCCACGCTGCCAAGAATCCTATCCTTAATCCTGTACTCAGCTTTCAAATTCGACCTTCCAAAATGCATCACCTCGCATTTATCCAGGTTGAACTCCATCTGCCACCTCTCAGCCCATCTCTGCATCCTGTCAATGTCCCGCTGCAGCCTACAACAGCCCTCTACACTGTCAACGACAACTCCGACCTTTGTGTCGTCTGCAAACTTGCTGACCCATCCTTCAATTCCCTCGTCCAAGTCATTAATAAAAATTACAAACCGTAGAGGCCCAAGGACAGAGCCCTGTGGAACTCCACTCACCACTGACTTCCAGGCAGAATATTTTCCTTCTACTACCACTCGCTGTCTTCTGTTGGCCAGCCAATTCTGTATCCAAGCAGCTAAGTTCCCCTGTATCCCATTCCTCCTGACCTTCTGAATGAGCCTACCATGGGGAACCTTATCAAATGCCTTACTGAAGTCCATATACACCACATCCACAGCTCGACCCTCATCAACTTTTCTAGTCACATCCTCAAAAAACTCGATAAGGTTTGTAAGGCATGACCTACCCTCACAAAGCCGTGTTGACTGTATTTGATCAAGCCATGCTCTTCCAGATGGTCATAAATCTTATCCCTCAGAATCCTTTCTAACACCTTGCAGACGACAGACGTGAGACTTACCGGTCTATAATTGCCGGGGATTTCCCTATTTCCTTTCTTGAAGAGAGGAATTACATTTGCCTCTCTCCAGTCCTCAGGTACGACTCCAGTGGAGAGCGAGGATGCAAAGATCTTCGCAAGTGGCGAAGCAATTGCATTTCTCGCTTCCCAAAGCAGCCGAGGACAAATCTGATCCGGGCCTGGCGACTTGTCAATCTTAATGTTTGATAAAATTTTCAGCACATCAGCTTCGTCTATCTCTATCCATTCCAGCATGCACACCTGCTCTTCAAAGGTTTCATTCACTACAAAGTTGGTTTCTTTCGTAAAGACAGAAGCAAAAAACTCATTTAGGGCTTCCCCTACCTCCTCAGGCTCCACACACAAGTTCCCTATGCTATCCCTGATCGGCCCTACTCTTTCTTTGACCATTCTCTTATTCCTCTTATTTCTCTTATTCAATATGTTGGCTGAATAACATTTGTCACTCAAAAGGTTGCATTCAAGCTCCATTAAAGCACAAAAACTCAGCCAATAGGTCAGTGTGAAAAAACTCCAGAGGCCAGTAACCCATCACCAAGTCACCATTTTTTTGCCACATGCATTGTTACTTCACACTGGTGCGGCTTCCTCAAAACCAGCTTTCAGACCGAATAAAACCTCTGACACTCCTGTTGATATCTGTCAGCCAGGGCCCCCTGCTTGGACCAGGTTAATAACCCTGAATAAGGAACTCATTCTATGATGTCCACCTGGATGACCTTGTTATAATCAGTACACACTGCAATATTAAGTAAACGTTTCACAGTCAACGTTTAAACCAAATTTTTCTCACATTCTCTGATATATTAAAAAAATCCCATGGTAATCTCAGAACAGTAGATTATTTACAACTTTGGCCAATATTTAACATATATTTCAAAAGTACATTTTAGCTATAAAACTCTTAAATGTCCTGAAGTTGCTGTAAGAGCTGCATAAAAGCAAATTATTGTCTATTGAGAAGAATTATCCCTTCTTGTTGATTTATCTTTGTAATCACATCATAATTCAGTATGAAAGAGTATTTTGGACTATCCACAAAGACTAAGTTGTACGTTCAGTATTTGATAGAGTGTGAAGCAATGCAACTCGGGTAAGAGTACAACCTGACTCTAGAGATAGCTAGAAGGTCTCTATCTTAGAAGAATTTAGAATTATACCACCTGAATTTGGTACCACAGAATTTGACTAAATTAATAACTTTTGGTTAATCAAATCAATTATTATCCAAATGCATTCAGTTTGGAACTATAAAGGAACCTTTGCTGAATCACCAAAAGTGGAAGTATTAGACTATACATGGTCCCAAACAGGTAAAGATGTGGTAGGGTTATTTTGAAATAACACTCATTTCACTTTGCTTTCAAATATCTAAATTTCATCTTTTTTCAATTTACTAAAGTCATTTAAAAATTACAGTTCATATCAGTATATGCGTTGTACCCTTTATAAAAGTTTTAAAAATGCTTGATAATTATTTATATGCAGTTCACAATAGTTTCCCAATGCGAGAAAGTAAAACTTGCCTGTTAAATCATTAATTATACATACCCCAAGTCAGGAACTCTAGAACACATTCCTGCTATTCCAGCAATGAGGTTGCTGTGTGAAATCATCACTCCTTTTGGTAAGCCTGTAGATCCACTTGTGTACATTATTACAGCGACATCTAAAGATGTAGGCTTGGTCCGTGTTCTATTCACTATGATGGAAAAATAACCAATTCTTGAATTTATAAATAAGATGAAAATAAAGTACTCTTGATCTAGTTAGACTTTCACCAGCACGACAAACATTGTTTCCTTTACGAATCATTTCACAGATTCAAAACTAACTCATTTAGTAATATCTCCTGCATACAAGCTTTCTTGTAGATGACTTGTAATACAGCAATAAAGGACCTTTGGGAATACTCAAGATATTATTTTAAACAATTCAACAACTTTGAAAGCATCAAATTCCCATGAAAACATTAGTCTTTTTAAAGATGCCTTTAAGAAAAATGAGAGTATACTATGGAACCTATTATAAAGAACTGAATAATTTAAAATAATTGTAGGATTAGCCAATGTCAAGATAATTTACAACAGGGAAATCATGCTTGGCAAACCAATTAGGATTTTTTTTGAGGATGTAACTAGAAGCATGGGATAGGGCCATAGTTGTTCACCATCTATATTAATGATTTCAATTTGGAAATTAACTGCAATGTTTCCAAGGCAACTGACAACACAAACTAGGTGGAAATAGGGAGTCATAAGAGGGATGAAAAGCAGCTTTAAAGGGGAATTAGATAGGCTGATTGATTGATTGAAGGCAGATGGAATATAATGTGGAAAAATGTTAAGTTATGAACTTTGAATGAAATTATACCACCTGAATCCTGTACCACAGAATCTGACTAAATTAATAACTTTTGTTTAATCAAACCAATTGTTATCCAATGTATTCAGATTGGAGCGGTAAGGAATCCCTTGTTGAATAAACAAAAGTGAAAGTATTAGACTACACATGATCCCAAACAGTTTTCTTAAGTGATGAAATCGGCAAGTGTAGATGTCCAAAAGGGCATGGGCATCCATATTTCAGAGTCACTAAAGGTAGAGTGCAAGTGCAGCAAGAAATTAGGAAAGCAAACGGACATCAGCCTTTATTCCTAAAAGGATCTGAGTGCAGCAATGAGGATCTCTCTTGCTGCAACTATATAGAGCCTTGGTGAGACCACACCTAGGTTAGCATTCAGAGTTTATGGTCTCCTTACTTAAGGAGGATACACTAGCCACAGACAGTGTGCAACAAAGTTCAACAGGCAGATTCCTTGGATGGCAGAATTATCAAAAGAGGAGAGAGATTGAAGTGACTAGGCACATATTTTCTTGGGTTCAGGAGAATGAGAAGTTATTTAATTAAACATGCAGAACTGTTACAATGGTATAAAGGATGTTTTCAATAGCTGGGAGTGGGAGGTCTAGAATTAGGGACATTATAGTGATTAGCACAGAGGTAAGGAAAGATTTCTGCACTCTGGATGATACATCTTTGGTAGTCTCTACAGCATTCTGGGGTACAGAATAAGTCATGGAGTGCGCTCAAGAGGGAAGGCTTACAAATATTAAGGATATCAAGGGATATGGAGGCAGTGCAGGAATAGAGTGTTTAGGGTGATCGGTCATAATCTGAATGGCAGAACAGATTCAATACCAAATGGCACAGTCCTGCTCCAATTTTACACGTTCTTAATTTGGCCAGTTGTAGAGGATGAAACTGAATCTGAAGCAAAAACACTGGAGCATTAAACATAGAACAGAGAACATTACAACACAGTACAGGCCCTTCGGCCCTTGATGTTGTGCCGACCTGTCATACCGATCTCAAGCCCATCTAACCTACACTACTCCATGTGCGTCCATATGCTTGTCCAATGACGACTTAAATGTACCTAAAGTTGGCAAATCTACTACCGTTGCAGGCAAAGCGTTCCATTCCCTTACTACTCTGAGTAAAGAAACTACCTCTGACATCTGTCCTATATCTTTCACCCCTCAATTTAAAGCTATGCCCCCTCGTGCTCGCCGTCACCATCCTAGGAAAAAGGCTCTCCCTATCCACCCTATCTAACCCTCTGATTATTGTATATGTTTCAATTAAGTCACCCTCAACCTTCTTCTCTCTAACGAAAACAGCCTCCAGTCCCTCAGCCTTTCCTCTTAAGACCTTCCCTCCATACCAGGCAACATCCTAGTAAATCTCCTCTGCACCCTTTCCAAAGCTTCCACACCCTTCTTATAATGCAGTGACCAGAACTGTACGCAATACTCCAAGTGCGGCCGCACCAGAGTTTTGTACAGCTTCACCATAACCTCTTGGTTCCGGAACTCGATCCCTCTATTAATAAAAGCTAAAACACCGTAATGCCTTCTTAACAGCCCTGTCAACCTGGGTGGCAACTTTCAAGGATGTGTGTACATGGACACCGAGATCTCTCTGCTCATCTACACTGCTAAGAATCTTACCATTAGCCCTGTACTTTGCCTTCCGGTTACTCCTACCAAAGTGCATTCAAAAAAAAGAGTCAAAAAGAAACCTCGATCATTCTGTCCTGAGCGAGAATGTCAACTCAAATCTGTGAATCTATGGTCTCCAAGGAATGGATCGAGAATGCGATCAGAGATAATGGGAACTGCAGATGCTGAAGAATTCGAGATACCAAAGTGTAGAGTCGGACGAACACAGCCAGCCAAGCAGCATCCTAGGAGCACAAAAGCTGATGTTTCGGGCCTAGACCCTTCATCAGAAAAAGGGGGACGGGGAGAAGATTCTGAAATAAATAAGGAAAGAGGGGGAGGCAGATCGGGGAGAAGATAGTGGACAGGAGGGTATAGGTGGGGAGGTAGGGAGGGGATAGGTCAGTCCGGGGACCACGGACAGGTCAAGACGGTGGGATGAGGTTAGTAGGTAGGAAATGGAGGTGCAGCTTGAGGTAGGAGGGGGGGATAGGTGAGAGAAAGAACAAGTTAGGGAGGCAGGGACGAGCTGGGCTGGTTTTGGGATGCAGTGGGGGGAGGGGAGATTTTGAAGCTGGTGAAATCCACATTGATACCATTGGGCTGCAGGGTTCCCAAGCGGAATATCGGTTGCTGTTCCTGCAACCTACAGATGGCATCATTATGGCATGGCAGGAGGCCCTGGATGGACATGTCATCTAAGAAATGGGAGAGGGGAGTTAAAATGGTTCTCGACTGGGAGGTGCAGTTGTTTATTGTAAACTGAACGTAGGTGTTCAGCAAAGCAGTCCCCAAGCCTCCGCTTGGGTTCCCCAATGTAGAGGTAGCCACAACGGCTACAGGGGATGCGACGTACGACACTGGCAGACGTGCAGGTGAACATCTGCTTGATGTGGAAAGTCATCTTGGGGCCTGGAGGGTGAGGGAGGTGGTGTGGGGCTAAGTGTAGCACTTCCTGCGGTTGCTCTAAGGAATGGAGGAGGGAGTTAAAATGGTTTGCGACTGGGAGGTTCCACAATTTATTATCATGGATCAAGATTGCAGTGGCTTGTTTCAAATAGGAAGCACGCACCTGAGAAATCAGTGCCCAAAAGAAATAAAAAGCCATCACTGTTTACAAGTAAGGTGTCACTTTGTTTCATCTGTACCATTTAATAAAGAAACCTCAACTGCTTTAAGATAAAGGGCTGAAACAAATGTAGCAAAAATATTATTGACTTAAAGTGAAAGATAGAGCAACAAAATATAACAGCAGCCAGAATCAAGCCATATCATTGAATTTATTGCTGTTCCACAACCATAGTTGTTTTCTACAGACATTACCAGGCTAAACTGTTGCATAAAATTCACAACAATTCTGTGCACATTATTTTAAAGGACTGTAGCTTTCTAAAACTTTTAAGCACAAAGCCCCACAATCTAACTAGTAATTGTAATTAACTCCAGATGTGCTAGGTCTCCACTAAATGGAATTGCCCTTTATTCACATGCCCTTGAGGCAGCAGTGGATACACCAGAAGGAAAACAAGGCATGGGAATTTGATTTATAAAGCAAAAGGGACAAAATAAAAAAAGTAATTCATTCGGGTTCTTCTTCTGAAATACATATTGACATTTAGTGAAAATAAAGAAGTGCAACATTCAGTTTTCTTCTGCTGAGAAGTGATTTAAGACAGACGTTTCACTTTTCAGTACTATAGCTGTAATGAAAAAGCTAGTAGACTGTACCATGGCACACAGTCAAATAAGCAAAACTTGTCATTCTTACTACAGCTTCCCACTGACAAGAAAAATATTCTCACAGAAACTACAAATTGATAGTCAGTATTTCTCATGATTTGTTTTGTAAAACAAATCAGCTGCCCAATGTATATCAAATGTGTTAAACCAGCCATCTTCATTTTTGGACCAGGGGTATTCAAATCTAGGCAAACCAAACACTTTGTTAAAAACTTGCTGGCTCAGATTTTCAAAAGATGAGGAGTATGCCAAGTCAGGAATATCCTGTGATCTGTCTCCATTCAGCAGAAACCTTCCTGCTGTACCTTCAGGAAAATAAACCATCAGCTTCTCGAGGTAGGCCTGGGGTGGCAATGGAGGGTGCTCATGCATGTGTTGTGCGCATGCCGGGGGTAGTGAAGCCAGAAATCCTACCTTTATTCCCAGTGGAACGTCAGCCCACTTGGCATTTATGACTTTGAACGCTCAGGCCCTCACCAAGGCCCCCACCTGACCCCTTGAGATCTCTAATCTCCTATGCCCTATCCATTCTCATTCATCCACTGTGCGTGAAGAACAAAGCCAATTAACCACATAATAACACTACCAATAGTTTGAAAAGCTCATGAGAAAAACTCAGCCAATCTGAAATACCTTTGAAAAACATTGACAGTTTTATGAGCAAATAAATAAGGCAATCGATCACAAGTAACGAAAGCCTTGTTGAGGAAACCTTCAATTCAATTCCCACCTCTTAATCTTGTTGAAAAAAAGCTTCAAGACGACTGACCAGGTTCTACATGCTTAAAAACATACAAAATAGTCTCCTTGGAGCAGCAAAAACAGAATTCTGCTGAGCTGAATTCATTAGTTATTCTTATAGCTCAGCTAAGAATTCATGTAGACATCATCTGGGAAGAAACTGATATCTGACCAGCTAATCAAACTGCTTAAGCTGATACACTTGCCAGATGATAACAAGAAAAATACTTGGCTGTGCTCTAAAAGTAGCATTATCTGATCTTTCTCGGAAGTTTTCCAATATTGTCCAAACACACAGGTATCAAGAACATACTGTAGTTTTCTCTACCTGTCTTCCATTGCTTGTTTTTGACAACTTTGAGAAGGTAAGAGCGATGTTTTTCAAAGGGAATGCTGAATATCTACTTTTGCTTGATTCCTGTCCTGAGACAAAGGTTTCCTTATGGTTCATGACTTTTTCACATATTGTAAAGCACTTCTCCTAACAAAACAGGCTTGACTTAATCAAAATTACAGGAGATTTTAAATGCTTCCACCCACAATAGAACTTGTCAGGGCAAGAATGCTGCATGTAGGCATGCATCTGCATTCTTTTCTCATAATGATGCAGCAGACGCTTTGAAAATAGTGGGCTCGATCTGATTCTAAGATCTTTCACCTGCACCCAACTCAAGAGAGGCGAGAAAACACAGATCCTTGTGTCTGTCAGCATCAACGCAATAGGTTTGGAAACCATTATGCAATCTGAACCCACTTCCATTGTTACCACAAAACTTTCAATTTAATTGAAGCCAGCATTAGTTAACCAGTGTCACTCAGAACTTTATTCCTGTAATTAATACACATTGAAAATTCTTTGACCATGCATCTAATTAGGAATGCCAGCAAAGAAACAAATCCTATTCCTCCTCATAGTTGCCCTCATCATTGAGATATCCCAATGCTCCTTACTAATGAAATTATGTATAGCAAGTCTGAATATTTCATCCTGTTTACCAACTGCCAATATATTGCATTAACAAACAAGTTCAGAAATGCTGTTAAATCTAAAATAAAGAAAATAGAGAAAATATACAGCAGGCATAAGTCTAAAATCAAAACCTTAATATTTCAGTTAGAAATGTATTCAAAACCTTAAGGATGTTAAGAGATTCAATCATAAAATGTCAAACATTACTTTTTCAGAAGCTGACAGATCTCTGCTTATTTCCAGCATTTTTGCTTTTGTATTAGATGGATTAAAAAAAAGCTTTATAAGCAGTGTTACTCTGCATTTAGATACATAAACACAAAGTCCACAAATAAAAATGAAGAAATAAGAAAGTAGATTACACACAATTTTCTGGTTTTGCCCCCAGTGCTTCCACTGCTGCCATGTTGTGAACCATGATGCCACGGGGATATTCAGACCATGCTGTCGGTTTATCATCAACGATTATGATATGCTGCAGTTTTGGAACATTAATTAAGATTTCCTGTGAAACAGAAATGGGAAAGAATGAAAGGTCCAAGGTGATTCCCGGTCCATCACTTCAAATATCTGCATTGAAATTTATTTGGGTGAAAATTGGTATTCCCTCTTTCAACATATCCTTATAGTTATTTTTGTCAATCTTGGGTAATGTGATGAGACAATGACAAAACTTCAAATAATATCTATAGATACATAACACTATGAATCTGAGGTTATGTTGAGGGTGTACAATGTACTAATCAAATCATACTTGCAATACAATATTTGGCTCTTGCCCTGCCACAAAAGGCACCAGGGAACTGCTGTGCATAACCGGATTGTTCTAACAAAGTTTGAAAATCCTCTGCTTAAGATAGTAACAGACTATTTTGTTGTAGCATATAAAATATTTGATTGCATTAGGCAAGGTTAATCTTGGCTACTATTCATAGTAATACAGGGTTTTAAAAAAAAGGATACAGCAGTTGCTAAAAGCATAACTAACAAAGGCATTTAGCCACCAAATTAATAATAGTCAAAAACTATTCAAATAATCTCTTGTGCACTATAACATTTTTTTCCCCATTCTTACATATAATATGAAGTCGCGAGTAAGGGTGGCATCGGCTTCACCATCTCTCACTGAACTTAAATTTTAAGATTTGTAGCTTGGGTTATGAATGAGATTGTAGACATGCTTGCCCAGCGAGTGGGTTTGGTTCAAACATTTTTGTCACCCTGCTAGGTAACATTATAACGTTTCTCTGGTGACGTGTTGGTGTTCTGTCCCCCTGGTTATTTATATGCCTCACTTTGTTGGGGTGGTTAGTATCATTTCCAGTTCTGTTTCTCAGTGGTTCGTGCATAGGGTTTACTAAGACATATAAATAACAAGTGGGAAAGAACACCAACACTTCACACTGACAATGTTACCAAGCAGGGTGATGAAACGTTTGCAAGCAAACCCACTGGCTCAGCGAGCATGTCTACAACCTAAGTGAACTTACAGGCACTCTAGGCCATTTCAAGGAGAACAGTTTGAACTCAACCACATTCTGGATGTGAGTTTGCTCGCTGAGCTGCAAGGTTAGTTTTCAGACGTTTCGTCACCATTCTAGGTAACATCATCAGTGAGCCTCCAATGAAGCGCTGGTGTTATGTCCCGCTTTCTATTTATCTGGTTAGGTTTCCTTGGGTTGGTGATGTCATTTCCTGTTCTTTTTCTCAGGGGATGGTAGATTGGCTCCAAATCAATGTGTTTGTTGATGGAGTTCCGGTTGGAATGCCATGCTTCTAGGAATTCTCATGCGGGTCTCTGTTTGGCTTGTCCTAGGATGGATGTGTTATTCGAATCAAAGTGGTGTCCTTCCTCATCTGTATATATACATGTTACATACAGATGAGGAAGGACACCACTTTGATTCGAATAACACATCCATCCTAGGACAAGCCAAACAGAGACCCGCATGAGAATTCCTAGAAGCATGGCATTCCAACCGGAACTCCATCAACAAACACATTGATTTGGAGCCAATCTACTATCCCCTGAGAAAAAGAACAGGAAATGACATCACCAACCCAAGGAAACCTAACCAGATAAATAGAAAGCGGGACATAACACCAGCGCTTCATTGGAGGCTCACTGATGATGTTACCTAGAATGGTGACGAAACGTCTGAAAACTAACCTTCCAGCTCAGCGAGCAAACTCACATCCAGAATCTCAACCTGAGCTACAAATCTTCTCAAAACTCATCAACCACATTGCTGTGTGCTTGGAGTCAAACGTAGTCCAAATCAGATAAAGGATGGTAAATCATAGAACAGCTTTTCATTCCATATTGCACTGCATTCATATTTCATAGTTGGATCCAAACACACATCCTTAGTACATTAGTAAGGTTTCTGGATTACTCATCTAGTGACACCACTGTCTCCACTCTAATTTAATGGCATTCAAAACACTGCAAGTTAAAATATTATAATTTTATCTCATTCTTCATTGGCTCTTATGAACTATACAACATTTAACAGCTAAGTTATTCTGAATGAGGCACCAACTTCAGTATAATTTTAAAAATGGATTTCAAATGCAGCCAACATTGGTAAAGGGACTGCCACACTTCTTTTTAAAAAAAAGCTTTTGTACCAATACAAAATACTACATCAAAAACTAGTAGTACTGGAAATACCCAGGTCAGTAAAACCAGTTGTTTTTTAAAGAAACTTTTTCCAGTTCCAGTAAGATAACCTGAAATATTTTGCTCCTCTTTAATTTCATGCTAATGAATGCATTTTGAGTGAGGTAAAATCTCATCTGTTGACTCTGCCTCTACACCATAGACGTCCAACTTGCTGAAAATACTCAGCATTTCATCCTTATACAATAAAATCAGACTTTGCTTTTATTACGTTAAGACCACTTACTCAGCAATCCCAAAATCGGGTAACATTTTATTGATTAAAAATGCGCTGAAAAAAATAGAATTTCATGTTTCACGTTGTTGGAAATTCTTAAATTTTGAGAATTACTGTGAACATAACCCAATTAAACCATAAAACTGTCCAATCACCCAACTATATATCGTATGATCAGAAGACATTTCTCATTAGTGGAGTGATTTATAAAATCACAGGAATGTTTAAGCTCTTGCAGAACCAGTGGAAAACAAATAAAAAGCTAGCCAACAGCAACAACATTCCATGACCTACCTTCAGCTTTGTTTGAAGAAGTTTCTTGCTTGTAATAATATGAGTCACTTCAGTTTCATTTAAACCATGTGCAATTGCTTGACCTCCCAAAGTTGCATAGAGAGTGACAACTGAAAATCAAAATAATTCAATTTCAGTACAAGTCACATGCAAATGAATGGACTGAATAGTACCTTAATCTATAAACCTGTTAGTAAGACCAAGTGGGGAAAAAAAATTTCTAAATGCCACTTTAGAAACAAGTTCAATTTAACTTAATTTAGTATAAATTTGATTTCAAAGCTCAAAGTCATTTTAAGTTGTGATCAGGATTTCCTATAAAAAGACCTGTTTTGACTTGGCCTAAACTCTTTTTAAAAGAAATTCTGAAAGCTTCTGACTTGACCTCTTAAACACAGTTTTATCTCAAAGTTTAATAATAGCGTGCAAAAACAATAGCACTAAGGTACCATCTTGACATTCCATTGCTGTTTTTGGCTAGTTAGCATATATAGTGTGTTTCAGCTGTCCATTCAAGCTCATAGCAACATAATGAATGCATAAGACTTTCAAAGCAATACGATTACCTGGCTTAAGATCATGAAATCAACATTTACAAAATAAAAACATTTCTGATCATAATGTCAAAAGTTGGGAATTGACTAGTTTCAAAAAGGCAGTTAGTTAAGCTGACAAGTCGATGTATCTACACAAGTTAAAGTTTTGAAGTAGGATTTCTTTTCTAACATTCCTGAGGTCAGCCTTTAAGCAGTATGAGAAAATGATGCCTTATAGCACTCATTTCCTGTTGCTCAGCATTGGATTTAGATGAATTACTGGTACTTTTATTTTGGCGGGTGCAAGAGGCAGGAAAATGACAGTCTTCATTCCCACGAGCACTCACCACATAGTCCAATGACCTTTCTATGAGAAATCAACAGGGGAATATTTTAGCCAGATTCAAAAAGAATTAAAGTACAAAACGAGCTGTTGTAATCAGTCACATTTTACAGGACGGTGAAACAAATGATCAGTCTCAAAAACAAAAAGTAAAAAAATGTTAAACATGATATAGATCTGTAATTGGTACATCAAAATACACAATTCATTTCTTAACTATTATGTATTGACGTCATGGAGAAAACCAGGAAGGAGGACTGAGCAGATGTAGTTCATTAACACCATTACTGACCTAGATGTCATCAGCTCTCAGCACAGTCACCTAACACTTTCTCAGGCAAGGCTGGGTGGTTACGTGTATAAGCTCATGGCAAGCTTGCTTAGAGCTCAAATTCAGATTGTAGGTCTGCTTGTAAAAATCTGTTCAGTTGGGGCCATCGTGAGGATTGCTGTGCACTTGGCAGCATTTGCAGCAGTATGCTGAATAAAAACAGCTACGGACTTGCCACATCAGTGGCAGATCCTCATAAAACCTTTGCATTATTCTTTAAAATAAATTCTTTTACCATAAGTTTGTTATTACCAATAAATTGTATTGCTGATTCGAGCACATGATTCGTTACTGGGTACACGAGATTGAAACATCAAATTTTGATGCAACAAGTTGTACAACTCTGAAGTGAAGGCATGATTAATTTTGCTACATTTGATATGTATATTTGCTAAGGGTTGTTTTAAAAACCATACAAACCTCAAAACAAAATGAGACATACATGCAGATACAGGTCTGCTAATATATTACTGGTGAATCATAAGGTACAAACTGACCCAGGATGGAAGACAACTTCATTTTCCCAGAACAAAAGCAAGTCCGTTTTTGTGTATAATCAACATACAAGTCAAATCCCCCTTTTCAATCATTATATGCTTATCCTCTCAGCAGTGGTCAGCCTCAAATGATTTACCACACAAATGTACGTTTTACTTACTGGTACCTCATAACTAACTGGGTGTAAGGGATCATACAGGTCATGTGCCTCTACTATGGGAATGCTCCGGAATTCGAGGCACACCCATTCTTTGCACCAAACGCTTTGAAATGTCATCAACTGTTAAAGAGTACGACTGGTGTAATCAATGCGCAAGTCAACCCTGGTTTTTGGAGGAATATTTTCCAGCTTCAAGAAAAGACTTGTAAACCACCACCTATTGTAAGGCAAACTCAACAATCACAAAGTAGATCAACCTATTTTGTTTAGAATCATAGCTTCACAATATAAATTCAGGCAGGTTAACACTTTTTCCTATCATTTCATCCAACTTGCTCAACAGGGTCTTTGCTTCAAAGACAAAAAGATAAGTTGATTGTCCATGCTCCAGCTTTTCTGCTTTACATTACAAGAAAAAATGAACATAAAAGGAAGGATGTTATGCTTCTGTTATGCGAGGCATTGGTGAGACAACACTTTGAATACTGCAAGCATCCCCATATTTAAGGACGTAAATGCATTTGAGGAGCTTTATAGATTAAAACCTGCAATCAGTGAATTTTCTTAAACGAAGGGGGTTGGGCTTGTTTTTGTAGGCATTTATGAGAAACAAGGATAATCTGATTGAAGTTTAAATGATAGCAAGTGATTTTGACAAGGTGAAAATTAGAATGATGTTTCCTATTGTGGACGAATCCAAAACTAGGGAATGGTTTAAAAATTAGAGTTAGTCCTTTCAGTACAAGTCAAATCCTCTTTTGATGAGAATCTTATTTTTCCCCCCTGAAGGTTATGCAATTCTAGAACACATGCCTTAGAAGTATGGCAGAAGGAGGGAGACAAAGGATGCAAGGGCATTAAATATTTGTAAAACTGAGGTGGAAAGTGTCTCATTAGGCAAGGGAAAAGACATTAGGCTATTCGCCATATTCATGCCCCTCATGTTTTTATAAACCTATGTAAGGTCACCCCTCAGTCTCTAAAGCTCCAAGGAAAGAAGTCCCAGTCCAGACGAAGGGTTTCAGTCCAAAACATTAATTTTCCTGGTCCTCTGATGACGCCTCACTGGCTGTGCTTTTCCAGCTCCACATTTATTGACTCAAAGTCCTAGCCTATTCAGCCTCTGCCTGTAACTCAAACCCTTCAAGCCCACCAACATCCTTGTAAATCTTTTCTGAGCCCTTTCGAGTTTCACAACATCTTTCCAATAACAGGGAGGCTAGAATTGCATGCAGTATTCCAACTGTGGCCTAACCAATGTCCTGTAAAGCCACAATGTGACATCCCAACTATGATGCTCAATGCACTGACCAATAAGGCAAGCTCGCCAAACATCATCTTCTGCACCCTGTATACCTGTGACTCCACTTTCAAGGAAAATGAAAATAATAGGTTGAGAAACCAACTAGAGAACAGGCTATTTTAGCTCCAATGTTGTGCAATGTGAAAGGGCTAATTAATAGTCCAGTTTTAAAGAAACCTTTAGGGAGAAGTGACCACAATTAAGAGCTCGTTAAAAAAAATGACAATGCTTTCTCAATCAACTGCTGAGAAAATATGGAATAACACTGTAACCGGCAATTATGGAAATTTAAGTAACACACCTATTCTTTTTTCATGTATGAGCATGTGTTCTTGAAGAGGCGTTTGTCCATTCTTGGGATATGAACACCACTAGCTAGTAGCTACTACATATTCCCAATTGATTTTGTAAAAGCTGGTAGTAATCGGCTTTCTTGAACCACTGCAGTCCTTTAGGTGTAGAGGAATTTACAGTTCTGTTCAAGAGGGAGTTCCAGGATTTTCACTCAGTAACAGAATGAATGGCAACATGGTTCCAAATGAGACTGGTGCTGGGTTTGGAGGAAAACTCTTTAGGTGGTGGCACACCCACGTACCAGATGCTCCTTATCCAAGTAGTAGAGATCATGAGTTTGAAAGATGCTGTTGAAACAGAATCTTATTTATGGTACATAATACTGTCAACTACGTACCCGTGATGGAAGAAATGAAAATTGAAGGTATCAGACGCGATGCAAATCAAATGGGCTGCTTGTCCTGGATGTTGTCAAGCCCCCTGAATATTGTTGGAGTTGCATTCATAATACTGAAGGAGTTGGCAAGGTAGGTGAAGGGCAAAAAGGTGGAAATAGGCATTACGTTAGCATACAAGTATAAGGGATTTGGTGATGGGCAGAGTATTAGGTTATATGAACTTGCATGAATGGGAATTGGGGTGCGTGAGTTAGGATGCGCTGGACTAAGGGATGGAATGTTTAACACTTCTCACCTTTTGGACAGGTAAGTACCCTTTGAGAAAGGTAAGGCATTTGGGATTGTGAAACATCATGCTTTTAAAAAGTGCATAAACTCATTGGGATTTAAAAGTTGTCAAGAAACTGCTAAAAACAAAACTAGTTTAAAAAACATTGCTAGGGTATTTGAGAATGCTTAGCTATAAAAATCCACTTATGCTGATTTCTGAAACTACCATGTTCACAATGGGATGCCAATTAATAGGCAGCTCCATCTGCTTATTGAATTAAAATGCTTATTGATTTAAGGTTTTTGAATACTCAAGGTAGACATTCATTGACATAGGATATTAACCACAAGTGAAATGTTTGTCAAGTCCCTAAACACTTGAATGAAACCATATTCATAAGGATTTTGTTCTTACAAGTGTCCAATGCAGTGAAATTGCATCAATGAGACATTCTTCAACAGTGACGTAATGAATAGAGTGGTAACTTTATTTATCTAACAGGCCACGTGATTTGATCATAGGTTGGCATCAAGGTATGAAGGGCTATGGGAACAGATAGATGAGTACAGGTTGGCAGAGGGGATCAGAGGGGCCAATGGGATGGTTGCATACATTGGGCATAGAAAATGAGGAGATGAGAGCAAGAGGGATGCTTTCTGCTCATATTTTTATTTGTCTTAAATAAAACTCTTATGTTCGTTACCAGTGTCCTCATGGGGGATTTTCCTCCAGACTGCCTCAGAAACTGGGCAACCTTTTGGATTCCCAGGTCATCTGGCTCAACTCTCAACTCAGTCTGCTCTCCCTGACTGAAAATTTAAAATACAAGTGGTAATTCTTAAAGGTTTGAATCATTCATCCAGGATTTCTCCCAAATATACCCTCCCTAGACTTGGGGTCAAAAATCAGGTCTGTGTGTCTGTCTTCACAGAGGAAGATAATAAAGAAAACTCCCAGAATTACTAAAGAACCAAGGAATGAGCTCAACTGAAAGATAACTGCAATAGTGAAATTGGAGAAATTAATGGGACTGAAAAAGTTGATCATCCCATGGACCTGATGGTCTACATCCTAGCGTTGAAAGTGAGGCTGCAACAAGATTGGATGTGTTAGTAGTCACTGTGATGATGCTGTTGCTTTAGAAAAAAGGTTATTTTGTCCTGGGGTCTTTTGAAGAGAATTTATAAAGGCAGATGTACTGAAGTGACAATTGAAGATGACTTAAGGTCAACAATTAGGACTTTTTTTAAACAGTTGTAAACAATGGAAGTAGAATAGCCAGTTCCGTCAGATCAGGCTTTCTAGTTTTTTTTAAGCTGTAGCAGTTAGAAGTCTTTTGGATCTCAGAAAGGTTGGAAGCTTCAATAAAGGACTCCTAGCTGCTACTTTCTGTGAAATCTCTCTTGATGTTGTTGCCTCCTGGATTGGAGAACTACATGCAAGAATCTGTGTGTAAATGTGCCTTTTTGTCAAGGGGTGTGTTCATGGGATATTAATATAATCAAACAGTTAATTAGTAATAGTTACTGTATCTATTATTCAGATAAATTTTCTAATAGTTGTTAGTCTAAATTCCTCTTTCATTTGTATTTTAATCAAAGCATTTAAATAAATTGTATATTGCTTAACTTCAAGTAGTTTGACCAGTCGCATCGGCATCATGCATTTCAGATCTACTTTTAAAATAAGAAAAAAAAGTTAGAGTCTAGGGTACCTTCTTAAAATATCGTGATGGGGTCTAGTCTGGTCCATAAGTCATCTTGCAAAAAAAAACTACACATTCTGGAGTAGTTGCTGAAGATTGCAATTTTGCAAATCTAACTTGATTTAAGAAAGCAGGGAGATAGAGAGAGACAGATAAGCCAGAGACTCCAGAAGGGAAAATGTTAGAACCTAATGGAAGGTTTGTGATAACAGGACACTAAAAATAACCATCGGAATGGCAAAGTCAACATAGATTTATGAAAGGGAAAATATATTTGACAAAATTGTTTGAGACTGTAACGAGCAGAATTGATAAGGAGGAAAAAAAAACAAGGTGAATGTGACGTATTTACATTTTCAGTAGACTTTTAAGAAGGTTCAAAACACATTAGTAAGCAAAATTAGATTAAATGGGATAACGGGCAAATTAGTCTATATCTCTTAATCCTAAAACAGGGCACATCGCTGTACACCGGCAGGAGGGAAATGACACCTCTGCAGAGCAACAATGGTCGGCAAAGCAGAAAAGCATTTGGTTGACAATTAGAAACAAGGGTGCAATGAGGTGACTTTCTCACAGCTCCTCAGCTTGTCAATGAGACCACATTGCTTTTGGGTGTGCAGTGATGGAAGACCAGGTATCAGGTCAGTTAGACATCTGTGTTACAAAACATTTAAAAGTTTGGCTTTCAGAATTTGAGATCAGACACTTACAGCAATGTGGTTGACTCTTCACAGCTCTCTACTATGGGAAATAAATGCTGGCCTAGCCAACAGCACCCTCATCCCATGAATGAATCTAAAAGCAAAGAAATATTGGCTGTAGAACTCAGTGATTCTGATGATAAGGAAGATGGAGAAATGCTTCCTTGCAAGTTTATGGACAAGTAACAATTCTCAAGTCAGTTGCAAAACAGAATCAAAATGGTTTAGAAGCTGTTGAACAATTAGTTCATTGGACAATTCCTTATTTCTGTTTTAAAAGCTTTTTCTCCCAAAGAACTGAATGAACTAAAGCCAAGTTTGTGGCTTTTTATGAATGGCAGACAATCCAGTTTTTAAGAACGGCATGGCTTTTATTGAATGATAAAGTCAATCATAAACTTATACAACCAACAAACTGTCAAAATCTTCAATTTTTCCCAATTCTCAAAGCACAAGTATGTGTTCTCAACACAACTCCAACCTTGGGAAACAAAGTGCCATTTCAAAATGTGTCTTATTACAATGTAAATATGACACATACATTCATGTATCCTCGTTCATTCTTTATACAGGATTTATACAATTTGTTTATAATCTCTTTGTATTAAAGGAATTAACTGTAGAGACAATGAATGCATTGGTGCCAACTGTCCAAGCATACTTAGATTCTGGAAAAGTCCCAAAGGGCTGGAAAACTGACGAAGTAACACTTATTCAAAAAGAGAAGGAAATTAAAAACAACTAACTAACTACAGGTCACTTAGTTTAACATCTGCCATTGAGAAAATGTTGCCTGGACTGTATTATAAAGGATATGTTGGCAGAAAAATTATGTATTCCTAATCAAACAGATTCAACATGGCTTCATGAATGGAAATCATGCCTGAGAAATTTACTAGAGTTATTCGAAAAGAGGTAACAAGCAGGGAACCAGTAGAAGTAATATACGTGTACATCCAAAGGATGCATGAAATGGTACATGTTAGACTGCTTAGTAAGAGAAGAGCCTATAATGCTGGGATAGTATGTTAGAACGGACAGAGGATTGGCCAGCACATAGAAGAGTTGGGATAAGTAGCTGACTTTCAGTATGGTAACTTTCAACTAGTGGAGGTTCACAGGGATCAGTGCTGGGGCTGTAATTATTTACAATTAATCACTTGAATGAAAGAAGCAAATGAACGGTAGACAAGTACAGACAGATTGAGTGGGCACAAACTTGGCAGGTGGGATGTAATATGGAGAAAATAAAAGGCTATGCACTTTTAAAGTAAAAATAATATTCAGCTCCTTTATTCAAATAGAGAAAGGCTGCAGAAGGTGGCAGCACAGAGGGATCCGGGAGGTTTGCGCATGACGTTTAAAGTATATACAAGTTCCTCAGGTAATATGGGAGGCAAATGCAATGTCAGTCTTAATTTTATACTCCATCCTCTTTGAAGCTTAGAAAATTGTACAAGGCACTAGTCAGAGCAAGTGGAATACCTTGAACATCCCCCTCACTCACAGCAAGATTTAATGACATTGAAGGCAGCCCAAAGAAAGTTCACAATGCCGATCACAGGTATGGACAAACTTCCTTTTTGGTGAGTGGAAGTTGTACTCATTGGATTTCTAGAATAGTTTAGACAAATGGCATTCACAGATAGTAGATTCCTAAGGGGCTTAACTGGGTAAATGCTGAGAATTGGATGATGGGCAGATGTCGTTTCATCTTGTGGAAAAACCTCGGACTACAGGTTTTAATCTTAGAATAAGGGGGACAACCAAGTTAGTACTGCGTTGAGGAGAAATCTCTTATTTCTGAAAGTAGTAAACCTGTGGAATTCTTTACCGCAGTGCTGTAAATGCCAGGTTATTATGCATATTCAAGGCTGAGATGGACAGATTTTTCGTCAGTTAATGGAATCAAAAAGGTAGGAAAAGGACAAAGGCTGGAAAGTGGAGTTGAGGATCATCAGATGAGCTATGATCTCAATGAATAGCAGAGTAAACTTGCTCCAAACTATTTCAGCAACATTATATTCATCATGATACTACGCCATCAATTAATCATCTTTTTCAGTAATATGAACAATTCCTGTAGGAAGTTGAATTAACAAGATTCATCAAAATAGTCTACCATTTTGAGTTTTACATTTCTCCACAAAGGCCTTTGAATTATAGTCAGTATACATTAGCATTTCTTTGTGGTCATGACAGACAAAATCTTGAAATGGTTAACAGTTTCATAACAATCCCAGAGTTTCCACTTCCACATTCTATTGATGTTAATTCAACTTCTTAGGAAAACACCCTGCTAGCTTCTCCATGTAGAAATTTATCTTGTAACAATACTGTACCCAAACCTCAAGTCAATCACACCAAATGCCAGCTTATAAGGTTCCATCAAGTCGGAGATGGTTAACGTGTTCATTCATCAAGACTGCCTTCAGTTCCGCAAATGCAGTTTGGCATTCTGGACCATGTTACCTTTATAATAAATCCATTAGCGCTGCTGCAATCATGTTGGTATTAAGCACAAATTTCTGAAAGAAGCCATAAACTTAACAATTCTTAGTTTACTTTTTCGAACAGGGAGTTCTGTCAAAGCCTTTATTTTTGCTGTTCACTGCAACACTTGCTCTACAACATGTCCTAGGCAAATTACATTTGTTTTAATTAACTCACTCTTGGCAAGATTTATTAAATCAGGTAACTATTTGAATAAGGATTCCAAATGTGTTACAAATTCATCCCAATTTTACTGTACCTTAACTTCATGTAAATAAAACACACAATTACGTAAACATTTGAAATGTAGCTGAAGCATTTTTAAACCTGAATGGCATGACTCAAAAGTAATACACCCAGCTGATGTAACAGAAGCTGTCTTCTTTGTTTTGATTCAGTGTTACCCGCCATTACCCTTCAATAAACCAGCCTTAGTAAGCTCAAGGTACACAGTCAACTTTACTGATACAATCTTCTTACCAAGAAGCATGGTGGATGGGTGGTTAGCACTGCTGTCTCACAGCCCTAGGGATCCAGGTTCAATTCTAGCCTTCGGTGACTGTTCAAAATCTATACAGACATTCTCCCCGTGTCTGCATGGGTTTTCTCCAGGTGCTCTGGTTTCCTCCCAAAGTCCAAAGATGTGCAGGTTAGGTGGATTGGTCACTGGGTTAGTGTAGAGTCAGGGATCTGGGTGGGATGCTCTTTGGAGTGTCAGAGCAGACACAACGGGGCAAATGGCCTCTTTCCACACTGCAGGGAACCCATGATTCTAAGAAATGGGGTATGAACTGGTTTTTGTCACTGCACTTACTTTTAACATAGAACATTACAGCACAGTACAGGCCCTTCGGCCCTCGACGTTGTGCCGACCTGCCATACCAATCTGAAGCCCACCTAACCTACACTATTCCATGTGCGTCCATATGCTTGTCCAATGACAACTTAAACGTACTTAGAGTTGGTAAATCTACTACCGTTGCAGGCAAAGCATTCCATTCCCTTACTACTGAGTAAAGAAACTACCTCCGACATCTGTCCTATATCTTTCACCCCTCAATTTAAAGCTATGCCCCCTCGTGCTCGCCGTCACCATCCTAGGAAAAAGGCTCTCCCTATCCAACCCTCTGATTATTTTATGTGTCTCAATTAAGTCACCTCTCAACCTTCTTCTCTCTAATGAAAACAGCCTCCAGTCCCTCAGCCTTTTCTCGTAAGACCTTCCAGTCACTACCAGGCAACATCCTAGTAAATCTCCTCTGCACCCTTTCCAAAGCTTCCAAATCCTTCTTATAATGCGGTAACCAGAACTGTACGCAATACTCCAAGTGCGGCCGCACCAGAGTTTTGTACAGCTGCAGCATAACCTCTTGGTTCCGGAACTCGATCCCTCTATTAATAAAAGCTAAAACACTGTATGCCTTCTTAACAACCCTGTCAACCTGGGTGGCAACTTTCAAGGATCTGTGGACATGGACACAGAGATCTCTCTGCTCGTCTACACTACCAAGAATCTTACCACTAGCCCTGTACTTTGCCTTCCGGTTACTCCTACCTTACACTTGTCTGCATTAAACTCCATTTGCCACCTCTCAGCCCAGCTCTGCAGCTTATCTATGTCTCTCTGTAACCTACAACATCCTTCTTCACTATCCACAACTCCACCGACCTTGGTGTCGTCTGCAAATTTACTAACCCATCTTTCTACACCCTCATCCAGGTCATTTATAAAAATGGCAACCAGCAGTGGTACTTGCTGACCCTTGTGGTACACCACTAGTAAGTGGCCTCCAGGATGAACATTTCCCATCAACCACCACCCACTGTCTTCTTTCAGCAAGCCAATTTCTGATCCAAACTGCAATATCTCCCACAATTCCATTCCTCTGCATTTTGTACAATAGCCTGTTGTGGGGAATCTTATCGAACGCCTTGCTGAAATCCATATACACCACATCAACCGGTTTACTCTCATCTACCTGTGTGGTCACCTTCTCAAAGAACTCAATAAGGTTTGTGAGGCATGACCTACCCTTCACAAAACTGTGCTATCCCTAATCAAATTATTCTGTTCTAGATGATTATAAATCCTCTCTCTCATAACGTTTTCCAACACTTTACCAACAACTGAGGTAAGGCTCACTGCTCTATAATTACCAGGGCTGTCTCTACTCCCCTTCTTGAACAGGGGAACCACATTTGCTATCCTCCAGTCGTCTGGCACTATTCCTGTAGACAATGACGAGTTAAAGATCAATGCCAAAGGCTCGGCAATCTCCTCTCTGGCTTCCCAGAGGATAAATCCCATCCGTCTCAGGGGACTTACCTATCTTCACACTCTGTAGGATTTCTAATACCTCTTCCTTGTGAACCTTAATCCCACCTAGTCTAGTAGCCTGTATTTCAGTATTCTCCTCGAAAACATTGTCGTTTTCTAGAGTGAATACTGTTGAAAAATATTCAGTTAGTGCTTCCCCTATCTCCTCTGACTGTACACACAACTTCCCACTACTATCCATGATTGGCCCTAATTTTGCTCTCGTCATTCTTTTATTCCTTAAATACGTATAGAAAGCTTTAGGGTTTACCTTGATCCTATCCGCCAGCAACTTCTCATGTCTCCTCCTGGCTCTTCTGAGCTCCCTCTTTAGGTCTTTCCTGGCTACCTTGTAACCTTCAAGCGCCCTAACTGAGCCTTCACATCTCATCCTAACATAAGCGTTCTCCTTCCTCTTGACCAGAGATTCCACTTCCTTCGTAAACCACAGCTCCCGCGCTCTACAGCTTCCTTCCTGTCGGACAGGTACATACTTATCTAGGACACACAGGAGCTTTTCCTTGAATAAGCTCTGCATTTCTAATGTGCCCATCCCCTGCAGTTTCCTTCCCCATCCTATGCTCCCTAAATCTTGCCTAATCTCATCGTAATTGCCTTTCCCCCAGCTATAACTCTTGCCCAGTGGTATACACCTATCCCTTTCCATCATTAAAGTAAACATAACAGAATTGTGATCACTATCACCAAAGTGCTCACCTACTTCCAAATCTAACACCTGGCCAAGCTCATTACCCAGTACCAAATCTAATGTGGCTTCGCCCCCTGTTGGCCTGTCTACATACTGTGTCAGGAAGCCCTCTTGCACACACTGGACAAAAACTGACCCATCTATAGTACTCGAACTATAGTGTTCCCAGTCAATATTTGGAAAGTTGAAGTCCCCCATGACAACTACCCTGTCTCTCTCACTCTTATCGAGAATCATCTTTGCTCTCCTTTCCCCTACATATCTGGGAATATTCGGAGGCCTATAGAAAACTTCCAACAGGGTGACCTCTCCTTTCCTGTTTCTCACCTCAGCTGACAAGTCCCCAAACATCCTTTCTACAACTGTAATGCTGTCCTTGACAAACAATGCCACACCTTCCCCTCTTTTACCGTCTTCTCTGTTCTTACTGAAACATCTAAATCCTGGAACAACGATTCCTGTCCCTGCTCTATCCATGTCTCCGAAATGGCCACAACATCGAAGTCCCAGGTACCAACCCATGCTGCAAGTTCACCCTTATTCCAGATGCTCCTGGCATTGAAGTAGACACACTTCAAACCAACTTCTTGCTTGTCAGTGCCATCTTGCGTCCCTGAAACTTTATTTCGGACCTCCCTACTCTCAACCTTTTCTATGCTCGAGCTACAATTTAGGTTCCCATCCCCCTGCTGAATTAGTTTAAACCCACCTGAATAGCCTTAACGAAATTCACCCCCCAGGATATCGGTACCCCTCTGGTTCAGGTGAAGACCATCTTGCTTGCAGAGGTCCCACCTACCCCAGAAAAAGCCCCAATTATCCAAGAATCCAAAACCCTCCCTCCTGCACCATCCCTGTAGCCACGTGTTCAACTCCTCTCTCTCCCTATTCCTCGCCTCACTAGCACGTGGCACAGGCAACAAACCAGAGACAACAACTCTGTTCGTCCTAGCTCTAAGCTTCCATCCTGGCTCCCTGAATTTCTGCCTTAAATCCCCATCTCTCTTCCTACCTATGTCGTTGGTGCCTATGTGGACCACGACTTGGGGCTGCTCCCCCTCCCCCTTAAGGATCCCAAAAACACGACCAGGGAAATAAGTCCTATGTTGGAGAAATTATGGCGATTGTGCCTAGATTCGCTAACAGTATAGAAGATTGAGAGGTGATTTCATTTAAAGAGTTTTTCGTGGTTTCTTGGGTTATATGGGGTTACAGCTGTTCCTAATTCATATGTCCATGAATTGGAATATCTAAAACCAGGGAATACAGGAAATACTACACTAAGCAGTATGTTATTTACAACCGAGATAATGAAGATTTTTTTTCATTTCGAGGTTACTGAATCTCTAGAATTCTCTAACGGAGAAGGCTGTGGTGCCTCAGTTAGCCTGCATTCAAGACAGATTAATAGATTTCTGGATATCTAAGGTATCAAGAGATATAGAAGACGTAGTTCAAGAAAGTGGCATGGAGGGTAAATAAATTGTGATCTAGTAGAGGAGGGATAAATGCCCTGACCCTATGAATAAAACACTTTGAGATCACGTAAATTTGAAACGAGAAAAGAGAAAAGGCAAAAGATGGGTAGTAGTAGCAGATTGAGAAATTTTGGATGTGTATTATTAATTAGAACTCAGAAGAGATTTTATTGCAGTACTCAAAGTGATACTAGGAATTAATATAATATGCAGTGATGTTATATTTTCATTATGTCTTTGCTACAAAAATCAATGATAAACTAAAACAACACAAGAGATTAAGTTTTTTCAAAAAATAATGTGGAATAAACCAACAACATATCACAGATGCCAAAAATCAGTTATATCATTGGAAAAAGTACAGAATAATTATTTAGTGAAAATGAAACAGCATGAGGCTAAAACAGGGAAATATAATTTAATCTGGAACGTTGGAGCAGGGCAGAACAAAGCAGGAAAGATTTACATATTCAAAAGATTGACTCAAATTCAGTTCAAATCAAGGTGAAAAAGCATAATGTTACTTTGCATTTAACTGTTCTTTGTTACAAACACAAACAATTATCACTGAATTGTTCACTTTGAACTTGAAGAATGACAATAATTTTATTGTAAACTAAGGTGCAAGACTGCAAAATGCCAAATTACCGAAGGCTTCAATATTTATATTGTTTTAACAGGATTACACTGGGCAGGTTCAAGCAACACTCAATAAAACATCTATATATAAATAACAAATTTGTAAAACTCAAGGCCGTGAATTAATGAAGAAATCATTCAAATGAAGCTACTCTCAATTAGAGGATTCAATGAGAGTATTTTAACCTGCAGAACTACTGGAAAGGCAATGTATGGCGATGCCACTGTGTTCAAAGACTGGTTTCCAGTTTGTAGGCTCATCCTGTACAACAGAAATGCAACCACAATTGGCCTTTGGTTAAAGGAAATGGAAAACATCCAGAAGTCTCAATTTGCATAGTCAGTCAACAATCCTGCTGAAAGTCTGTGTAAATGTCAGTGCAAAGTCCAAGTATGCCAGGTCTCCAGGTTGAACATTCCATCATTATTTCCCATGAAGGCACAATTATGAAGAATGTTAATTAGATACCATAGAGCTAACAAAGATGGAACCTTAACTTAGCACACAGGAGAAGAAATCCACAGATTCAAGTGAATTACAGAAATAATTCAGTTTTGCTGCATTTTGAACACAGTGCATCTTATTATGAATCCCATAAGTAAAAGTCAACACTTTCAGATCGTTTTTGAAAATAATCAGTGCTTCTCAAATAAAGTATGTTGTGATGGGTACTGTATTGTTAGAACTGAATGAATTACTGGCATAAAAGATCCAAAACACTAGAAATTAAGAAACAGGAGTTGAACCAAAGCAATTGGCCCAAAGACTTTGTGCTTCCATTCAAAACTGGATCCTCTAGTTCGAATGTCTTTTACATAGTTTTTCAATGTCTGTCATTTCCTTGCTCCTGTCTCCATCTGAGACTGGGCAAAGTTTACATTAGTTAATCTCCTTTACCTTGTAAAAGATCTTATAAATTTGTTTTCATATTCTCTGCTAGTTTACTCGCATTTTGTCTTTTTTTCTTTCTTTTTAAGAAAGAAAGATTTTGGTTGCAAATTCTGGAATCTGATTTCTAGAATACTGCCAATCCTCAAACTTATTACTCTTTGCAACATGATAAACCTTGAAGAAAAATTACTTCTAAACTTCCCTAGTAAGTAAGATGGATTTTTTTCTACTCAATTTTGTTAAGAATGAAAATGTTGAACATCTGTACTTTTTCTTACAAGATTTACAATATTTATTTATTCTTCCTCCTTTAGCTGATTTCTCCAATTAAAAACTTTCATATTAAATGTAATCATATTTAGTTTTAAGATTTTTAATAAAACCTGCCTTATTTAATCTTTATGACAAATTCATTGTTTGTTCCATCACAGATTATTCCATAACACCGCTGAAAGCATTCTACAAACTCATCTTTCACATTATCTTTGCAAATTTGATTTGACCAGTCTACATGAAGACTAACCTCCCAAGAACATCACCTAATCTTTGTTACAAAATTGAACTAAGTCTTGCCTAACGCTCTGCCAAATGACAAAACTACTGTAAGGGAGTCTACTTGCTTCAGGCAGAATTTTACGACTTTTGTTATTCCGAATCTTTAACTGGCACAGGATCATAATGAAGAAAACATTTGGTACACGCGTCTATACAGGTCAGTGCACTGAGTATAGAAATTGGGATGCCATGCTGTGGCAGTACAGGATATTGTTGCAGGAACAGCAACTCATATTCCGCTTGGGAAGCCTGCAGCCCAAGGGTATCAATGTGGACTTCACAAGCTTCAAAATCTCCCCTCCCCCTACTGCATCCCAAAACCAGGCAGGCTTGTCTGCACCTCCCGAACCTGTCCTTCCTCCCACCTATCCACTCCTCCCACCCCAAGCCCCACCCCCACCTACTAACCTCATCCCGGTCCCTTGGCCTGTCCATCCTCCCTGGACTATTCCGTCTCCTCCCTAACTCCCCACGTGCATTCACCTTTATTGGCTCCATCCCCACCTCTTTGACCTGTCTGTCTCCTCTCCACCTAGCTTCTCCTCTATTCATCTTCTATCCACCTCCCTCTCTCTCCCTATTTATTTCAGAACCCTCTTCCCCTCCCCCATTTCTGAAGGAGGGTCTAGGCCCGAAACGTCAGCTTTCCTGCTCCTCTGATGCTGCTTGACCTGCTGTGTTCATCCAGCTCTACACCTTGTTATCTCTGGATATTAGTTAGGCCACCTTTTGGAAAACCTTCCCTGGTATAAAGAAAGATATTGGTAAACTTGAAAGAATGTAGAAAAGATTAACAAGGGCAATGCCAGGGTTGGAGCTATAGGCAGAGGCTGAATAGGCTGGGGTTATTTTCCCTGGAGCATCAGAAGCTGAGGGGTGACCTTAGAGACTCAGAAAATCATCAAAGGCATGGATAGGGTGAATAGCTAAGGTCTTTTTGTCAGCGTAATGGAGTCCAAAACTAGAGGATGGATTTAAGGTGATAGGAGAAAGAGTTAAATGGGACCGGAGGGGCAACATTTTCATGCAGAGGGTGGTACATGTACAGAATGAGTTGCCAGAGGAAGTGGAGGAGACTGGCTCAATTACAACATTTAAAAGGCACCTGGATGGGCATATGAATAGAGCAGTTTGAGAGAGATATGGGCTGGCAAATGGAACAAGATTAATTTAGGATACTAGTACCTCCACATCACAATGATCTGGACCAAAGAAGAGAGAATTGTTGCAAAGTTTGCAGATAAACTCATTGCTGCAGAGGGATGTGGAGGGCAAGTCAGTGTATTTACTACACAGATAGATAGATTCTTGATTAGCAAGATGATCAAGTGTTACAGGGAGAAGATAGTCGAATGGGGTTGAGAAACATATTAGCCATGATCGAATGGCAGAGCAGACTCTATGGGTTTAATGGCTTAAGTTGCAGAAGCAGAATTATCAAACAGAGATGCATGTCATAGGCTATAAACTACAAATCGTGATGGTCAAGACTAATTTATTTCTGACATGACTGACCAGGAATCTCTCCTACTCTGAATCCTGCTAATTGTGTGCGCTAGAAAAATTTAAGTTGATTAATGTACCCTGCTTCGGCCATTAAGTCCTGGATTGGGGCTTGACTGGAAGCGACAGATCATGGATAGGAATGCTACCCACTCTGCCACAAGATCTTCTAACATATCCATTCACCCTCATTTGTTATTTACTTTGTTACTTCATTAAATTAGAAACAAGCTAACCAAATTAAATTACCTAGCTTCGGAGTAAAAATGTGTGTCAGTTCCTGCAGATAGTAGTAATATGAATTAAAAACAGCTTCTTGTTTATAAAGCGCTCAATTTCTCAATTCGTCTTCCAGCAGCAAGTTCCATCCTAGTACAAGTACCAAGTCTGTTTCCATTTTCAGTTTACAGACACTTAGCAGAAATTGTCCATTAGTATCAGTGAACCAGCCAGTTTATCCTAACTAGCTTGCAGTTTCTTCTGGAATTTTAAAGTTCAAAATCAAATTCAAAATATTAGTCTAAATTATAGCTCAAAAGAACACGCATGATGATGATTTCACTTGCAGAATTCCAAACCTTAGCTCTTAGGTCCCCAAATACACTTTTGCCACTACACACAATTACATACAGAGCTTATACTGCACACTTAAGTTTAACAGCAAAAGGTCTCACAAGTAGCAGCTATTTAATACTTAGCACATCGCCTGCAAATAAACACATTCAGAGAATGGAAATAAAAACGTTTCTAAGATGCAGAGTTCCAAAACTTACAAATGCAGTATGTAGTTTATTATTATTTCTGACACTATATTTAACACTATTTTTCCTGTTGAAGTAAGTTGGCACGGTGGCAGTGGTTAGCACTGCTGCCTCACAGCGCCAGGGACCCGGGTTCAATTCCAGCCTCGGGCGGCTGTCTGTGTGGAGTTTGCACATTCGCCCCGTGTCTGCGTGGGTTTCCTCCGGGTGCTCCCGTTTCCTTAAACGGTCCAAAGATGTGCAGGGTAGGTGGACTGGCCATGCTAAATTGTTCATACCCTTCAGGGAGGTGTAGATTAGGTGGGTTATTGGGGGATGGGTCTGGGTCGGATGTTTTCGGGTTCGCGGTGGACTTGTTGGGCCAAAGGGACTGTTTCTACACTGTAGGGATTCTAATACTATAAATAAGGATACAGTTTATTACAAGAGAAATCAGCGATATCAAGGTGTAGAGCTGGATGAACACAGCAGGCCAAGCAGCATCATAGGAGCCGGAAGGCTGACATTTCAGGCCTAGGCTGTTTCTGAAGGTTGTCTAGGCCCGAAATGTCAGCCTTCCGGCTCCTATGATGCTGCTTGGCCTGCTGTGTTCATCCAGCTCTATGCCTTGTCATCTCGGATTCTCCAGCATCTGCAGTTCCTATTATCTCAGCGCAAAGCAGACTTGATTCAGACCAACAGTAAAGTTTAGTGCACATTGGACTCAGCCTGTTGATTATTTAAAATATCAAACACTGAAATAATTTAGCTACTTTTAATAAAACTCAAGTAAGCAGACTGAATGATATTTTTTAATCACTTAGTGTACCTTACTTTCTTTGTATGTTCTCCACTCCAGACAGCGGTAATCTATACCACAGTACAGTCCAAATGGTGCCAAAAGCCTCACTTACCAAAACTGACATTTTATCAAGTTGAAGCATCACCTGTCCCTGAGCCCTTTAGTTCACAATAATATTGCTTTTGCTTAACACTTTCACATTTCCACTTTCTACCACAGGTTACTCGATAACATTTATAGGGATCAAGGCTTAAAAGTGTAAGATTACCTGGTCTTCATAGTTTAACCCACTACGTCAATCATATACAACACATTCACTTACATAGTCAAAAGCATCAAGTCTCTTGAAACGATTAAGTTGACAAAATATATATTGTTAGTCCGAGTTAGTTGGAATTTGGATACAGTCATGAAAAGTTTTACTCACGAGGGAAGTTATACATGAAACAGGACTGGGCAGCTATCATCCATTCAGCTCTTGTTTCACAGAAGATGGCTATGTTGGCCTTTGGCCGTTGGCCCAACATAGCCAATCCACTCCCAAAATGTGTAACACGACGATGGACCTCATCATAGGTGAGCCACTTGTAATTTCCAAGTATTAACTGGCATGGGCAAGAAAAAAAATTAGTAGATCATTTTAAAGCAGGGACGCCGCAAATAGATAAAAGCATCGATAGATATTTGTACTATATAACCACATGCTATTCAATACATAGAAACAGGGCATGCAGCTCACGTGGTCTGTGCTTTGGTTCATGTTCCAGCCTTTTGCGGACTTAATTCATCTAAACCTACTAATATGTTCTTCTGTGTCTCTCCCTGAAATGTACATCTGTCAACTCACTTTATTCCTTGTAGTAGTGAGTTCCATGTTCCAACTAATTCCTGGTTATAAAAGTTGACCCAAATTCCGTATTAGATTTGGCAGTGACCATCTTATATCTCTGGCCACACAAAATATGGGAATGTCTCGACCTCTTTTTTTCAAACACTAAGAATGTTGCCCCCTCACTCCCTATCTTCTCTTTTTCAAAGATGATTATTAGGCTGCTCAATTTTTTTCCTTTTCATAAAAATCCTTATTTCTGCTATCATTCCTTCAAATTTGTTTTATACCTTCTCTAGGATATTGAGACAAAAACTGCTCTCAGTACTCCAAGTGTGATTGAATCAGAGTTTTAAACAGTTGAACACAACTTCAGTTATTTGGTTCTATCCCTTGAAAAATGAACTTAGTTTTATGATCCTATTAACTGCATTTCCATTTTTATTGGTTTCCGCACCTGTGCACCGTAATCCAAATCTTAACTCATGGGGCAGCACTGTGGTTAGCACTGCTGCGTCACAGTGACAGGGACCCGCATTCGATTCCACTCTCGGGTGGCTGACTATGTGGAGTTTGCACATTCTCCCTGCGTCTGCGTAGGTTTCCTCCCACAGTCCAAAGATGGTGGATTGGTCATGCTAAATTATCTGTAGTATTCAGGGGTGTTTAGATTAGGTGGGTTATGGGGGAATGGGTGTCTGGGTGGGATGTTCTGACGGTCAGTGTGGACTTATTGGGCTGAATGGCCTGTTTCGACACTGTAGGGATTCTATGGTGGAATGGTCTATGAACAATATTTAAGCTTTTAATTTCTAAAGCACACGTAATTTTAAGTGTTCCTACCAAAACATATCACCCAACACACAGCAATATTAATATTCATCTAATTACATGCCCACTCAAGTTATTAGCGCCTTCCTGTTTTATTTTTAAATTTTAATGTCATTCTCCCCTGCAATCTCTCACACACACACTTTGGTGCTGTATGCAACTTTAGACATGTACTTCCAACTACTACGTTATTTACATGGTCTACAACAATGGTCTCAATATCTATTTTAACAGAACATAATATTTTGCTCATCTGAATAGCTAATTTTAACCTTATTATGTTTTGTAAACAGATTGCCATCCAATTCGCTACTTATTCCCCAACAGCTGAGCTAGATGAGCTGTACCCCATGAGGAAAGTAAAGGTGAAAAATGTAGATACCCTGGTCATCATTTTCTAATTATTCTTAAAAACAGGAAAAGTTTTGAAAGATTAGTGAATTGTAAGTTCTATAATCTTGTTCAATAAAGGATGTTGGAAAAAACCCAGTAACTCTAGGCCAGTCATTTTAATTTTGGTAGTAGGAAAACTTTTAAAAACAATAAACTGGGACAAATTTAACCGCCACTTGGATTAATATTGATTAACTGAAGGAAAACCAGCGTGAGATTTGTTTAAGGAAAATAGTGCTCAGTTAATTCGAGTTTTCAAAGAAGTAACAGAGGGCAATTGATATTAGTGCAGTTGACTTCTAAGTCATTTGATTAAATGCAACATAACAGGCTGACCAACGAAGTTCAAACCCTTGAAATCAGAAGTTACTCAACATGGAAACAAATTTGACTAAATGACAAAACAAAAGTATGGTGAATAGCTGATTCTGCAGGCTTTAGTATATAGTATGATTTCAGGCCATTCTTTTCTTCTACATTAAATGGCCAAAACTTGGATGTGCAGGGTATGATTGTGAAATTTGTATGTGGTACAAAACATGAGAATATTGTGAACTACAACAGTAGCAACAAACTTAAGAACACAGGCTGACAGAAGCAAAGATTATTATGGACTTAAGATAGATTGTGTGTGACTAACAATTTTTTTTGCCAATAGCAAGGACAATTGATAAAGGCAGTTTAATTGACTGGTCCAGATGAATTTTAGCAAGGGATTTTTAAGAGGTGCAGAGCAAGTGAGGGACCTTGAAGTGCCATGCCCACAGAACCCCGAAAGCAACTGGATATTTCAATATCATAGTTAAGGAAAATGGAAAACTTTCCTTTACTAGCCATGATACAGAATAGAAAGAGCAAGGAGGTTAAGATGAATCTTACTAAAAAATGGTTTAGGCCACAACTTGAGTGATGTTCTGGTCACCTCATTACAAAAAGGTGGTAACTGCTCGAGAAGATACAGAGGAGATTTGCAAGAATATTGCCAAGACTGACAAATTGCAATTCAGGAAAGACAGGGTGGGGTTTCAATTGCAACAGAGGCAGCCGAGGGGAGATTTGATTCAAGTGCATAAGGTTGCAAGGGGCTTGAATAGGCTTGTTGGGAAGGACACATTACCCTTAGTTTGGGGTGGGGGCAATAATTAGAGGCAATGATTTAAAACAAGTGGTAGAAAGATTAGAGGGGAACAGTGGGAAGTTTCATTTTTTTAAGATTAGATTAGATTCCCTACACATGTGGAAACTGGTCCTTCGGCCCAACAAGTCCACACTGCCCTTTGGAGCATTCCACCCAGACCCATCCCCCTATAACCCACATACCCCTGAACACTACAGGCAATTTAGCATGGCCAATCCACCTAGCCTGCACATCTTTGGACTGTGGGAGGAAACCCACACAGACACGGGGAGAATGTGCAAACTCCACACAGACAGTCGCCCGAGGCTGGAATCGAACCCGGGTCCCTGAGGCTGCAGTGCTAACCACTGAGCCACCGTGCTGCCCAAACAGATGGTAGCAGACACAAAAACCCTCAGTTTATTAGAAAAATCTCCAGATGTGCAGCTGAAGCCCTGTAATATCGTAGGTTATGGGCCAGGTGATGGAAAATAGAATGAGGCTCTACAGCAGATTTCTTGGCTGGTGCAGGGACACTGGGCAGTAGCTTCCTGCATTATTATTTTTTTGAATTTATTAAATATTCTGAGGGTACTTGAAAAGAAAGAAAGTGCAGGGAAGTGGGGTCAGAGTGATGAGGTGACAGTGCATCAACTAATCCTGAGGAGAGTCAGTATGGAAATGATAAATCAATGGCCTTCTGTGCTGTAAGAATTCTACAATTCCATGTTTTCACCCAGTAACACTCAACAGCAGGACGTGGAACAAAGTAATGTTCATATTATATGGAATATCAACACTGCCCTCCAGTGTTGAAAAAGTTTAAATATTTCACTACCAAAGAATTCGAATTCAAATCTTTGAAAATGTAAAAGCAAAATTTTCCTCCTTCAGTTTATCTCATTGCTTCAGTCACGAATTATAAAAGTCAAAGTCTCATATTCTTAATGCAGCAGTATGTCTGGACAAGACTAAGTGACCGGAAATGCAGAATGCTGTTTTGACGCTATAACTGATCAATACAACAATTTCGAAGTTACATTCCTTTTGTGATGGTTTTCTGTTCAGTTGTAGTTTTAGGTACATTTTAAAAGGTAAAACCTATGCAAAAAAGTGTTTACGTTCCTCAAGATTCAGAAACTCAAGTATTTAATATATTTCAACTCAATTAACACAAGAACATAAAGATTCAGGATGCATAAAATTTTTTTGCTGTTACACACACATTTTTGGTTGCCTAGCATTGCTTCAGGAAAGCTTCAGTGGACACATTTTGAAAAGACAGACATACAGTAAAAATTCTATTATCCTGTGTGCACAGGAAATAGATGATGCAAACTGATCGAGGATGCGAGTTAACAGAGTTACATTTACTGATGGAATACAATGCCACACTTGTGGAATGAACCTCTAATGAATAAAGTATAAAAAAACTGGGCAGGTGATCAAGGAGAACAGGATTCTTTTTACTTCTAAAAAGAAATTAAAATTTCACATAATAATGTGCAGGCATTCAAGATGGGCTAATCCTCAGCATCTCTTGCAATTGCCCACGAGGGCGTAAGTGGCATAACAAAATTTTAGTTCACAACAGTCATAGTTTCAGACACTAGTTAACAGGTGTTTATATTAAATCTTTTGCATTTTCTGACGAAAAACCTTCAAACGTAACGTGGCAACAATTTTCTCCAAATCCTCCTGAGTGTTACACTTTAAACTGATAACTTCCAAACACAAATACTATATTTAATAATGCATCTTTTATGCTAGAAACAGATTGAAAGGTCCATATACTGCCTTTGATATTGATTAATTTTCTCATGAAATCTCTAAAATTAGAAATGTTGTTAAAGATAACACATTGATCCAAAGGCTTAATTAAAAGGGTTACATTGAGAGGCAGAAAATAGTAAAACTGTTATTTATATTAATCTGGATGACCTCAATAATTGCCTAGCAATATACCTGCTATAATGAGGTTGTGAAGAAGTGGTAATGTCACTGGACTAGTAATCTAGAACCACAGGCTTTTTAGGAACATGGATTTGAATTCCACTGTGGCAAAAAAAAACTAAAATTCAAATTCAATAAAAATCTGGTACAAAGATGAAACAACACGAAATGGCATAAAACAGCCAGCTGCTTCACTACAGTTCTTTAATGGAAGGAAAGGGGTTATCTTGATCAGGTTTTGCCTAAATGTCACTCCAGACCTGTGGCAGTATGGCTGACTTTTACCTTAACTCCAGTCAACTAAAAATGCAGGCCTAACCATCAATGTGTCTCTACCAAGAGCCAATGCTTCAAAAAAAAATCCTCAGGCTTGCCTAATTTTTAAGGAATGTTTTTACTACAGGTGCAAAGCCATGAAAAAACTATCTGAAAAAAGTCATTTCTGGGCACATCCATTATTCTGGGTACTGCAAGTTAAAGGTAACGATGCAATTCATTGAAAACGTTCAAGGATACCTAAATTTCCCCAACCATTAGCTTTAATTTACACAAGCCTGAAGTGCTTTCACATACAAGCTCTGTAATTCTACCTTTGTGTTTAAACCCAGCAGACATGATTCACTCATACTGTCAGGGTTGAATTCAGCAAACATTGCCTACACAAGCCAGTTTAGACTGCCTCCTAAATTTTGATCAAGGGATAGTTACATTCAGAAATCTGATTTTAAAGAAATTTTTATGCTGCTTTATAGCATGCCCATTTTTGTTCATTAGCACACTGAGTCTTTGAATGCCACGATAAAGTTAAAAAACACAAAAACCATCCATCATAGTGCACAAGATCCAGTCAAATTCATTTCTACATTAAATATTTTTGCATTTTTAATAAGCACTAGGCTAGAGAAAGGAACAGCCTCTGAACATTTCCTACGAAATATCGTCAACTGTTCTAAATTAGCTTGCATCCAGAGTACAGCATCCTTCAACAACTTTAATTCATTCCTAGTGAAGAACATTAATTTTTCTTTTTGCACGACATACAACATGGACAAATGATTATTTTCTTTAATCTACATATTCTACTTCTGCCCTTTCAATACAGATATCAATTTTCATTTCCCATGTCAATTCTTTTGCGCGGCTTACCTAGATAAAATTATTTTTTCATTTTATGAAACTTCCCATTTCAAGATTTTAAACTCAAACTGCTTTAGGTATATTCAAAGAATTGTACAACTATTTTATAAACCTAATAAGCGAGGTGTGAACATGTCATCTCAGCCAACACTTCCAATCAGTAAGGAGGATTGCTACACTTTCAAAAACACTTCTGGAGACATTACCAATGTTTCAGTCAATTGTGTTAGATTAAGCTGACATACAGGATTCCTTGAAACAGTTCAAAAGTTGGGTCCAGATTCCTCAAAGATCTCCAAAAGAGGGAAACTGGTCAGTCATTTCTCATTGTTATATTTTGAGCTCTTGCTGTGCAAAACAGAAAAACTGGCTGCTATATTACCAAAACAGTGACTCCACTTGAAAACTAACTAATTAGTTGTGCGCACTTCATGATCTTCTAATGATGTAATTAAAGTATTACTTTACAGGAGGTTGACTACAGATGTACCAAAAACACAGTAAATATTTAGCTGAGTATTAGGCATGTGGTGGTTTAAGTTGATGATCAAGAATTAGTATTGTGTCTATCACTAAACTAGTCAGCTAGTCTTAAAAACACCATGTTTTTCTCTACATGGCATCAAATTGACGAGTTAGAGCCTAGTCACTAGCCAAACTACGTGGCCAAATAACCTGAATTGAAACCAAGAACGAGCAGTCTCTCAAAACTTTTAGAACTACACTAGATTTGGTTTAAAAAAAAACGTTTCATACTGTATAAACCCAAATCTTACTATTGTATGGTGCATTAATCTGCTACAGTACAGTGCAGATTTAAATGGGGCCTACCAATTATCATGCAAAATATTCCTATTAAGTGAACACAATGCATTATACAGAATAAATTGTATGCCAGAAAATCTGCAAAACAAGCTTAAAATACTGAAGCCAAGAAATATTAAAAATGTTATTGCTTAGAATATCATACGGTCAGAAGTGCACAATGATTGGCACCAGTTATGACTGCTCAGATACTGGAGCTGTCCACATTTAAATTTGACACGATATGGACAACATCCAGCTTGGGCTGACAAATGACATCACATTCATGCCATACAAATGTTGGGCAATGACCATTTCACCACCATCCCTTGACATTCAAAGGTGTTACCATCACTGAATCCCTCACTATCATCATCCTCTATGGTACCATTGACCAGAAACTCAACTGGACCTGCCACAAATGCAGTGACTACAACAGCACGGCAGAGGCTAGGAATACTGCTGTGAATAACTCACTGCCTGATTCTGCAAAACTTGTCCATCATCTACAAGGAGCGTGACGGAATACATTCCATTTGCCTGGATGGGTGGGTGCAACTCCAACCCTCAAGGTGTTTGCAACCATCCAGGACACCTGATTGGCACCACATCCACAAACATCCACTTCGTGTACCACTGACACTCAGGCAGCAGCAGGGTGTACAACTTAAAAGATTCACTGCAAACGTATTCCAAAAATTCTTAACACAGCACTTTCAAAGACAACAAACATTTTCAACTAGAAAGACAAGGGTGGCCTGGGCATACCTGGGATGTCGCAAGTGCTCCCATCCAAGCCACTCACCATACTGACTTGGAACAACAATGAATAAAGAACACAAACGTCAGTCATTCTAGCCCTAGCTGATTATGTAGTGTTTATGCTCATGTCTTCTCTCATCTAGCTATATGGCACAAACTTTTGTTCCCTTTATCCTCATACATCTATTTTAGTGGTTTCAATCACTCCCTGTGGTAGAATGTCCCATTCTCACCAATCTCTCAATATGTTCCTTCTGAATTGTCTACTGGAGTTCTTGGTGACTAATATTGATGGCCTTCAGTTTTGCTCTTTCCCACAAACTGAAATACTTATAATGCCCTGCCTTCTCCAACAAAATCCTTCAGAGATTTAAAAACTCTTCATCTTTTGCTTTTCAAGAGTTGCACCCTGAAAAGGGGAAAAAAAAGCCTACATTACTCATGGTATCATCAAATTTTTAGAAACACACTCTCCAATGCCTCTGTACCTTACTTTATATTCAATCATCAGAACATATTCCAGATATGTTGACCAAGGATTGAACTAGTACAGAATAACTAGTCTTTCAATTCCCTCTAAAAATAACCACTAACAAGTTAAGAGAGACCAGGAAAAGTAAGCGTGCATCCTCACTTTTAAGGACTTATATCAGAACTTCAAGGTCCCTTTGATCCACCACTTTAATGTCAGTCCCATTTTCTACGTAACATTACATTTCACAAAAATAAAACTTCACATTTACATATATTAGCTCTATTTGGCTAATTGCATGCTCATCCTGAAAGTTGACTTCTTAGAATTTGTGGGAGTCCTACTCGGTATTCACAATTCTTCCTTTCGACCCACCCGTTCAAAAAAGAAGTTTGGCATCATCTGTAAATTTACAAAATGTTTACGTTGAAAACTGCTAATATAAATAGCAAACAGTCGTCCTAGCTCTGATCCTGACAGAATGATCCATCTTCTGTCACTTGGGTTAAGTAGCTTTTAGTCCCAACTCTGCTTTCTGTCTTGAAGCCAGAAAAAATGCTTAAAACTTGGTTAATTATGTAATTAAAACTGTTGAATTCTACTGAAAGCTTAAAAGAAATCACTTCAACTCTACACTAATTTGTCCAAGTCCTTTCCACTCAAAAGGACAGGAACAAGTTCTAGATATAACACTTTAAAGAACCTGTTTAAGCACATTTAAACATTAGTAATTGAGTGAAATATCAATGCAGCACATCAGAAAATGTTATCAGACCTTAACATAAACTCCCAGTCAGTCGAGCAGTGGAGGAGAAAGGGAAAGAGAAGAAAGTGAAGGAAGAAAGCTAGCAAAAATCTGATGGCAATATTACAGCACACTGCAGTTTAAAACAAAGTACAATGTAGCAATAAAAGCCATCATCCCATCCTATCAGGGAGAACAAGAAACTAAACAACAGAATAAGAATATATATGAGGCTTGGGGACCGCTTTGCAGAACACCTCCGCTCAGTTCGCAACAAACAACTGCACCTCCCAGTCGCAAACCATTTCCACTCCCCCTCCCATTCTCTTGATGACATGTCCATCATGGGCCTCCTGCACTGCCACAATGATGCCACCCGAAGGTTGCAGGAACAGCAACTCATATTCCGCCTGGGAACCCTGCAGCCATATGGTATCAATGTGGACTTCACCAGTTTCAAAATCTCCCCTTCCCCCACTGCATCCCTAAACCAGCCCAGTTCATCCCCTCCCCCCACTGCACCACACAACCAGCCCAGCTCTTCCCCCCCACCCACTGCATCCCAAAACCAGTCCAACCTGTCTCTGCCTCCCTAACCGGTTCTTCCTCTCACCCATCCCTTCCTCCCACCCCAAGCCGCACCCCCAGCTACCTACTCACCTCATCCCACCTCCTTGACCTGTCCGTCTTCCCTGGACTGACCTATCCCCTCCCTACCTCCCCACCTACACCCTCTCCACCTATCTTCTTTACTCTCCATCTTCGGTCCGCCTCCCCCTCTCTCCCTATTTATTCCAGTTCCCTCCCCCCATCCCCCTCTCTGATGAAGGGTCTAGGCCCGAAACGTCAGCTTTTGTGCTCCTGAGATGCTGCTTGGCCTGCTGTGTTCATCCAGCCTCACATTTTATTATCTTGGAATAAGAATATGGTACTGGTTTAGAAACGTGCAATTTCGACATTTATAGTTCAGTAAACATTGCAACAAAGCCATTACTGTTCTAAATGCAATTACGAAAACTGCTTTATCCTAAGCTCAGTCAGCACTGTGATGCAATGCAGGATTTGCTGTCTTTGCCCCATATTTAAAAATCTCACAAGTTATAAGTCTAACCCTGCTGCATGGTCACATTTATCAGATTAGTTCTCAATTCTTGACTAAAACATTGTTCACATGTTTAGAAATCTAGGAAGTTACGTCACAAAAAAGGGATTAGCAAAAACATTTATTTTAAACTAGGTTATTCCAAGTCCACTGGAAATTAATTAAGAAGTGACTGATCCAAGACACAGCATGTTATGTAGTTTGTATTATAGGGGGCTCAGTGGTTAGCACTGCTGCCTCACAGCACCAGGGGCTGGGTTTGATTCTACCCTTAGACGCCTGTCTGTGTGGAGTTTGCACATTCTCCCCATGTCTTGCATGGGTTTCCACCAGGTGCTCCGGTTTCCTGCCATAGACCAAAGACGTGCGGGTTCGTGGATTGGCCATGCTAAATTGCGTTTAGTATCCAGGGGTGTGTAAGTTAGGTAGATTAGCCATTGGAAATGTAGGGTTACAGGGAAAGGCAAAGGGGAATGGTTTAGGTGGGATGCTGTTTGGACGGGCGACGTACACTTGTTGGGCCAAATGGCCCGTTTCCACTCTACTGGGATTCTGTGGCTGGTGAGCATCTCAAATTACTGCAATACTCAAATTTTAAAACAAAATGTAAATAATGCAAAATGGTCTTGTAATCGCATGGGTGAAAGAACTGAGAGGCAGGCAGATACATTGCTGATGGTTACCTTCCAACAAAACCCCTCAATTTTCCATTAGATGGTGCATAAGAAACAAATTTATGAACTATAACCAAATAAAACAATATGCAATTGTTTGTCTGAGGATTCAGGTTCAGAAAGGAGGAGAAATGATCTACATAGATTTGCTCCCACATAGATATTCAGCCTTACCTTACTATCTGCCTCCTTTGGAATGATGAGACACTCTCTCTGAAGAGGGAAACTTGAGCACAATTCTTGTTTGCATAATCATTTAGAGTAGGAACGCAAAGTATCAACTAGTGTATGTTTTACATTTTATTACACTGATGAGGACACTTGCTTTTCTATTCATCCACTTTGCAATCACTGTCAAAGCAAATCAATAGTCCTCACTGTTCACCTTAAAGCATGTGTCATTCATAATCCAGCAACCACAGTGGCACACTTTTTTCTTTTTCCAACAAGAATTTAGATCTGGTACCAAGTCAAGGGCATAGCACGGTGTAAAGCAGCAGTAATACCAGCAAGCAGTTACCAGCCAATTGCATTGAAGTTTTCAAACACAGCAAACCAAGAAATTAAAAGCGCGTGATACTCTTCACCGTTAGTTGCAATTCTCAAGTGGCAAAATATGCATGATTGGATTTCGATAGAAAGCAAACCAAATATTTTTCACATGAAATTTAACATTCTACAAATATAAAGTGAGCTTTTGAAAACCAGTGCATGCATTTATTAGTAATTAATGAAGTTAACATACTATGAAAAGCCCAGCTCCACCTCAATGCAATAAGATCCGTTCCCCACACCCCCACCCCTGCAAGAGTGGTTACAGCAAAAACAATGCAACAGGGAAATTTGTCAAATTCATGATATTTCCTACTGACTGCGGTGGACAGGGGGTGGAGGCACATTCCAAAAGCACAACCTCTGGAGAAAGAAAGAATCACTGACAGTGGCTTTTCACATCATTCCCAGCAAGCGTGAAAGCTGCTATCAGTTACAGTGGAGTAATGGTGAGCTATTGACAGTTTTGCTGTTGTTATTTCAATAAATACTCATTAAATCAGCTAAAGGAACAAAAGGAAGTGTGTAGTTGAAATTACTAAGAACCTTCATGAAAGTTGAGAGACAGCAGAACACCTGTTCAAACCTAAGTAATTACAATTGGTTCTACTAAAAAAAAATGCTTAGAAAGAATATATATGTCACTTGTGCCTTCACAGTTTAAACCACCAGTGAAATAGACTCAGTATGAATTTTTGCCCTTAGGCAGCAGGGCAGAAATGAAAAATGTCTTTTAAAAAATAATTTAAAAATTAGTGAACCAACAATAAATATTGTACTTTTTGACCAAAGGTTTTCATTTAATGTCCCTTACATTCAATATTGGCAGATCTCCTCTAAAATATCATGTGGAGATCTGATGAAGCAAGCCTAGTCATGTTACTAATATACATGCAATCTCGTAAGGAAATCAGTGAACGATCTATAAAGAACCTCGCTGCATATCTATATTGTCTTACCCTAGACCTGAGGGAACCTGTTCAGATGCAACCTTCAAATTTTGGACAGCACAAAATCAGGACTTACATGCAACATCTGATAAATTAGGTAAGAAAATAAACCACGGAACTCATTTTTCATGCTATACTTGTATCTACACTGTTCTACAGATGAACTGAAATCACCACTTAACCTATCTTACAAAACACCTAGAATATTTAATAGATTGTTTGGGATAGAACTTACTTTCTCTGTTACTATGACCTTGTCATCTTCCTGCGCTGTCTCATCTGAAGAATTCTATAATGTGAAGGGTCAGAAAACAGTGGTAAAAAAAAGAAGTACCTGTCCTGTAGGACAGGAAATTTTTTAAAAAAACTTTCTAATAAATCTTATTTATCTCATTTTTAACGAATTAACACATCAACATATATACTTGAACTAATAACACTAAACTTGATTAACTGAACAGATGTTCTATCACTCAAACAGGGCATACTGTACTAGTGAGAAAATGTCAAAAACCAGAACTACATCTGTCTCAAGACCACTCCAGTAAAATATCCAGATTTAGGTGCTTAGCAGCAAACTACCATTGTATGGAAATGCATCTGGGGAAACAAAACTGAAAAATCTTTTGCCAAATTCATATGCACGTTTGAAGATAATTTTGCATTGGTTCTTTGAGAGATTGTTTTAAATTGTCTTTACAGTTGAGAGTCTGTCCATACCAACTGTATAATATCAAATATTGATTGAGAGTGAGTGTTTAAAAATGTTAAACTGCTGAGGGTTTTTCATATGTTACAGCATCAGTGGAAACTGACAAATGGCTATAATGGACTTCTGTGAACTGAACTCATTCCCGATGCTGCATAGAGTTAGACATATCATGGAAGAATTACACCAACCACTTACAGACACGTGGAAGTAAATAATTACAGTGCACCAATAAGCATACTCTAAAATAAAAACCCAAAGTGTTCTGAGGAAGGGTCACCACACACGAAATGCTAACTCTGTTTTCTCCTCCGCCAATGCTGCCAAACCTGCTAAGCTTTTCCAGCAACTTTGTTTTTGTACTCTAAAATAAGTCAGCTGTTACCCTCATGCAGAGGGATCCTCATTGCTGCAGTAAAGTGAAGTCAGAAAATGTAGCAAAACAGAAGATAATACACCCCAAACGAACTCTTCCATTGTGCTTTATCAGTAACACTTTTTAAAAAAATTATCACTTTGGCTATTTACTATTTACTGAATGATCCCACTTATCTGGAATTATTGGGAAGTTTTTATGAAATACTGTCAGGAGTATTTACAGTTAATCATTTGCATAAAAATACATATGAAGGGTAGGTATATTTGGTACAGTGATGAATTAATGTGCACCAATTTCCACTTAAAATAATTTGTTAAAATTTGTCAAATTCCTCTAATGTGTACAAGATTAAATTTTACTTTGATATAAAATCTCAAAGACATAGCAAGGCAACTAAATACACTGAAAAGTAAATATCTTCAATCAATATGGTTTTATGCAAGTGCTAGAGATGGCCATTTGATGTGATTCTTTTTTGGCAGTCAAACAATACAGAGCTGCAGGAGAAGTTGAAGCAGTGGGCAAATGATGTGTGTCATTCAAGACCATAATTATCACTTGACTGATTAAGAAAAGAATCAACCACATTGCTGCTAGACAGGAGTCACTTTTCCATGAAACTATAGTTATACTTAGATTATGGGGCAGCTGTTAATTTTCTAGGGATGTGGAAGCCTAAGCTTACACTACCGACGATTGTTGAAGAACGCAGCTCACGACCACCCTCCCAAGGAAAACAAGGGAGGACCAGTAAATGCTAGCTCAGCCAGTAATGCTGATGTCCCACAAGTGAATGATTAAAAAAAACCTGAGTTGGTCCCTTAAAAATCAGAGCTGTACATCATGAAAACAGATCTTTCGGTCCAACTCATTCGTGCTGACCAGATAGCCCAAATTAATCTAGTCCCATATGCAAGCATCTGGCCCATATCCCTCTAAACCCTTCCTATTCATAGACCCACCCAGATGCCTTTTAAATGTTATAATTATACCAGACGCCACTGTTTCCTCTGGCAGCTTATTCCATACACTCAACCGTCCAGTGAAAAGGTTGCCCTTCAGGTCCCATTTAAAATCTTTCCCCTCTCACCTTAGACCTCTGCCTCTAGATTTAGACTCCTCTACTTTTGGAAAAGTACCTTGACAACTCTACAAGGTCACCCCTCAGCCTCTGACGCTCTAGGGACAATAGCCCCAGAAGATTCAGCCCCCTCCACATAGCTCAAACTCTCGAGCCCTGGCAACTAACTTGTAAATCTTTTCTAAACCCTTTCAAGGTTCACAACATCCTTCCAACGGTAGAAAGGCCAGAACTGAACAAAGTATTCCAAAAGTAGCCAATGTCCTGTAGTGTCACTTGGAGATAGCAAGAACTGCAAGTGTTGGAGTCAGAGTCAATACAGTGTGGAGCTTGAGGAACACAGGTCAGGCAGCATCAGAGGAGTAGGAAAGTTGACATTTCAGGTTTAGACCCTTCATCAGCCTTGATGAAGCGTGTAAACCCAAAACTTTGACTGTCCTACTCCTCGGATGCTGCCTGACCTGTGATCCTCAAGCTCCACACTGTATTGACAATGTCCTGTATAGCTGCAAAATGACCTGCCAATTTTTATACTCGATGCACTGACCAATAAAGGCAAGCACACCTTCACTATCCTGTCTACCTAGGACTCCACTTTCAAGGAACTATGAACTTGTATTCCAAGGTCTCTTTGCTCAGCAACATAATTGGACATTACTATTGAGTGCATAAGTCCTGTTCTGATTTGCCTTTCCAAAATGCAGCACTTCTCATTTATCAAAATTAACTTCCATCTACAGCTCCTCAGCCCACTGGCCCATTTGCTCAAGGTGCCGCTGTACTTTGAGATAACTTTCTTCGCTATCAATTACAGCTCCAGTTTTGGTGTCAATTTTGTAAAGTTATTAACCATAACTCTTATTGAAACGATTTGGATGTGAACGTAACGAAAAGCAGTGAACCCAGCACTGATATCTGTGGTACAGTGTTGGTCACATGGGAAAAATAATCCCTATTTTGTTGCCATTTCTGCTCAATTTCTCTGATTTCTCTAAATCATGATATGTTCAGATCTGAGATACTGCTCATTTCAGGGTTGAAATGTTCTATTTTTCCAAGTTACACAGTGCAGCAAGGTCCAAACTTTCCAGTTTCATCATAATAGATCTGAATCGAACCTGCAACTGAAAAAGAATAAGATGCTATAGACACCCAAAGGAAAGACCACAGGAGGTTGGCCGTGCACCAAGAGTTTATTAACTGAATATATGTGGAGTCAACTGCAGGTAGGGGAGCACAGGCAAAACTCAAAGTGAAAAGAGCAATACATCAAGGTTTGTCAATATTTTTCTCCTCCCAAGTCTGCCAAATTTGATGGAATAGGCTATTTACTTTTAAATAAATTTGCTGGTTGAGGTGAACCGGAACATGCTCCTAAATGGAACACTTCACTTAACAGATCATCACCACCTTTTGAAGGTGTAAAGTAATAGTAAAGTAATATAAACAAAACTAAAAAGGAAGATAACACACAAAGTTGCACAGCTTTCTAATAAGGCTCGTGGTCAACTTACTTAGATAGGAAGTAGGCTTTCTAGATGGATGTTAACAGGACTCAAACTAGAAAACCTAATGCATGATTAGGCTGAAATCTAAGATTGCAGAAAGAAGTTTAATATGTCACACAAGATTAAAAACAGACAGATTGGAACTATACAAAGCCATTTGTTGAAATCTGTTTTGGATTGAAACAGTTTCATCAATCAATGTAAGAAAGTGATCAACAGACTTCTACAAGTTTAAATTTAGCACAGTTGAAAAGGCAGTTTCTGATGTTAAATTCGAATTAAGCAACTTTAGAAATGCAGAAAGTTAACAGTTATTAAAGGTGTCTAATGAGAAAACAAAGCACCAACTTGAAAAAGCAAACTGAAAACAAAACTCTGTCACTGTGCTAAAACCCACTGTGGCAGTGGACCCATTTGCAGATAACAGATCACACACAAAATGGTCAAATTATTCATTTAAAACAGAATGTTATTGTATCCTGTTTTTAAAAAAGATACCACTTTGTCATTCCCTACAACACCCGAATTCAGAAATGGTGTGATGATCTTTGACCCAGAAGCAGCTTCAGTTATGTAATGTATAATTACATTAAAATATTTGGAGAATCTGCAATTGTTTTTAAAAATGCTTGAAAGGGACCTTTTGGGAATTTGGATCAGTTGTAAAGGAATTATTTGTAATTGTTTTGGAGAGGAAATATTAATCCATATAAACTGGTGACTCTAACCTGGGAAGAACACCAACAGGAAGCAAGTTAAGCTACACAAGCTATGCAGCAGGCAAACACAGAAAAGAAAGCACTAAAAGGCATTAAAAAGAGGAATGTATGAGAAGAATAGCCAGATAATCTACGAATAGGTAAAATTTCTGTCAAGAGTGAGAAGAAAATGTAGAATACAAAAAGCTCGAGATGAATGAGCAAACCAAGAAAAGACTGAATCTAAACACACCAATGCCTTGCATATCAGAAGCAAGACATCATTCCTTACATGTGCAGTTTTTCTTGTAATGTACATCAGAAAAGCTGGGCATGGTCAATCAATTAATCTTTTCTTCTATGAAGCAAAAGGTCCTGCCAAACAAGTCGGATGAAATGACAGAAAAATAGATGGTTGACCTGCCTGAATTTATAACTGTGGAGCTATGATTCATATCACTGTAGTAACAAGGAGAGGCAGAGTAAGTGGTAGACGTCGGCATAATCAAAACAGTCAAAAGATATTCGGACAGGCACATGAATTGGAAAGGTTTAGAGGAATATGGGCCGAATGCAGTCAAGTGGAACTAGTTCAGTTTAGGATACTTCGTTAGCCTGGACCAAAGGGTCTGTTTCTGTGCTGTCAGACTCTCTGGCATTCTGATGAAGTCAGGAGTGTGGAAGATCTCAGTTTGCGCTAGAAGTCTAAGTTATGAACAGGGTACTGTTTAAAAGAAACCCTGTCAGTCAATCACAACATCAAGGTCGATATGACCCCAGTAAGAGGGTGCATGACCATGCATTTTGTTGGTTTTAACCATACCCAGTGACCTTGGATGGCACGTGATTGTTACTGAATGGGACTGAGAAATCCTAAGTCCTGGAAGCACAGTTGAAAAGACAAAAATCGCACGTGGTGTCACATTTGTGTGGCAAGTAATGGGAAGACTTGAGAGACAGTCATTGCCACTCACAACATTCTCATGTATAACTGATAGTTTATGTAGATTGAAATTTACCTGTTTAATTTACATAAATTCTGATTTGTGTTTTGAAATAAGCTACAAAATAAAAATGAAATGTTCTAATTTCTTCACATGGGGCAGTTCAACAAATTTAGTTACCTTGGTTTATGGTTTCCCCATTGGAATATAGTACTGATGTTGTTTGCTCATATACCATACTCTCCAATAGCTTTACAAACTGGTCTTAAAACTCATTTCTCAAAATGTAATCACATTTCAGAAGAAAATAGGTGGCACAGCACTGAAAAAGGTGTCTAACATGGCAAACATGAAGTGAAACATAATCATTAGACATGTGTTTCTGGAACATTAAAACTGTCTTGAAATTTATCATTTAGAGACAAGCACAAACACACAGAACTCCAGGTGTAGGGAGCGGGAGCTTGTTACGTGAAGTTCACAAATCAACATGAAAGACTAGAAGTGCTGATTCATCTCTGTGCAGTTTTGGATTATTCCTGATATGTAAAGCATATACAATAATGAGGAAGTGGTTCTCAGACCTCAAAAAAAAACAAACTAGTATGAACTCCAGAGTCAGACCCGCCAAACCTTAACTCTATGTAAAAATATCCTGGTAGTAAAAAGGTCAATCAAGTCAGAGCAATAGCTTTTAAACTATTTGCCACGCCAGTTTTCCTTTTCTTAGGCAACAAAATACAGCAGAATTCAAAAAGCTTATCAGACCAAAAGTTGTACTTGAGAAATATTTTTACCTTCCATTAAATGTCTGGTGTAGTGTCCATAAAACATAGGAGTGGAAGTAAGGCCATTCGGCCCATCAAGTCCACTCCGCCATTTAAATCATGGCTGATGGGCATTTCAACACCACTTCCCTGCACTCTCCCCGTAGCCCTCGATTCCTTCTGAGATCAAGAATTTGTTGATCTCTGCCTTGAAGACATCTAACGATCCAGCCTCCATTGCACTCTGCGGCAATGAATTCCACAAGCCCACCACTCTCTGGCTGAAGAAATGTCGTCTCATTTCCGTTTTAAATTTACCCCCTCTAATTTTAAGGCTGTGCCCACGGGTCTCCCCACCTAATGGGAACAACTTCCTAGCGTCCACCCCTTCTAAACCATACATTATCTTGTATGTTTCTATTAGATCTCCGCTCAACCTTTTAAACTCTAATGAGTACAATCACAGGATCCTTAGCCATTCATCATACGTTAAACCTACCATTCCAGGGATCATCCGTGTGAATCTCCGCTGGACACGCTCCAGGGCTAGTATGTCCTTCCTGAGGTGTGGGGCCCAAAATTGGACACAGTATTCTAAATGGGGCCTAAATAGAGCTTTATAAAGCCTCAGAAGCGCATGGCTGCTTTTATATTCCAACCCTCGAGATAAACGACAACATTACGTTCTCTTTCTTAATTACGGACTCTACCTGCAAGTTAACCTTTAGAGAATCCCGGACCAACACTCCCAGATCCCTTTGCACTTCTGATTTGCGAATTTTCTCACGGTTTGGAAAATAGTCCATGCCTGTATTCCCTTTTCCAAAGTGCAAAATTTCACATTTACTCACATTGAATTTCATCAGCCATTTCCTGGATCTGGACCACTCTCCTGAACTGTCTAAATCTTTCTGCAGCTTCCCCACCTCCTGAGTACTACGTGCCTGTCCACCTATCTTCGTATCATTGGCAAACTTCGCCAGAATGACCCCAGTCCCTTCATCCAGGTCATTAATATATAAGGTGAACAGCTGTGGCCCCAACACTGAACCCTGCGGGACACCACTCGTCACCGGTTGCCATTCTGAAAGAGAGCCTTTTATCTCAACTCTCTGCCTTCTGTCAGTTATAAGTTATGCTACTGAATTATATTAAAGAAGATGGTCCCAGCTTTGTTCTTTGGCATGTGTTCATACGTAGCTTGGGCTGCAAAAAGGAAGGAAATCCAAAGAAACCCAACATGGAAACAAAAATTGAGATTGTGATACTTGAAGCAGAACAGATCAATAGGCTTCAGTCTCCAAATCAACTAATATGAACAGCTATTTGAATCAAAAGGAGAGGATGAGTTGAGGTAAGACAGCCAGGGACCAAATTTATGTTGTTGCTTTAATAAACTGGATAAAATGGCTTCCTCTTCTCATTTTAAATCAAGGCCAACGCCAATAACAATTCATTGTCACAATAACTATTTCAAACTTTGTGCTTCTTTATTCATTGAGGCATTTGATAGGAAACAGTTCAGTTCTACTATGATAGAAACAGTATCAACTGAACCACTTGCAATTCACGCGTATATAGCTTTAACTCGTAGCTCACAAATGAGATCATACTTACAAAGTAACATGCCCCGACAGCAAAACATCCATATGTGGTTCTGCAGGTTTTAAGGGGACAGAGCAGAAGTTTTTCCAAACAGGAATAGACATTCGGTACCAGATTAAATTATCATTCTATGGCATTTGTGAACAAAACAATTTTCAATTCCTCCTGAGTAACAAGGCAATCACATGGTTGAGGTTTTTGGTTCAGACGTCAGTTCAAAAGGTGCTCCAAAAGAGTTTCATGCAAGCTTGGAATGAAAACAATATTTCCACACCTTTAAAACTGACTCACTGGCACTGTTACCTGGGGCAATAGAGTTGTAAAAAAAAAAATCACGAAATAATCACTGACATAAAGCTTCCTTTGTCAATTCTATGTCATGCAATAACCATGCTCTTGAACTGTTCTAGGAGATGACATCACCAACCCAAGGAAACCTAAACACTTAAATAGAAAGCGGGGCGTAACACCAGTGCTTCACCGGAGACTCACTGACGATGTTACCTAGAATGGTGACAAAACGTCTGAAAATGAATCTTCTCGCTCAGCGAGCAAACACATCCAGAACCTCAACCTGAGCTACAAATCTTCTCAAAGCTCGCTAATATCGGATATGGAAGCAATCCACGTAGGATGCAGAAGTCTGAATGTCAAGTAAAGGTAACAAATTGCATAATACAACTATCAGGCAAGGACCATCTCCAATGAGATGATACAACCCCTCGGCATTCTATGGCATTACTATCACTGAATCGCCTACTAACCACATCCAGGAATTGCCACTAACCTGAAACTAGATCAGCCATATAAATACAAGGAGTTAGGAATTCTGGAATGAGTAACTCCTTTCTCTCTCTCCAGTGCCTCTCCTTCATCTATATGACACAAGTCAAGAGTGAAAATGGAATGCTCCTCACTTGCTTGGATGAGTGGTAGCTTGCCCAAGCAGTCTGCACTACTGTATTAGTGTTTGCATCTCGATAGGTTCGAATAAACATGGGTGGCATGGTGTCTCAGCGGTTAGCACTGCTGCCTCACAGCATCAGGGAGCCAGGTTCAATTCCACCCTGGGATAACTGTGCGAACTCCATATAGACATCCTCCCTGCATCTGCATGGGTTACCTCCCACAGTCCAAAAGATGTGCAGGCCAGGCTACATAACCATTCATCTCCGGGGATGTGTAGGAATTGGCTATGGGACATGCGGCGGTGTGTGCGCGCGTGCGTGTTTCAACACTATCCATGACAAAGCAACTCACGTGTTCAGCAGAGATAATGGGAACTGCAGATGCCGGAGAATCCAAGATAATAAAGTGTGAAGCTGGATGAACACAGCAGGCCAAGCAGCATCTCAGGAGCACAAAAGCTGACGTTTTGGGCCCAGCCCCTTCATCAGAGAGGGGGACAGGGTGAGGGTTCTGGAATAAATAGGGAGAGGGGGAGGCGGACCGAAGATGGAGAGAAAACTAGATAGGTGGAGACGAGAGTATAGGTGGGGAGGTAGGGAGGGGATAGGTCAGTCCAGGGAAGACGGACAGGTCAAGGAGGTGGGATGAGGTTAGTAGGTAGGAAATGGAGGTGCGGCTTGGGGTGGGAGGAAGGGATGGGTGAGAGGAAGAACAGGTTAGGGAGGCAGAGACAGGCTAGGCTGGTTTTGGGATGCAGTGGGGGGAGGGCAAGAGCTGGGCTGGTTGTGTGATGCAGTGGGGGGAGGGGACGAACTGGGCTGGTTTTGGGATGCGGTGGGGGAAGGGGAGATTTTAAAGCTGGTGAAGTCCACATTGATAGCATTGGGCTTCAGTGTTCCCAGGCGGAATATGAGTTGCTGTTCCTGCAACCTTTGGGTGGCATCATGGTGGCACTGCAGGAGGCCCATGATGGACATGTCATCTAAAGAATGGGAGGGGGAGTTGAAATGGTTTGCGACTGGGAGGTGCAGTTGTTTATTGCGAACCGAGCGGAGGTGTTCTGCAAAGTGGTCCCCACCTATGCTCTCCTCTCCACCTATCTTCTTTTCTCTCCATCTTCGGTCCGCCTCCCCCTCTCTCCCTATTTATTCCAGAACCCTCACCCCGTCCCCATCTCTGATGAAGGGTCTGGGCCCAAAACGTCAGCTTTTGTGCCCCTGAGATGCTGCTTGGCCTGCTGTGTTCATCCAGCTTCACATTTTATCACTTGTTTAGCACTCCATCTCTCAAGAATCAACGCTAACGCACAGTGACAGTCAGATGTACTACGTAGAAGATGCACTACAGTAACTCAAAAAGGTTACTTTGGCAGCTCATGCCAAACCTGCAACCTCTACCACCTAGAAGGACAGAAGTAGCAAATGCATTGGAGCACCATCACCTGCAAGCTTCCTCTGGAGCCACAAACCACCTGCCTTGAAGCTATTTTGCCTAACTGTTTCGCTATCCCTTAAATCACAGATTATTCAGTGGGTTAAAGCAATAAATCATACAGATCAGAAATATGTCGACTTGAAGCCAGAGTTAAACATTCTCAAACATTAAAATAGGATTCTAAATTTAGTAGTTCTAGGTTAAAAGACACAAAAAGCCATGGTTTCCGCATTAGTCACTTCTAACATGCTTGCTGAAAACTAGACAGACTGGCTGAGGGTAATATTGCTCAACTCCAATACCCTTCACATCTAAAGTTCTGCTGGAGATACAAGAGTTCAATTGCCCAATTATCAACAAGAAACCTTCACAGGTGGAGCTAGGTCACAGCCTTTAAAATTGCAAAACAGAAATATAACAGAGAAAGCAAAATTTCAGCTATAGGGAACCATATAAATTAACTGCATAAATATCCTTGTCTCCCTAAGTTATGGTGAACAGGAACAAACTGGTGTTGTCCACCTAAAAAGCTGTAATATTTATCTTGATCTGGCCACAACATGGCATCATAAATGTCAAGTTAATTTGACAGCAATCTGAAGTCCGAACACTATGTCTACCAGCCACTCTCCCTGCAGGATAAGTATCAATTTTAGTGAAATATGGTCTTGAACAATGAATACTGAACTTCTGGTAATCATTTGTGAAAAAAACTGTTAAACTAGAAATGAAAACCAAAATTATCAAGACTGCTGCAGCCTCTTACCTTCAGCATAGTCTAATGACACCTTACTTCTCTACAAATTACCATAATGCCAAAAAAGTTTGGTTTCCTATTCTGTACCAGTTATTTATTTTACAAGTCGACCTCACACTCAAACAATACTGTCAACGTCTAGGTTTGTCTATTAGCAGACCTTTCCATCATCTCAGTTTCTTAATTATTATAATGACTTAACAGCATGCATTTTTAATGACTGGTCTCATCTGAAGCATTAGCGACAATAGAAATCTGTTGAATGTTTAAGTGTCAATATCAATCCACTTCTTATGGGGATGGCTGAAATTGTAAATTGACACTGCTACTCACACACAAGTTAATGTTTACATTTATTCAGAAAGCATTGACAAATCACTAGGAAAACTGCTGTACTGTGACAGAACATCCTGAAGGCAACCAAACTTTATTCCTTGTACTAAAATGTTCCAAAATAAGCAGAGGCTTATGAATCTAAAAGTCATTCTTTATGTGCCATGCCAAAGAGCAGAGGCACATCTGTTAATGCATCGGTTGTGGATGATTGAAGAAGTGGTTTAGTAATTTAGGCCTTGGTTTCTACATATCTGTAGCATCTGCATCCAAATGAGAAATAAAAACTGAACAAAAAAACTGCATGAAGATCACTGAAGGATGTGCTAAAGATGTTGACAAACTGATAATTTAATCTTCAGTAGGTATTGCAGAATTTTAAAACAAAAACAGATATTGCTGGAGAATTTTTTTATTTCAAACAGCCACTACTCAGTGCCTTATAACTGCAGAATTTTAAACTTGATGCAAATGAAATAAATAGCCATAGCAAGCAGTATGGGCAGTTAATAGAAAGATATTTTCTTTCCAAGGCAAAGAAGAATGACAAAAACAAACTTTGACAAAAAGCTTCTTAAAAGGAACAGGCATTAGCCCTTGGATTAAAAACCTTATCACATTTCACAAGAAAGCCTCAAACTTGTGAAAAAATTGCAGCAAAACTGCTGCCGGTGTGCAAAAATACTAAATACAATTGATTTACATATTATGTTTCAATATTATTCTGTGAATATATCTTCTCATACTTGTACTACTTTTAAAGAAGCTTCCTGAGGGGTTTCATCTGTAGCTAGTAATGTTAAAGGATTATTTATTAAGGGATTTAATTAGGCTGAATTATTCCAAATACAAAAATGAATAGCTCATAGCATTTACAATTGTATTATTTGTGTTTTAAAGCTTTTTTAAAATATTTGCAAGTCATCCAAGACAACCATTAGTTAGAGTTAAGGTAAGGACCTAGCAACACCTAACACTGGGTCTTGCATATGTATAATATCAAAAAACTCATGACTGATTGGCCAAAAGCTGAATATCGACAAATCACCAATTATCTTGAGAGAAATACAAGGTGACACAACAATACCAAGAAAGTAAATTTAAAAAATCTAACATGTAAAGAAAAGTTGTAACTACCTTTTTGAAGATTCTTCCACTTGGCTGAATCTCGTCTTCCTCACTAAGAATTTCACGTGTTCCCAAGCAGTTCCTGTGTCTGAAGGCCTCAGTGGCATACTGAAAAATTTTATCTAGGGTGTCAGCACCAGCATACAGGCTTGCTAGTAGACGATCTAAACTTTCCACACATCGGTATGGGCCAGCAGGATGGTTACTAATTGATTTTGCTCTTATATTGGGCCTACGCCGTGAACCCCCAAAGAGCTGTAATGGGAGAATAAATAAGAGATTGCACACGACAATCATACATTGCAAAAACAATGAAAATATAGGGTTAACACCCTTCTTCAATTTCATTTTGCTTGGAGGCTTGAGGCTTGCAATCAGGGGTCCAGACTGTCTGTAAGCCTACGAGGCTAATGGGCTAATACCACTCCAGTTTTGTACCTGAGGGTGGAAAATGGAAGAGGTTAATGTTCTTCACAAAATTACCAGTCAACTGTATCAACTTAAAATCTTACATAAGCCTACATTTTCATGTTCTCATACCAACTGTTTCATATTCATACAGCATTTTTAATTTTTGAAATATTTTTCAAAGTGGTTCACAAATCCATTAATCACAAGAACTGACAGAGGCCACAAAAAGCTTAACTAAGAAAAAGGTTTTAGAGAAGTTGTAAAAAGGACACAAGAAAAATGTGTGAATCAGATGTTTAGGAAGAGCAATCTGAAAGATACTGAACAGGTCGATGAAGATCCAGTCACCGACAAGTCGGCAGGGGGCACGGAATGACAGAAAAAAGGAGGAGATGGCACTTCTGGACGAACAAGAGGGAAATGCTATAAAAGGAGGTTGTGGGATACATGTGAAACTTCAATTTGACTCAGTATCCATACAGAACATTTCTGGGTGTGCCCCAGATTTGTGTCACTCCTTTCATGAACGGGTATGCGTTTTTTCATGGCTTTAACATATGGAAGTGAATATTAAACTGGAGGGTACTGGTATAGGTCAATTAATCTGTTCAAAATATCCTATAAAAGATATCAGGAACAGTTTCGGGTTCACATTTAAAGGAAAGTGGCAAGTCACATAGCAGTGTTTCCCAATTGTAAAGTTTGAAGATGACAAAGCAAACACTATTTCAATAGCAGAGATAATGGGAACTGCAGATGCTGGAGAAGCCAAGACAACAAAATGTGAGGCTGGATGAACACAGCAGGCCAAGCAGCATCTCAGGAGCACAAAAGCTGACGTTTCGGGCCTAGACCCTTCATCAGAGAGGGGGATGGGGGGAGGGAACTGGAATAAATAGGGAGAGAGGGGGAGGCGGACCGAAGATGGAGAGTAAAGTTGTGAGCCTGTGGAATTCACTGTGAAATACAACAAAGTGGTTTTTCCCTACAACACCATTTCCCATCTATACTGATTTCCTTCAGCTCTCTCTCGCTCTCTCTCTGAACCCTGTGTTCCCCAACAATTCTGGTATTTTATTTGGGTCCTCCTTTGTGAGCACAGAACCCAAGTATGTACGTGCTTTCAACTGCCAGCTGAATTCTGAGACCACTTTATGGCCAATAAAGTACTTCTGAAGTGTAGTCAGTGTAGGAAAAAGGTGACCCAATTTGCGCATAGCAATTTTGCTTGAACAGCAATATATGAATGATAAGAACTATTTTCTAAGGTGTTGATTGAGGGGCGAATATTTGCCAGACACTGGGGAAAAATCCATTCCTCTTGACAGGGATTTCTGCTAAAGGAGGTATTTGGGAGACTAGATTCAACATGGTCAGTCAAGAGAGAATGGATTATGGCACCACCAAGGAACTAAATTTTATATTTTTCCAAAGTGGTAATGCACATGCATGTTCCACTAAACAACTACAAATCTAGAGCATTGGTTATAGATGTAGGATTTTGCTGCCTTCTTTGCAGATGTAGAAACTGTAGTCAGCTATTCAGATACGTCAAGGCAAATTCATCCCTCCACTCCACTTACTTGCTTATGCACCATAATTGTTGACACTCATATTTAACAAGTATCTAGAGTTTTGGGGAATTTAAATTGTCCTAGATTTGAGTCACTCACCCAGAAATATTACATATGGATACTAGCACCATTTGCACTGCTGGGCACGCACTTGATGGTCTTGCTCTCATTTCTTCCGATTTCCCCTAGCCGAAGGAAAAATATTTCTACGTATACCTTGTCAACCTCTATTACTATTTTTACCCAACTTAATTAGATCATGTCTTAATCTCACAAATTCAAGGAAATACCAGCCACTTTAATACAAATGTCCATCAATTTAACCATTCTGACCCATGTTGTACTTTCCCTAAAGCAAATAAAACTTTCCAGCAAGTTGGTACCTGAAACTGAACTTTGTCTGACCGAAGTTTTGTACCATTAAACCATCCTTTTTTCACCTTTTGAGTACAGATTCTCAAGTTTTAAGACCTTAATTCCATTAGCCTTGTTTCCTTATTTTCCTACCGGTGCATTAGACATTGGTGATTAGATGGCAGGGGATGTTGGTTGTGGGAAGGTTGGCTTAAGGACAGGAGATTGCCTGACGGCTTCTCTACCACTGTAATACGGAGGACTGATGGAAAAGCAGTGTGTGCCTTCTAACGCTGCTCACTGTTTGATATCTCAACTAATTCCTGACATGATTACCTCCAGTTCTGTGTGCTTTTTATTTTTAAACAAAGATCCTCAAAGATCTTTTGAGATCCAAAGAACAACATCCAAATACATGTTTCATCCATCACACTTGTGAATTCCTCAAAAGACATGACTTATTCTTCACAAGTCTATAAAAATAACTGACCAAGTGCTCAGTAATTTTGTCTCTGATGTGGATATTAGAAACTTCCCATTGAGAGGTCTGAGCTTTCTTCACCACTCCCCTTCCCCCAAATGACAAAGCAAATTTCCCAAGTCAAATACACAATTCTTGAATCCTAGGCTCTTTAGAAAATTACAAAACAATGAACTCTCTGCAACCACTTCTTTTAATATTGTGGATGGAACGCATCAGGTTCTGGAGATCCATTTACTCAAGTTTGGATTAATTGTTCTAAAAAGGTATCCTGAAGTTTTTCCCCTTGACTCACTTTTGGACTGCCTTCCATCGCTGGTATTTTATACATGTCCTACATTAATGTTAAGGGGGCTATATAAAAGCAATTTATCTTTGTTGAAAATGCATACACAGACCTCATTTAGTGAATTTTTGCTAATTTTTTATTTATATATAGTCTTGCCTGCATCTGTGCTTGTTTGATTGACTATGTCATGCTCCATGACTTTTCTCTTCACATACTTCACAAAACTTTAGTTGAAAGTTTGACATTCCTTAATTTATTCTCCATACTCTTTTGTTTATCTCCCACTATCATACCTGCTTTGTACCAATTTTCAAACTTTTTAAAAAATAGTTCCTTGAGTCCTTACATTTTCAATTCTTCTTGCAACTGTCAGTCTTTCATCTTGACGCTATCTGAAGCCATTCGTTTACTTATAGTTACTTATTGTACATAAGTACAAGTAAGAACTTTTTCATTTTTAAAAAAAAGGAATTTGCTGCTTTTGTTCCATACCAAATAATTAATTGAATATTTTGCACTGTCCATAGGACTATAAATTAATTCAGCCAGTTTCCAAACAATTAATATCTCCTCTTTCAATTTGCACAATTTAAACTTTTGTGCAGTTCTCTGTCCTCCCTCTCAAAACCTCTCTCGTTGTGGTCACAATGAGCAATCTTGTTTGTCGTTCACCATTAAAATAAAGCTCTTTTCTCAAACACTACAAGCATTCCCTTGACTTCTTGGAGGATGCTACAAACAGAATTTTCTTTCATTGAAATGTGATCACTCAAATCAGTCTTGAAGAAATTACAGACTAAACTAATAAGGAATAAAGGGTCAATATATCTAACAAAGCACTTGTGAAATGTGCAGTGTTAAACATGATGGAAATGTCACGTGGGGTGTTATAGAATTCAGTGCTTATTTCTACATCAGACATGCTTCATTCGGGATCACTGCTGCCACTGAGATCATGGGTTCCAGATCCAATTCCACTCCACAGCACACGTACAAAAATCAGGGTCGACACTTCTCTGCAGTACTAAGTGACGGCTGTACTTTTGGAGGGGCCATCTTTCACATGTGACATTAAACCAATGCCCAAATATGCAGTCAAGAAAAGATCATATGACACTATCTTGACTAAAAGCATAGTTACCCCAAGTGTCCTAGCCAATATTACTCTCTCAATCAACCACAAACAAACAAACTTGGGTCATTATCATATTGATATTGGTGGAAAATCTGTCACTTGTCACTTTGGCCATGTCAAGAAGTACTGAATTGGCTGTAAAGCACTGAAACTGGTGATGTTTTATCTTTTTTAATAACCCACATGTCAAAGCTAGTTAAGACATTCATGAACAACACTAAAGTAGGAAACTGGAGTACTGTACTAGATAATGACATCAACATTTTGTGGGAGGAATTATACCAAGCACGTAAAGGAGATAAATAGCAAACTAACTCCAATACTAACCATGACTATTATTACTTAACTGTAGAAAAATAAGCAACATGGAATGACAATGATGGGGAAAAAAAAAGTTGCTGGGACAAACTGTAAAACAAACATTCACATACCGACAGACATGTATTTCTTACTTGTACGACTTCCTAGGTAACGTGAAAAAACAACTTAGCCTGTAGCCAGAACAGTGAAGTTTACGTCAATAAGATTACACCTTATTTTGCTGTAATCAAACCACACCCCAAGGACTATGTGCTGATTGCCACAATTTAGAGGGAACATATAGTATAGGCATACCAAAAAGACAATGATCACAAATGCAGGAAGAATGTACAATGGGGACGTGTGTGTTCAAGGAAACTCATCAAGGCACATAAAGTAGTAATAGACAAGTTGAACCTGAATATTATGGCAGACTAACAAGTGATTAAAACATAAATTTTAAATAAACATTCTTAGAAAGGCTAGAAAAGTTAAATCAGGTATCTGCTGTCAACAGGATATTGACAGGTGATGAGTTGAAAGAATTCTTTGAGCAATAATTTCTATAATGATTTGAAATAACCTTCCAGTTACAACAGCAGAGTTAAGGACACAGAAGGCCCTCAAAACACAGATGAATACTAGGCTCACCACATTACATTCCAAATTATCAAGCTTTAACAGGCCCACTTTTTCTTTTGTTCTACCCACAAAACTTTCATTTCAGCCAGTGATGTTGATAAGAAAATGTTTCATTCCTTCATACAATTTAAACGTAATTTACTAACCGAATCTCTCCCCCATGAATGCAAATTGAAAATTATTTCTGGTTTAATTAAAAGTACACAGTTATTGACTTGAAGGAGGTATAAATAACACCCAAGTTTAATCAGAAAGGTTGCCCATAATGAAAGCAGTGAAATAGTAAAGGGATAGCTAAAATAGATAGCAGAACAAATGGAAAAAACCTGCGCCTCAAGTGATTTAAGAACATAAGACATAGGAGTGAAAGTAAGGCCATTCGGCCCATCGAGTCTACTCTGCCATTTAAATCATGGCTGATGGGCATTTCAACTCCACTTCCCTGCACTCTCCCCGTAGCCCTTGATTCCTTGTGAGATCAAGAATTTATCGATCTCTGCCTTCAAGGCTTCTAACGTCCCGGCCTCCACTGCACTCCATGGCAATGAATTCCACAAGCTTACCACTCTGGCTGAAGAAATAAGATTTCTCAACAGGGTTTATTGATTGTCATGCCAACACCTTTGCCACAGTTGGGAAAATTCAACTTCAGCAGCTAACAACATTTAGAAAACAAGTACAGATTATATTCATCGACATTTCTTCAGCCAGAGTGTGTTGGGCTTGTGGAATTCATTGCCGCAGAGTGCAGTGGAGGCCGGGACGTTGGATGCCTTCAAGGCAGAGATCGACAAATTCTTGATCTCAGAAGGAATCAAGGGCTACGGGGAGAGTGCAGGGAAGTGGTGTTGAAATGCCCAGCCATGATTTAAATGGCGGAGTGGTCTTAATGGGCCGAATGGCCTTACTTCCACTCCTATGTCTTATGGTCTTATGAAATGCGTCAGGTGCTGGAGTTCTCTTTACAACTATGACTTAACACACTAATGCCAAATATTTAGTTTGCTATTTGACTGCAAACACAATTTGAATATTCAACTTCTTGAGCCAAGTAATTTGTCATTGCTCACTAAATGCCAGTTTAGAAAAAAATTGCTTAACATTCCTGACAAAAAAAAAACTGGAGACCAATGGGGCTGGCAACTATTTGAAGTCAGACACCAGTATAACATTTTCCCCAACATTTCTTGCATTGTAATCAGCTCTGATTAGGGTCAACACTGTTTCACGATAAAGGCAATTGCAAACACAAACATTCGTAGTACATTTTTCCACTATTGATAAATGCCAGCTGGTTCTCAAATCATAATACCATTTTTAAGAGTTTTCTTATGCAGCATAATTGAAAACAAGACAGAGGATTAAGCACAAAGAAATTAAACTAAGTCACAGCAACAGTGGAACACTTAGCTTATCCAGCATTAAAAATTTAACAAAAATGTCATGAATTGACTGAAAAGCAAATTAACAAATTTCATCCCAGGTATCTGGATTGATCATTTTTGATGCCTTTAAACCACAAAATTCATTAATTAATCATTTTAAAAATGTGTTATTGAACAAATGAAAGTCATCTCCTGAGGATATTCCAAAACACTCCGCAGCCAATTAAGTACTTTTGTAAGTGCTTTCAACTGTTACACTGTCGGGAAGCGCAGAAGCATGTTTGCACACAGCAAGATTCCATGAATAGTGGGGTATAATGGGAACTGCAGATGCTGGAGAATCCACGATAATGAAGTGTAAAGCTGGATGAACACAGCAGGCCAAGCAGCATCTGAGGAGCACAAAAGCTGACATTTCAGGCCTAGACCCTGATGAATGGTCAGCTTTTATGCTCCTGAGATGCTGCTTGACCTGCTGTGTTCATCCAGCTTCACACTTTATTATCTTCCACGAATAGTAGTGAGTTAAATAACTAGTTTTGGTTTTACACAAGAGTAGGAGTTTGGTTGAGAAATAGATGCTGGCAGTAACACTGATAGAAAAAGGCAAAGAAGTTCTAAGTACTGTAGTACAACAGGATTTCTACTCATTGTAGATGACAGAATGAAATGGCAAAGGGATATTGATCGACTGCACGAATGGGTAAAAATGTGACAGATGAAATTCAATATAAGCAAGTGTGAGGTTATCCCATTTTGGACCAAAAAAATAGATAGATCAAGGGGCTTTCAAATTTTTTTTTCACTAAATCATGGAATGTACGTATTACTGTCCAGGCTGCATTTATTGCCAAGCTCTAGTTGCCCAGTGGGCAACTACAAGTTAACTAGACTACTGTGGATCTGAAGTCACATGTAGGCCAGACCAGGTAAGGGTGGCAACTTCCTCCCTTAAAGTTAAATTCCGTGGGTGTCCAAAGAAACTTGGGGGTTCAAGTGCCTAGATCTATAAATGTCACAAACAGATGCAAAACAAGAAGTGTAAAATGCTAGTGGAATGCTGGCCTTTGTATCGAGAAGACTGGAGTAGAAGGATGCAGAAGTCATGCTGCAATAATTCAAACCGTGATTAGACTCCACATGGAGTACTGAGAGAAGACCCAAGCAGCACACCTTAGGGAGGATGTAGTAGCCTTGGAGGGAGTACAATATAAGTTCACAAGAAGAATACCTGGACTCCAGCAATTAAGTTTTGAGGACAGATTATACAAATTTGGCTATTTTCTCCAGAATTTGGAAGGTTAAGGGAGCATCTGATCAAAGGCTTCAGAACAAGAAAAGACAGTGTCCATATGTCGCAAGTGTACCCACCTCTACCATTTCCTCTGGCAGCTTGTTCCATATACACACCACCCTCTGTGTGAAAAGGTTGCCAGTCAGGTCCCTTTTAAATTTTTCCCTCTCTCACCTTAGACATATGCCCTCTAGTTTTGGACTCCCCTACCCTGGGAAAATGACTTTGGCTATTCACTTTATCTGTGCCCCTCATGATTTTAAACACCTCTACAAGGTCACCCCCTTCAGCCTCCTAGATTCCAGGGAAACAATTCCTAGCCTATTCAGCTTTTCCTTAAAACTCAAACCCTCTGGGCTCAGTAACAGCCTCGTACATCTTTTTCACAATCTTTCCAGTTTAACAATATCCTTCCTATTGCAGCGTGATCAGAATTGTATGCAGTACTCCAAACGTGGCCTTACCAATGTCTTGTTACAGCTGTAACATGACATCTCAACTCCTGTTCTTAATGCTCTGATCAATGAAGCAAGCATTTGGCAAGCTTGCCTTCAATACTGTCTACCGGTGATGCCATTTTCAAGGAACTACATGCCTGTACCCCTAGGTCTCTGTTCGACCACACTCCTAAGGGGCCTAACATGAACTGTTCATGTCCTGCCTTGGTTTGTCTTACCAAAATGGGACATTTTTTGTACTTACCTGAACTAAACTGCACGTGACATTCTTCAGCCCACTGTACCAGTTATTCAGGATCCCATTGTACTCTTAGATAACAGTCGTCTGTCTGTTATAACACTAATTTTGATGTCATCCACAAATTTACTAACCATGCCTCTTTTACTCTCATCCATAATATTTATAGAGATGACAAACAGTGGACCCAGCACAAATCCTGTCACACACTGATCACGGGCCTCCAGTCCGAACAGCAATCCTCTACCACCACTCTGTCTCCTACTGTCAAGCCAATTTTATATCCTATTGGCCAGATCTCCCTGAATTCCATGTGATCAAACCTAACTAACCAGTCTACCATGTGGAACCCTGTCGAAGGACTTACGAAGTCCATGTAGACAATGTCTACTTCTCTGCCTTTATATTCTTAGGCACCTTTTCCAAAACAAAATCAAATTTATGAGGCATGATTTCCCATGCACAAAACCAAGCTGACTTTCCCAAGGCATGTAGATTCTATATCTTAGAATCTTCTCCTGCTGGTTATCCACCACTGATGTTAGGCTCATCAGCTGTTCCCTGTTGTTTTGGTCTGTTGTTCCCTGGCTTTTCCTTGCAGGCCTTCTTACATCATGGCACATTAGTCACCCTTTGGTATTCTGGCACCTCAGAAATGGCTATCGAGATACAAATATCTCGGCAAGGGGCCCTGCAATTTCTTCCTTAGCTTCTCAATGTCCTGGGACACGCTTGATCAGGTCCTGGGGATTTGCCTACCTTTATGCATTTTATGGTGCTCAGCACCTCCTTTAGTGTAATGCGGACTCTTTTTGAGACATCACTGTTTAGTTCCCAAGTTCCCTAGCTTCTATGTCTTTTTCCATAGTAAAAATGAATGAGAAACATTTGTTTAGGATCTTATACATCTCCTGTGGTTCCAAGCCTTGCAGTTCTTTAAGTGGCCCTATTCTCTCCCTAGTTATCCTTTTGCCCTTAATGATCTTTCAGAATTTATTTGTTTTCTCCAATACTGTATCTGCCAAAGCTATCTCATGTCCCCTTTTTGCTGACTAGATTTCCTCAAGTGTACTAGTATACCCCCTATACTTTAGGGGATTCGCTTGATCCCAGCTATGTACTTGACATACACCTCTCTTTTTTCTTGACCAGAGCGTCATTATCTCTAGTCATTCACTCCCTACTCTTGTCAGCCCTTACCCTTCATACTAATGGTAAAACGCTGGTCCTGAACTCTTGTTAACTCACTTTTGAAAGCTTCCCACTTGACAGGTATTCTTTTATCTGCAAATCCTGTCTAAGAGCATCAAAATTGGTCTTGCCCTAATTAGAAATGTAAGCTGTGGACAAGACCCGTCCTTTTCCGTAATTATTTTAAAACTAATAGAATTATGATCACTCGTTCCAAAACACTCCCCCACTAACACCTTAGTCACTTGCCCTACCTTACTTCCCTAGTTTTGGCCCTTCTCTAGTAGGGCTATCTACATATTGATTGAGAATTTTTTCCTACTAGACTTAAATTCTTCCCCTGTTTGAGCTCTTAACACTATCGCAGTCCCAGTCAGTGTTTGGAAAGTTAAAATCCCCTGTTACAACCCATTTATTCTTACAGCTATCTGCAATCACCCTTCATATTTCTATACGCAATAGGTCTGGAACTCTCTTCCACAAACAGAAGTAGATGCTGTATCAGTTGTTCATTTTAAATCTGAGCTAAATAAATTCTTCATTCATCAACGGTATTATGGGTTATGAGCCAAAAGAATGGTATATCGTTAGGCCACAGATCAGTCAAATCTCACTGAATGGCAGAACTGGCTAGAAGGGCTGAATGGCGTCCTCCTTTTCCTAAGGGAAAGGCTCAGGCGACGGAGCCGTGATTTAAACCTCAAGCTGGAACCAGAGTTTAATAAAGTGTGAAGCTGGATGAACACAGCAGGCCAAGACACTGCTTGACCTGTGTTCATCCAGCTTCACACTTTGTTATCTTGGATTCTCCAGCTTCTGCAGTTCCCATTATCTCTGACCAGAGTGTAATATTGGAATTAAGTTTCAATTCACACACTAGAATAAATTATACCAACAATAATTTTCTTACGCAAACACATCATTTCTCCATTGATCGCTTGATTGGCAGAAACAGAAAAAGTTGCTGTGTAATGTCAATAAATCACTTAAATTAACAAACCAGCAAATTCGGCATTTTTAAACAGAAGAGGCAGTGAAATGTATTGCTTCCTGATAGCTAAAATGTGTAACAGTAATCTTCAACAAAATCAAAAAGTCTTACAAATATATAAAGGCATGTTATTTTACTACTCTGGTACTCACTAAACAACGAAGGCCTTCCAATTTGGCACTAACGTTTCCAATTTATGAAAATTCTAGTCCTTAAACAAATCCACCCTCTAAATTATGCTGCATAACTCTGATCCTAACTATTCTACAGTTAGCCAGTTCACTGCTCAAGGCAAATCCAAGCGATTGGTTCTAATCTGGATGTGTCAATTTAACTTCTCAAGATAAAAGCACGTTCTGAAAAAGAGAGTCCTGTCGGGCTCGAAACGTTAACCGTTTTTCTCTCCACGGATGCTGCCAGACCTGCCGAGTTTCTTCGTAATTCTGTGGAATGGTTAACTTCTAGAGATAAGCACTTTTAAACCGGCCTGCAACATCCGCAAGTCCGCTATCGGCGTTTTACTGTAACATGATCTTAATAAACGTTCAATTACATTGCCTATTTTATTTAATCCTCATATACAAATTTGTGATAACGTCCCAACAATATTCATAAATCCTGCCTGTACAATTCCAAGTTATTAGGACTGCTTTACAAAAGTCGGAGAACGCTTACTCCGAATGGATATTTGGGTAAAGTGAGATCAATGCCGTGTTTTCGGTTCTAGTCCCTTACATTAAATGAGAAACACAAGGTGGAGGGGGGTTCATTGGTAACTATAGTAACAGCAAATCAACGCTCAGATTGTTTATTACAGCCCCCAGGACCTTACTACGCTTGCGCACACGGTTGTACCGGCGCGGATCAGCAATCTTGTTCTGTGCGAAGTGTTCCTGCTAATTCAATAGGAACTGGTTAGAGGATCAGCATAACTTTCTTTCTATGTGTTCTTGATTTATACATTACTTAGCTACAGGGGCTACAAACCGTCTCACGAGAAAGCAAACTGCGAAAATGTACAATGGGCTTTCGCATTATTATTGCTATCTTTTGGGGCTATATCAGAAGGAAATAAGCAGCACAAGTTGACATCATACTAAGCCGCGTCTACAGTATTGTTACTTGGGTGACTTTGAACAGCTGTATGAGAAAAGCAGAGACCCCGCCCAAAAAAAAAGAGTCGAGTAAAACTGACATTCAGAGGGACTTTGGTGTTTTTGTAGATAGATCGCAAAACGACACGATGTAGATAGAGCAAGCATCTAGATAAAAGAATTATGTTAACTTTTATTGCAACACAGCTATAGTGCAAGACAGGACAATTGGTGACACCACTCCTCGTACAGTCGGAGAAGTAAAGCATGGAAACAGACCCTTCAGTCCAACTTGTCCACGCTGACCAGATATCCTAGATAAATCTAGTCCCATTTTCTAGCACGGGCCCATATCCCTGTAAATCCTGCCCATTCATATACCCATCCAGATGCCTTTTAAAAATACAATGAAAATTTTTAGATTCCTTCCCAAGGAAAAATATGGTTGCATTATAGGCAATGCAATAAAAGTTCACTCAACTTCTGGGATGGAAAGGCAAAACTTTTTGGAGTGATTGGGCAAGGTGAGACAATAATCTTTGGAATTAAGAGCAATTGTGCTGAAAAACCATTTCCCTGGCTAAAGAATTTAGAATTAAGGAATGCTCAAAGGATTACAAATCTTTGAAATTCCCCACCCAGAGTGATGTGGATGCTCAGTGGTCTCGACTGAGACAAATGGATTCTGGAGCACTAAGGGTAATAGGAGGTGGGCAAATAAGTGGAATTGATAATGTTACTGAATTAGAATCACAGCATGCCTACAGTGCAGATAAAGGCCATTTGGCCCATTGAGACTGCACCAACCCTCCGAAGAGCATTCCACCCTATCCACATAACCCTGTATTAAACATGGCAAATCCACCTAGCATGCTCAACCTTAGACACTATGGTGAAAATCTGTATGGCTAATCCACCTAACCTGCACATCTTTGGACTGTGGGGAGGAAACCAGAGTGTTGGTGGAAAGCCACATGGATGTGGGGACAACATGAAAACTCTGCGCACTTACCCAACGCGAGAATTGAATCTAGGTACCTTGCACTACGAGATAGCAGCACTACCCACTGTAGCGCCCAATGCAGAGCACGTGAAAGGACTGTACGGCCTATTCACGCTCCTGTTTCTAATGTTATTGCACAAATATCAATGCAGTTTCTTGATTTCTTGAGGGCTTTTGTTTTAAAAGCAGATTTATTCAGAAGAAGTTATTAGAACCTGATGCAGGATTTTATATGGGCATAAGTCACCTCATATGCAGAACGCTGTAGGGTTTATCAGGATGTTTCCAAACTATTTCCATTAAAAACCAACATATCTGAACTGATTAGATTTCTCTATTTAAATAAAAATCTGTCCAGTGTGTTAGAAGGTCTTGAAGAAATACTGCAGAATGAAATCCCAATTAACAGAGCACCAGACAATAACATCTTATTTCCTTACTTACCATGAGCTGTCCGCCTCTTTCTGTAAAAATGAACAACATAGAACATAGAACATAACAGCACAGTACAGGCCCTTCGGCCCTCAATGTTTTGTTGACCTGTCATACTGATCTAGGACAGGTTAAGATATATTTTTAAAAAAAATTTGGTTGCACTATATATTTTAACACTAACTAAAATAGTTTTGTTATTAAATGGTTACTTGCATTTGCCCCAGTTTAGCTTTAATTTAATGGCAAATTCAGTCTCAGAAATGGATTCTGAAATGGTCAGATAAAATTCCCCAAGCTTTGATCAAATTTGCTTAAAAACTAATCACGCTATTCTTGAGTTTAAGAATGAAAATCTTGCCACCCTTAGGCATTCACAAATTTATTAATCCATTTGAAGTGTTCTAATCACCAATTCTCCCACTAAAGGGAGAATGTTCACTCACCAATGGCTTTTCAGGAACTCCTGTGAACATTTGACCTTTAATACATTTTGTGACCTGAGAGAATCTAAACATATTTCTTAGCATTCAATCAAGTACCTGACCATCGCAGTGCTATTATCAACTAGAAACTGAATTGATCCAGCCATAAATATTGTGGCTACAGAAGCTAAAAATTCTGTGGAAAGAAACTCACCTCCTGATCCTCTGAAACCTATCTACATGTCAGAGGAGCACGACAATATATTCTCCACTTGTCTGGACAAATTCAGCTCTAGCAACAGTCACAAAATTCAACACCAAGGACTTGATTGGAACCCCATCCGTTACCTTAGCATTCACTCACTACGTGTGGTGCATAGTGGCAGCAGTATGCGTCATCTACAAAGGTGGACCACAGTAACTCTCTTAACCTCTTGACATCCCTCATCAAACCTGGGTCCTCCTCACTTCAAAAGGCAGCAGCCAAATGCAACACCACCACCTGCAATTTCTCAGAGTTACACATCAGCTTGACTTGGATGTTGCCCTCCAACAAGTTGTGTCACTCCTTTCCTAACAAAACACTTAGCAAATCTATACCAGATAACCAAAGTAGTTCAAGAAGGCAGCTCACCATATTAACAAAAATTATGAGCAGCAAAATTCATCTGCCTTGCTAGAGATGCCCAGTTTACATTTTTAAAAAAAAAATCAAATATCATGATCTTTTTCTGCATTCAATCTCTATAGAAAATTTCTTTGTATCAATCCAACTGAACTCCTTCATCACCTTAAGCAGTGACCCTTCAACCCTGTATTTCTTTTGATTTTGCACATTAACTCTATGCAAGTTGTGCATATAATTGAAACCTTCAAGTTCTGGTACAGTTTCAGTGAATCAGTACTGTACCCAATCCAAGGTATCCATCTTTATGGAATGGAGACCAAAAGATAGGGTCACCTCAATAAGAAAATGATTACAAAACAACAAGCCTGTGATGAAATATTAAAACAAAGTAGATTGTCTGCAGCAAGCTAAGCCTCAGCCTTTGCGCCTTTTGAGGGGTGGGTATTAGTTGGGAGAAGAAAGACAGAACTAGCAGGCCAACAAGGAGTCGGGGGAGTTCCATTAGGAATGCAACCTTAGTCATAGCACTGTACAGCATGGAAACAGACCCTTTGATCCAACACATCCATGCTAGCAAAATATCCCAAATAATCTAGTTCTATTTGCCACCCTTTGGTCCACATCCCTTTTAACCCTTCCTATTCATATACTCATCTAGATGCCTTATGAAATATTGTAATTGCATACTGTATCTAAAGTAATAAAACAATTCCTAAATTAATAGGCCACAGAAAGCCAGCTGGTCACTTAAATCACTTCATCCCTCATCTGAGCATGCCTGAACTAAAAGACCTCAAAAATGTATATCTGGAGGAATGAAGCACATAGGATATACGGACTTTTTGCATTTGTTGTTCTACAATAGAAATAAGTGAATGACCACCTTACCTGATAAAATACATTTTCTATATACTGAGATGAACGGGACATAAAATCATATCTGGAACCTGGATTTCAACAGAGAGCTGAATGGATGTCAGTTACTGCTGTAACTGGTTTTTTTTAAACAAAAGAGAAAAGGTCAGGCAGTTCTACCAGACTAAATCCAGGACTTCACAGATGCTGCAGGATCTGAATATTTCCAACATTTTCTGTTTTCACATGAACAGTATACGAGCCAACAGAATCAAACTGGCAAAGGCTTTACTTCGACTTTTGAAATAAGACTAATCTAAAGCTTCTTTTAAAGGTGAAACTTGGCAAATATCTTAATGAGAATAACTCATAACTATTATGTTCTTATTTTATGTGATTTACATCCTGTGAAATAAAGTAATTTAAGATTAAATTTGGTTTGAATCATATCCTGTGTAAATGTAGTCTATGAAGAGACTGAAGCAGTACAAGTGCACAAGATATGAAAATCTAGTATAGATTGCAAAGGAGTTTCATTGTAGCATTTCATGGCTCTGCTACTTTCCAACTGGAATAGGGCAATAATTACCCATAAATCGAGGTGTTCCACTATCAAAGCCTAGGAACCAACATTTCCTCTAAGCTCCACAGACGTGACTGCTTGGAGATCCTGTGCACGCCAATGTCAACATATCGATTTCCACACATACATGCATGGTTTTCAGCAAAATAAAACATTAGGGACAACATAGCCAGGAACTACAACTCTATAATATTAACATTGCTGCCCTGAGTGAGACAGGGTAGGCAGGAGATGGCCAGCTCAAAGTGCAAGGTGATGGATACACTTTCTGGAAATGGAAAAATCAGAAAAAACACCAACAGCAAGTCCTCTTGTGGGATAAACAATCATCTTGTGAACCTCTGGCTCAGCCTTACAGAGAAGCAACACACCACAACTGTTACTACATTTACCCCAACCCTACAAGCAAAAGATAGAGCCAAAGAGGAATTCTACTCCAACCTTGATCAGTGTTGCACTGTGCTCCAAAAGTGAAACAAGCTAATTCTCCTTGGTGATTTCAGTGCCAGAATTGGGAAGAACTCAAACCTTCTGGAAAGTAAGTGGCAAGCAAGGCATATGAAAAAGCTCCTACCAGAGTTACAATGCACATTTGTCCATCAAGAGGCAGGGTGGACATGATCACCACAGTAAGACAAGTCCAAGGAGGGGGGGAAAAAAGCAGAAAGAAGTAGCAACCTCCATACATAGCTTCCTTTGACTTTAAAAAGTCCTTTGACACTGTCCATTGGGAAGGATGTTGGAACATCTCTCTTAGATTTGGCTAAACCAGATTCATTAACATCTCCTGCTGTTGGAAGATGCAAACAGTGATTTTCACCAATGGATCAACTGTATGCCCAGTACAAACGCAAACTGTGATAATACAACTTTGTTTGACTCCAATGTTCTTTTCCATTTCCTCATGACAACACTTCGCCCCCACCTCCATGCAACTCCAGAGTGGAGCTACTCTGCACAATCGGTGGGAAACTGTTCAACCTGTATAATTTCTAGTCCAGAATAAGATCACCTCCACCTTCTTTCAGTGAGCAACAGTATGCAGACAACGCTTATGTGTGCGTACGCTCGAAGGCTGGGCCCTAAAACATCAATGATACATTCACCGATATATATACAAGAATGGACCTCGAGTTGAACATCCAGAAGACAAAGGTTCTTTAACAGCCTCGTCATGCCATGCAACACTGACACCAACTTTCAAAATTCACAATGAACCAGTGTATA